>NC_054487.1:88401188-88707387 GCF_017639515.1 Carcharodon carcharias | reverse complement strand
TGAAAAGGTGATCTTAACCATATGTGCTTTTAAGGAGAATTGTTGCTTTGTGGCCGGGATTTAACCAGTGAACGTTGCAGCCTGCAGCTGGGAGTTAAAAGGAAAGACTTGCAATTTGCATTTTGAGCAGAAGTTCAGACGTTTTTGTTTCTCTGACAGTTTAAATAGATGTAGAGGCATACAGATAGCATCAAAGGGATAATTCATGTACAGCAAGAATTTGCATTTATCATGTGTCTTTAACCTACTAAAATGTCCCAAGGAACTTTAAAGGAACAAAGTCTGCCAAAAAAATTGACACCAAACCGAAAAAGGAGACATGATGTCAGGTGACCACAGCTTGGCCAAAGATGTAGGTTTTAAGGAATGATTTGAAGGGGGAGAGAGAAGCGGAAAGGTTTAGGGAAGGAATGGCCAATAATTGTGATGCAGAGAAAGCTGTGGAGATGCAAGAGATCAAAATTGGTGGAGCACAGAGATTTTGGAGGGTTGCAGGGGTGGAGTAGGTCATGAGTTAGAAGGGGAGAGGACATGGAGAGATTTGAAGGCAACAATGAGAATTTTAAAATCAAGGTGTTGCCAGACCAGGAGCCAGAAGCGTGGTCAAAGAGATAGTATGTAAGGAGTGTCTTAAAGGAGAAGAGTGAGGTAGACAGATGAAGAGGCTTTTATTGATTGAATTCCAGAGTGTAGGGCCCTGGGAGCTGAAAGCATGGCCACCACATGAAGTAACACACTGTACAGCAGTGACAGTATTTCCATGGTCTGCACTGTAAACATAGGACATTCTGCTTTACAATGCTGAGAGATGTACAAACCACAAAAACAACTGGACGATTCTAACTACTTTACCCAACTCACAAAACATTCGCAGTCAGAAACTGGCCATTCTGCTTATGGGGACAGGAGGAGATTATTTAGCCCCTCCAGCCTACTCTGTCATTCAATGAGCTCATGGCTGGTCTAATTCCATAAACCCACCTTATGCCGCAAATCACCTAACACCTAACAAAAATCTATCTATCTCAGATTTAAAATGAATAATTGATCTGTGGGTGAGAGTTCTGAACTCCTGCTACCCAAAGCATGAAGAAAATGTTTCTTAGGCCTGGATCTTCGGCTCGGCGAGTGGGGGAAGGGCCTGCTCGCCAAGGCATGAAATGACACAGGGTGAAGTCAGGCGTGTGTCCCGATGTCACCGCGCGTCATTTAGATTTTCAGTTCAGCAAGGCCTTTGAAGGCCATTTAACTATCAATTGAACTAATAAACTGAGCTGCCCTTAAGGTTGTTGGGCAGGTGAAGAGCCCAGGCGGCCTTCTCATTTCTCCTGGAACCTCAACCACGGGCGGGATGAGGTTTCATGAAGGGTTTATAATTTAAATAAGTTTTTCCATTAATGTTCATTGACATGTCCCAGCTCATGTGACACTGACCCATGAGGGGACATGTCTTAAATTTTTTTCTTTTCTTTAATAAAATTTTTGGAACTGAGACTAATTTCTGCACTCTTTTGCGTGCATGTGAATTCCTGCCCCCAGCCCGCACAGGAAGCGCTCGGCGCTTGCGGGTGTGCGTCACACTGGGCGGGCCTTAGTTAGCTCACCCATGTGAAATGCCAATCGAGGGCACCGACTGGGTCTGCGTCCACCCCTGCCTGTCCCCACACAACGCCCCCTGATGGGAGGAGGAGGGGAAATTCTCCCCTTAATCGCACTCCTGAAATGTCTGGCTCTAATGACCCAATCAGGGGAAGCAGTTTCTCTCTACCTGCTCTCTCAGTTCGGTCCGATGCTGGTATTTTTCTCAGCCCTATACCTACTCTCCTGCTCACTCCCATAACCCTTTATCAGGTCAAGTAACTACCCAATCCCCGTTAGAAATAACTCATTCATTCCATCACAATGATGGGCTCCTGGCAGCAAATTCCGGCCATCTCCTTAAGTAAGGAAACCTTTTCCAGTCTCCCCTTTCATTCCTATATTTTGTGATTACACTGGTGGCGAATTGCTGTATTCTGTATTTGAAATAAGAAAACCTTGAAGAAATTAGAATTTAGCACCAATATTGGATTCTGGAGTACGTGAGTGTAACTTGCCCACGAATGTACATGAACATATATCTGCTTCAGACTGCCGGGTCCTAGAGTGTGCAGTTCGAATAAGTTGAAAGCTGTTCAGAAAGTGAGACGATGAGTAGATTTCAAATCACACATGGAGTGGAGTTTGTCTGATGTAATTTAATTTGTTTGATACTTCAAGGTGCAGATGGTTTGTTTGAACTTTAGGGTTCAGGCCCAGTTGGATTATTGTGTCCAATTCTAGGCACCGGACTTTAAGGAGGATGTGAAGGTTTTAGAGAGCGCACAAAGTAAATTTCTTATAATGGTTCCAGGAATGAGGAATTAAAAGGCTGTGGATAGGCTGGAGAAGTTGGGTTTGCTTTCCTTGGAGCAGAGAAGGTTGCAAGGAGATTTGGGAGAAGTTTTTAAAATCGTGAAATGTTCAGATTGAGCAAATGAAGAGAAAGTGTTTTCGATGGCTGAAGGCCACAGAATTAAGGTAATTGGCAAGAGAACCAGAGGCTACATGAGGAAGGACTTTTTTACACAAGGAATGGTTGGGGTTAGTATTGTACATCCTGATAGGGCAATGGAAACAGATTCAATTGTAGCTTCCAAAAGGGAATTGGAAAAATACTTGAAGGAGAAAAATTGTAGGAATATGAAGAAAGAGCCAGTGGGTGGAACTAAATGGATTGGCCTTAGAACAAACCAGCACAGACTTAATGGCCTCCTTCTGTGCAGTGCTGATCAAAAGGGCTGGTTGGCGATGCAGGCACACATTCACTGTATGAAGGAAAGTAAGCTTTATAGAAAAGGCGAGGGCAGTATTTATCACCCCTCACTAGTTACCCTGTGAAGGTGATGCACATTGAACTGTTGCAGACCCATTTGGCTCCCACATTACTGTCAGATAGAAAATTTCAAAATATTGACCCAGCAATGATGAAGGAATGTCCAAACCTGTGACTTGACAAATGACTTGGGGCTTTCACCCAGGACCTGATGTCAGACAAGCAGGGTGGAGGCTTTGAAGAGGTGAGTCTGTGTTGGAATCTTTAGCACCCCACTCTGATCAGGGCAGGGAGTAATAACCCTAATAACACTAGGACAGATTTACCCGAGATTCTGGTCTTAAGCCTGCAACCTTCTCAGAGGCAAAAATGAGCCAAAATATCACAGTTTATACACGTCAATATTGACCCAGGAGAACACAATGGGCAGAAATTTTCCCTTGTTGGACAGGTTTGCGCCTGACCTGAACAAGAGTAAAATAGTGCATGATGATGTTGGGCGAGCGTCCCGATGTCATCATGCACTCACACGATACTTCGGTTAGTGGGTTCACACTGGAGTCAGCAGCACGCCCACTGACAATTCAGAAGGCCGTTAAGCCCATTATTTCATTAATTCAATTGAAATTTTCCCTGTCTGTCCAGCCTTACGCTTGGCGGGCGAGCGAAAAGGCCAAGCAACCTTGGAATTTTTGAGGAAACCTCATCCATGGGCGGGATGAGGTTTCCAATGTTAATTAAAAATAAAATAAATATGTTTAAGTCTCATTTCCAACATGTGCCTCTGCTCATGGGGCAGTCACATGAGGGGACATGGTTTCCTTAATTTTACCATATTTACTTGTAGAGTTAAAGATCTTCAGCTCCCTGAGACAGCTCTGTGCCTTCAGGGAGTTTTTAGTGAGCGCATCCCCCCCCCCACACACACACACACTGACTTCTGTGCCCACCCTCCTCCTTCCCCTCCCAAACCCTAGCAGGGCTGAGTGTTTCAGTGTGCGATTCACGCTGGCTGACCGGTATTTGGGCAGCCAGGGTGAAATCATGGGTGGAAGACCATTGAGGCTGCTCCTGGGACTGCTCTCTATGCCTGCCCAACCAGGGGAAAAGCTTCCCTTTTTTTAAATGCCACATAGATTTAGGAAGAAAATTTTAACCAATACTAAGCACACAATATAGGCTTCCAGGGATGAGGGGCTTGGGTAGATTGGAGAAGTTGGGACTGTTCTCCTTGGAGAAGAGAAGGTCGAGAGGAGTGAAAACAGAAAATGCCTGGAAAAACTCAGCAGGTCTGGCAGCATCTGTGGAGAGAGAAACCGAGCTGACGTTTTGAGACCGAATGACTCTTCTTCAAGAGTCTGAGAGGTGATTTGACAGAAGGTATTCAAAATCACAAGGGGTCTAGACAGAACAGACAGGGGAAGACTGTTCCCATTGGTGGAAGGATTGAGAACTAATGGGCACTGATTTAAAGTGAATGAAGCAACGATGACGTGAGGGGAAGATGGCGGTGTGGTAATGTCATGGGGCTACTAATCCAGAGGCCTTAGCTAATGTTCTGGGGGACATGGGATTTGAATCCATGAGCATTAACCTGGCCCTCTAATTAAAGTCAAATTTGGTGGAATTTGAATTCAATTAATAAATCTAGAACATAAAGCTAGTCTCAGTAAAGGTGACCATGACAACTATCACCAGTTGCACCTGGTTCACTAATGTCCAAAAGGGAAGGAAATCTGCTAACCTTACTCGGTCTGGCCTACAGATTCGAAACATGAGGGATGAATCCACCCAGGATTACAGGTATCTCCAGGACATACAACGCTCCTCCGTCTATCATTTGATTTTAGAGCATAAATTTGTCTGATGTGCACATAGACAGTTTTTAAGTCATCATTCTCTACAGTTCTCCAAGTCACTCACCATCCTGACATGGAAATATATGTCCGTTCCTTCACTGTCGCTGGGTCAAAATCCTGGAACTCCCTCCCTAACAGCACGGTGGGTGTACCTACACCACATGGACTGCAGCGGTTCAAGAAGGCAGCTCACCACCACCTTCTCAAGGGCAATTAGGGATGGGCAATAAATGCTGACCCAGCACCTGTAAACAAACAAAAAGATACTTGAGTGGCCTAGGCACCCTGGCATTTTGTCCTCCCTGAGTGACCACCCACCCCCCCCCGCCCCCCCTTTGCTGTGTCCTTCCTGAACTCCTGGCCAACCCACCTGCCATTTGAAGCTGGTTGTTGGGGGCTATGTGAGAGCAGCTCAATTTGATGCATTATTATTCCTCTCATTTTGCCCTCCTTCCTCGTTGGAGTTTAGTTTTGCCACAGTTCAGTGCAGCGTAACACCTGACACCTTAGTGCTTCACTGACTCGCACCGTTCTTTTGCTCAATGTTCTCCTGGTTACCTTTCTGCTTCTTACCATCACCAGCCCCCCACCCCACCCCCTACCAGACTGGCCACTCTGTTTACCACTGGACCAGGATGGAGCTCTCCCAGAGGGGTGTGAGCCTGTGATAGTGACAGGAGAGGAGACCAATGGACAAGGTCATGAGTGGGTTAAGGGCTGAGTGGTTGATGTTGCAGAAGGGGGTTTCTGTGTGGAAACCACTGGGAGAGGTCTGGTTGCTGTGTCAGTGGATGGTGGAAACCAAGGGATAAAGTGGGGCAGGGTAGGATCAGGAGGGAGAAAAGATTGCGTTCCGAACAGTGTGCCAGAGGACTCCGAACAAATAGCCTTGATTATTACAGTACAGTTTGTAAAGAAAATTCTGCCTGTTCCTTTTGAACAGTTTAAGTTGAAATTGGCACAGTGACTGAACCCTTGCACTGGAGCCCAGGGGATTTCCTCTCACCTCACTATCAGAAAGCTATGGGTTCATGTCCCGCTCAAGGTACTCGCATGAGTGCAAAATCTATTCTGATAGCGTGACTCTGAACTATCAAAGGTGCTGCCTTTCAGGTGAGGTTTATGTCTGTATACTCTCTCAGGCAGCTGTCAAAGAGATTCCACAGCACTATTCAAAGAAGGGGAGATTTTTTTGTCCTTTCATGGGATATGAGCATCGCTGGCAAGGCCAGCATTTATTGCCCATCCTTAAATGCCCCTCAGAAGGTATATAACACTGTTTCAGCCAGAACTGGACTATTACATCCAATCTGGGTGCCAAACCTTAGGAAGGATGTGAAGGCATTAGAGAGCACTGAGCATTAGAGAAGGCATCAGAAAAGGTTCACGAGAATGGTTCCAGGAATGAGGAACTTTTCAGTTGTGTAAAAAGATTGGAGAAATTAGGGTTGTTGTCCTTGAGAAGGTTCAGAGGGGATTTGATTGATGCATTTATATGAACATAGGAAACGGGAGCAGAATTAGGCCATTCAGCCCTTCAAGCCTGATCTGCCATTCAATAACATCATGGCTGGTGTGTTTGTGTTTTGGATTCCATATTCCTATTTACTCCTGGTAACTTTTATCCCTTGCCTAACAAGTATCTATCTACCTCTGCCTTAAAACTATTCAGTGACCCCGCCTCCACCACCTTCTGAGGCAGAGAGTTCCAAACTCACACAACCCTCGGAGAGAAAAAGTCTCCTCAACTCTGTCCTAAAGGGGTGAGCCCTAATTTTAAAACAGTGCCCCTAGTTCTCGACACACCCGCAAGAGGAAACATCACAATGGGCCGAAGGGCCTGTTCTGTGCTGTATAGCTTTATGACGGTATGATTCTATCCTTTCTACGTCCACCTTGCCGAGATGATAAGATGATTCAGGCGGTGGGATTTTCCACACCTGCCCACTGCTTTGATCTTCCAGTCCCACCGCAAGTCAATGGATTTCTGGCTGGGGCGATATCTCACTCGCAACAAGGCTGGAAAATCCCGTTCAGGATCTTATATACTTCAGTCAAATCACCCCTCACTCCTTACAATCCAGCGGAAACAAGCCCAGTCTGTCCAACCTTTCCTCATAAGACAACCCACTCATTCCAGGTATCAATCTAGTAAACCTCCTCTGAACCGCCTCCAATGCATTTACATCCTTCCTTAAATAAGGAAACCAAAACTGCACACATTATTCACCAATGCCCTGTATAACTGAAGCATAACATCCTTACTTTTATGTTCAATTCCTCTCATAGTAAAGGATACCATTCCATTAGCCTTCTTAATTTCTTGCTGTACCTGCATACTAACTTGTTGTGACTCATGCACAAGAACAACTAGATCCCTCTGCACCTCGGAATCCTACAGCTGTTCTCCATTTAAGTAATGCTCTGCTTTTTTATTCTTCCTGCCAAAGTGAACAACTTCAAAATAGTAAGGGGTCTGGACAGAGTAGATAGGAGAAATTGTTTCCATTTGTGGAAGGATCGAGAACTAGAGGACACTGATTCAAGGTAATTGAAAAGTTGATGTGAGGAAAAATGTTTTCATGAAGCAGGTGATGAGGGTCTGGAATGCACTCCCTGAGTGTGTGGTGGAGGCAGATTTAATCATGGCTTTTAAGAGGGAGTTGGATCATTATTTGGAAAGGAAAAATTTGCAGATCTGCAGGGAGAAGGTGGGGAGCGACACTCAGTGAATTGCTCCTCCAGAGAGCCAGTGCATAGATGATGGGCTGAATGGCCTCCTTCTGTAACAATACTGTGAACTGGTGGTGAGCTGCCTTCTTGAACCACTGCATTAGGTACAGCCACAGTGCTGTTATGGAGGGAGTTCCAGGATTTTGACCCAGCGACAGTGAAGGAACGGCTGATATATTTCCAAGTCAGGATGGTGAGTGGCTTGGAGGGGAACTTCCAGGTGGTGGTGTTCCCCATGTGTCTGCTGACCTTGACCTTCTAATGGTCATGGGTTTGGAAGGTGCTGTCGAAGGAGCCTTGGTGAATTCCTACTGTGCATCCTGTAGATGGTATACACACTGCTGCTACTGTGCGTCGGTGGTGGAGGGGATAAAATTTTAAGGTAGTAGCTGAAGTCCCGATGAAGTGGGCAGGCTTTGCCCTCCCCAGAGGCCTTGCCAACATTTACCCTTCAACCACTTTCACTGAAAGCAGGTTACCTGGTCATTCTCTCAATGCTGTTTGTGAGATCCTGCTGTGCACAAATTGGCCCCCATGTTTCCAACATTAAAACGCTGGCTACACTTTGAAGAATACTTCATTGCTGGTGAAGCGCTTTGGCATGTCCTGGAGTTGTAAAAAGGCAGCATAAGTGAACTGGAGTCTTTCCTTTACCTTTAGAAACGCCTCTGATTCCAGTCCTCCCTAATCAGATAGGAATTCCCCCTTCTGGGCGGGAACTGGGATTTTTTCTCCTTGCAGCAGATCTTTATCCTGATTGCAGGAGATGAGCACAGAGCCAGGCAGTCATTACACAGGCTGAAGCTGTCAGGAGTGAAAAATAGTCAGTGAATTAGCCAAACAGCCTCAGCCCAGAGGTTGTTTCCAGGCTGAGAGCTTTTCAACAGCTGCTTAGGTTTTGGCTGCTCATGTCCCTGGTCAAAAAGTCTTTTATTTTTTCCTTCCCTGTTTTGTTTTTGCAGTGGTTTTTTTTTTTGCTATTTCTGTCGTCAGGGAGGGTGCTGTTGTTGCTCGTGTTATGGTCACAATGTTGTTTTGACAGTTGGGAGTTGAGGCTAGGATATTTTTCCTTGTCCCTCCCTCCGTCCCTCCCTCCTCTTTGACGCTTCATTCAACTACAAATAGAACTGGGCGAGTGTCAGAGGGAAAAGAGACACAGGGGCTGTATTCTCTGAATCATCTCAGGAAGCTTTGTGGCAGTCACATTGGAAAGCCAGGTTCACATACCCCGGAGGAGTGTTCAATCTGACAGTGATTCCCACAGTGTGCACACAGTGCAAAACTGTGTGAGAGGATTCTTGTTGGGATCCTCTATCGGAAACGCAAAGTGTTTGACAAGCAGGGCTGCTTCACTTTGTTACCGGGATATAGCCAGCCCTCTTGCAGCTTTCTCTTTCTGTCAGATGCAGCATGCAAGCTAGTGTGTGTGCACGGTGCAAAGTGTGCCTGTGGTAGGGAGTACGCTTCCCAGGAACCATGCCCGGCGTCCCGGTCTCCTCGCGGCTGAGACCACCTTCGGAACGGCCCAAGCCCGTTCAGACCGCACTTTGCATCCCTCACGTGGGTGAGATTAGGCGTCGGCGGGCCTGTGATGGTTCAAGAGTACACATTGGCACCGGCTGCCCAACTTTCTCCGTCCAGCTGAGCTCAAAGCCGACCCTCGACTGCGGAGTCAAACAAAACTTCCAGGCAAGGACGAAGGAGAAGGCAGACAGCAAGGTCAGTGCTTACATTCCAAATTTGGCGCAACTCACACTTTAAAACAGTTTCAGGAAAAGGAATTATTTGGATCTACTCACCGCTTTGAGCTAAATTTCCTGTTAACTGCGTCTTTATTTTTAGACTTACAATGAACTTTACATGGCTGCATTTTTTGGATGTTTGCGCATGCTATTTTTTTTTTGAAAAAACATTCCCTGACCTCAAATTGACCAGGAGTTTTTGAAAGATATTTGAAAGCCTATGGGCGGAGGAGGATAATTCTAGTTGGAAGAGCTAAACTAGTATATTTTCTTTACTGGGAACTCCTGGCAGCTTTGGGCTGTTAACAGGGGTCTGAGGAGAGAGCAGGGACTCAGTGACTAGATCTTTTGCTGAGTCAGCACAGGCACAATGGGTCAAATGGCCTCTTTCTATCCTGTATCATTCTCTGAACTATAGCAAGTGAAAACTTTGAAACCGTAACCGCTCAGGTGAATTGCCTGTGCGTAGTTCAGTGTAGTTATAACAAAGTGCAAGTTGGTATGTCGTCGGTAGGGAGAGGAAGGAGATCATGGAAAATGCATGTCGAAATGGGGCTGTGGAGAAGAGGGATTTGGGGGTACAGATCACTGAAAATATTGATGCAGGTTAAGAAACAATAAAGCAGTGGAATTCATGTTGAGGGGAATAGAATTGAAACACAGGGAAATTATGTTAAAGGTGTATAGAACGTTGGTTAGACCATGCTTGGAGTACTGTGAACAGTTCTGATCTCCATATTATTGTAAAGATTATAGAGGCACTGGCAAATGAAAAAAACAATACAAAGATGATACCAGTACTGAGAGGTTATACCCACCAGAAAATGTAAACAGCTGGCATCTTTTCCCAAGGAAGGGAATACCAAGGGTGCCCTAACAGAGGTCTGGAGGATTATAAAAGAGATTGATCAGGTAGACATAGAGAAGATGTTTCCACTTGTGGGTGAGACTGGAACGAGGGGTCAATATAAGATATTCACTAATAAATCCAATTTGGAATTCAGGAAAAAATTCTTTACCCAGAGAGCGGGGGGAATGTGGAACCCGCCACCACAGGGAGAGGTTGAGGTGAATAGCATTTAAGGAGGAAGCTGGATAAACACATGAGGGAGAAAGGAATTGAAGGGTATGCTGATGGCGTTGGTTGAGGAAGGGTCTCAATGGGACAAAACACCAGCATGGATCGGTTGGGCTGAATGGCCTGTTTCTGTGCTGTAATTTTGCTAGGGCCAGTTGTACAAAAGGGTTTTCCTGCTGAAAAACCTGAGGTTGAGAGTGGGTGCAGAGGGGATTTACCAGAATGATACCAGGGATGAGGGGCTTCAGTTAATTTTGAGAGAGGGCGAAGCTGGTTCCGGAAAGTTCTGAAGACTCAAAACGTTAACTCGTATTCTCATCTACCAGGCCTGCTGAGTTTTTCCAGCACTTTCTGTTTTTGTTGCAGGTTTCCAGCAGCTGCAGTATTTTGCTTTTCTATTACTGCAGAAGCTGGGATTGTTCTCTTTAGAGCAGAGAAATTTAAGGGGAGATTTGACAGAGATGTTTAATAGCTCATGAATGTTGCTGATAGAGTAAATAAGGAAAAACTGTGTCCAGTAGCGGAAGGCTTGGTAACTGGAGGTCACAGATTTAAGGGGATTGACACAAGAACCAGAGACGATATGAGGAGAGCCGTTGTTAAGCGAATGGTTAGGATTTAGAGTGCACTGTCTGACAGGGTGATGGGAACAGTTTTAACTGTAGCCTTCAAAAGGCAACTAGGTAAATACTTGAGGGAGAAAACTTGTGCAGGGCTATGAAATAACAGGGGGAGTAGGATTGCTCTTTCAAAGTGCTGCCATGGGCACGATGGGTCAAATGGCCTCCTTCTGTGCTGTACCATTCAAGATTCTATGTGGTTCCAGTGGGTCTGGCTCCTCATCGAGCTTTTGCTTTTAGAATACTACCCACCCCCCCTACAGCTGAGGGCTGGCTTTGCAGTATTTGAAATGCAGCTTCTGCATCGGAGGGAATATGATCGATCCCACGATACCTTTCAAACCGTTGGGAGGCGGGAGCTTCTTAGAACTGTACAAGTGCCCTACAATCCAGCAGGTGACTACACTTCATAAGTACTTCATTACCTGGGGAAATGAAAGGCACCATATAAATGCAGAACTCCCTTTCATTTATGGACATCAGGTTGTGCCTGGGTTTGAGCTGGGAACCAGACAGTAACCAAACCCCTGTCCTAACGAAGACCCCACCGGGGGGATATCTGACCCTTTGTAGTTTTGTTTAGACCAGTGTTAAAGTCAATTAAAAAGTTACAAGGTCGTAATAGTTTGAAGTAAAGGAGCAGGACCGAAGGACGTGGTCACAGGTCTCGTGAAGCAATTGGCGGTTGAATTACGACCTTCTGTCCAAATACAATTTGTTGCTGTTTGTTTACAACTCTGCTTTGAAAGGTATTTTTAAAAGGAGTTGACAAGGGTGAAACAGTGCTGCACTGTGTGCAGTATTAGGCCAGGGACCAGGGAGGTTCCTGTTCTGATTGTTGGACGATGTTGTATTGACCAGCTGGGTCACAACAGTTAGCTTCAATGCTCCTGAGCTAGGAAGGAGGGTGCACAAGTGGAACCTAGGGTCCCAACCGTCATTTTCTTCTTAGGCTGTTTCTTGGGGTGGAGGATGACCTGCTCCCACACTAGAAATTAGTTTTCAGGTGGCTGAAGAGTCCAATGTGTGACTTACAGTCTCAGTCTCAGAGGGGGCAGACGGTGGTAGGTGGGTATGGGTGGGTGGGGTACCCAGGTCGCCACATGTTCCTTTCACTGTCGACGCCTGGCTTCTGCTAGCCCTTGTCGATGGGACTCAAGGTGTTCAGCTCCTTCCCGGATGCTTTCCCTCCACTTTGGGTGGTCTCGGGCCAGGGATTCCCAGATGTCGGTGGGGGTGTTGGACTTTTCCAAGGGGTGTTCTTGAAGCCTTTCCTCTGCCCCCCGGGGGCTCACTTGCTGTGTCGACACTCCGAGTAGAGCACTTGTGTCGGGAGTCTCGTGTCAGACACGTGGACAGTGTGGCCCGCCCAGCGGAGCTGATTGCGTGTGGGCAATGCTTCAATGCTGGGGATGTTGGCCTGAGTGAGAATGCTGACGTTGGTGCACCCATCCTGCCGATGGATTTGCAGGATCTGGTGGAGGCAGCGCTGGTGGTACTTCTCCAGAGTTTTGGGTGTCCTGCTCTACATACTCCATGTCTCTGAGCCATACCGGAGGGTGGGTATCACTACTCTGTAGACCTTGAGCTTCGTGCCGGGTTTGAGGTCCTGGTCTTCAAACAGTCTCTTTCTCAGGTGCCCGAAGGCTGCGCTGACACAGCGAAGGTGGTGTCAAACCTCGTTGTCAATGCCTGCCCTTGTTGGCAGTAGGCTTCTAAGGTATGGAAAGTGGTCCACGGTAGGGTGGGTGATTGAGGGTCTGGGTGTGGCAGGAGTAGGAGGGGTCTGGGGATTAGTTGGAGGAGATAAGAAATTTTACACAGATCTGGGGAGTGGGCAGGATCAGGGTGGGCATGGGGACTGTAGCAGGCGTGGGCACATTGGGGAGGAAAGGCATTTGAAGGTAACAGTAATGAGCTCGAGGGTGATGGGGGGAGGATCAGGAGTAACCAATGGGAGGGTGCAGCTAACACCGGACGGTGTAGGCAGGGGGCTTAGGGTGAGAGTGTGAGCCCGAGTCTGAGTCGCTGAGGTGTGTGTCTCTGGGCTGGTGCAGAGGGAAGGTGAATGCAGTGATGGCTGTACAGGTGAGAAATTGTCCTCATCCTCCTTTGAGGTCTCCCGCAGGCAGGGGCTGAGTTCAGAAGTGGTGTCTGGTCCCACCCTCTTCCTGCTGGCAGCTGGACTGGTGAATGGTGAGAGGAGAGAATGAGTGAGTGCCTGCCTCCTACATAGCACAGAGCCTCACCCTCAGGCTCCGACTGGCAGGGATTAAGCATGCTTCCTCACTGGATGCTCGGGGGAGACTGACCTCACTGTGGGACGTGGTCACAGCCCATCCCTGCTGCTCAGCAGCTGCTGCTCATATTGTGTGAGGGGCTGAATCTCGGGCAGCCCCCTACCATCCCCTCCCTCTCTTGCCTGTTGTGTGCTGTCTTCTCCTGTGTAAAGATAGATAAGTGGATTGTGAGCCTCTCTGATGCAGGAGCAGGTCACATGCTGCTTGTTCTGTGGCTGGAACATCACATTGTGACCCCCCCAACGCCTGTTCACCACATGCAAGTCACAAGTGAGGGGTTTGGGGGAATACTGTCCACTTGCCTGGGTAAGTGTAGCTCCACCAGCCCCCAGAAAGCCAGACACCATCCAAGATGAAGCAGGCCACCTCATCCAGCATCATCAACATTGAGTCCCTCCACCCCCAACCCATTGGCAGCTGTGTGTGCTGTGTGAATGCTGCTAATCCCCACGGCCAGTTCGGCAGCTCCCTCCAGACCTGCGAGCTCTAGCAGCGAGAAGGACAAAGGCAGCAGAGGTGTGGCATCAGCAGCATCTGCAAGTTACTCTCTACTCCAGCCTCCCCCCTCCACAATGGCTGGGCCTTCAGTGTGGCTGAGTCAGCAACCCACAGTTGCCTCCAACCAGCAGACCACATGGACTGCAGTGGGGGACTGAAGCATCACCCCTGCCCCTTCTCAAGGGCTTTTAGGGACGGGCAACACAGATGCTGGCCTTACCATTGACTCCCACGCCCATGACATTCCGAACATGGTGAGGTGAGAATAGAGAGTAGTTCACTCACCTGGTAGCGTGGATTAAATTGTTCATGCATTTCCTGCACTCCAGGGTGGTCCTTGTCTCCTCTGCAGGCCTGTGCCATTGGTTGGAGTTCAGTTGCCAACCAATCAGCACTCTCTTCTCATGCAGTATAAACCTGTTGTTTCCCCGACATTGGCAGTTTCTTGTGAATTGTCCTGATGAATGCAAGATGAAAATCTTTGACAAAAAATTTCTCTTTTTTCAGCAACACTCAAGTTTTACTATGTTAAAGGAGCTATATAAATGCAATCTGCTGTTGAATTAAAGATCAGCACATGTGCCAAAGTGTAAATGGAGTCTTCCTTCAGGATTAATGTCATAAAAAAAACTTGCATTTATATAGCGCCTTTTACAGAACTGTTACGGCGCAGAGGGAGGCCATTCAGCCCATTGTGTCTCCACTGGCTCACCAAATGAGCATCATGACTTAGTGCCATTTGTCTGCCTTTTCCCTGTACCCCTGCACAATGTTTCTATTCAAATAATCATCTAATGCCCTCTTGAATGCCTCGACTGAACCTGCCTCCACCACACTTCCAGGCTGTGCATTCCAGACCCAAACCACTCGCTGTGTGAAAAAGCTTTTTCTCGTGTCATATTTGCTTCTTTTGCAAATCACTTTAAATCTGTGCCCTCTCGTTCTCGATCCTTTTACGAGCAGGAACAGTTTCTCTCTATCTACTCTATCCAGCCCCCTCATGATTTTGAACATCTCTATCAAATCTCCTCTTAGCCTTCTCCTCTCCAAGGAGAACAGTCCCAACCTCTCCAATCTATCCTCATAACTGAAGTTTCTGAAGTTACCATTCTTGTAAACCTCTTCTGCACTCTCTCCAATGTGTTCACATCCTTCTCATAGTGTGGCACCCAGAACTGTACACACTACTCCAGCTGAGGTTAACTAGTGTCCTGTACAAGTTCAGCATAATCTCAAACAAAAACAAAAGTACCTGGAAAAACTCAGCAGGTCTGGCAGATGCTGCAGATGTTGTCAGACCTGCTGAGTTTTTCCAGGTATTTTTGTTTTTGTTTTGGATTTCCAGCAGTTTTTTGCTTTTATTTGCTTTGTACTCTATGCCCCTATTAATGAAGTCCAGGATACTATATGCTTAAATTCCACCAGCTGCCATGGTGAGATTTGAACCCAAGTCCCCCAAGAATTAGCCTGGGCCTCTAGATTACTTGTGCAGTGACATCACCATCTACCCCCACCATCTACCATGCCCACTGGATGTCCCAGAGTGTTTTACAGCCAATGAAGTATTGTTGAATTGTAGTCACTGTTGTAAAAAATGTCATGGCATCATGTCATGTGCTTGGATCATATCACTCGCAATTCTATTGAATCCATCATAGATTTTTTACACAAGAAACATTACTTTGATGTGTAACACATACATTTTTTTACAACTTGATTTATATTTTGGAAAGCAGCTCGTACTCTAGATTATAACTCACAGTTCTTTTGGAAAGTGCATTTGGAATATAGTTGTGCCCTTGTACCTGTAGACTCCCTGTCTCCGGGCTCCGTGGTTTATTACTGAAAAACACCAGCTGCCAACAGAATGGCAATCAATTTTCTATTAAAGATTGTCTAACAGATGCTCTGCCTGAAAATATGGCTCATGTCCCGTGCTCCAATGTGCCAGGTTTAGTTCTTATCCAACATGGGTCTAATTTTCGTTTTGGACAATCAAAAATTAGGTAATGATCCACACAGAGTCTGTGTTCAGCTTCAAGGTCTCATTTGTATTATGACTGACAGAATGAGATGTGATTGCTGTTCCTTGCTCCACCTGGAAAGTGATTCTGCTCTTTCCAGCTCGTTGAGTGAAATATAAATCCTGTATTTTCAGTTTCTATTTGTGGGGAAGTCCCTGCCTTGTGCTGTGACAGCTTTTATTCAATGACTCTACAACCCAAATACCTAACCTGATCTATGGGCACTGATTGATGGCTGCACCTTTAGAGTATTTATTGTGAGGGATTTACATTCAATCTGTCTCTTAAGCCTTATTTTAGGAAGATCGGACATGATGGGTTGAACGCACTGCCACCCAGTGAACAAGCACTCAAATTACATAGAAGCTGCAAGAGAGAAACAGACCCACTGGCCAAGATGGTCTGTACTTGTGTTTATTCTCTACCTTTGCCTTTGCCTCTCAAGTACCACTCTCTCTCCAGCCTCCTCTTGTACCTCCCTGTTCCCTTCTCCCTCATCAAGCCTCCTCTTTAAATGCATTCATTTTCTTTGCTTTAACCATTCCACGTGGTAGTGAGCTTCTGAGTCTCTCTGCACCCCCTTGTAAAGAAACCACACACCCCACCACCACCCCCCCCCCAACCCCAAGTCCTTTATTTGATCTGTTTGGAACTATCTTGTATTTATGCACCCTTGCCCTGGACTTCCCATAAGTGGAAACACTTTCTCCACATTGATTCTATTGAAACCTCTCATCATTTTTAAAGATTTCTGTTAGATCGGTTTGAATCTCCTTAATCGCAAAAATATTCAATGATCACTTTAGTAGTTAACACCCTTAACCCTGAGTTACTGAACTGGAGTGAAATTCTAAGTGAAATAAAATGATCTGAAATTTTCTTAAAGACCAAGACCAATTTATAATTGCAGAAAGTTCTCTTATGTTTTCATGTATGTGGGCAGAAAACACGCTAACCAATTTGTGCACAGCAAGATTCCATAAACAGCAATAAGTTAATGAGAAAATCATCTGGTTTTAGTGATATTGGTTGGTGAATAAACATTAGCCAGGATACCTGTTTTCAAGTTTTACCATGGGATCTTTTACATCCACTTAAGAGACCAATTATAACCTCAGGTTAGCATCTCCTTCAAATAATGCCATCCCCAACAGTCCCTCACTACTGCCCTGGAGTGGGGCTTGAAATCACAATCTTCTGATTCAGCAGCAAGTGTGCCACCTGCTGATCTACAGCTGACACTTAAATAAGGAATAACATCAGTCACTTTGCTTAATTCTGTTCTGTTCCTTTCTTCTAATATATGTGTACTACAACAACTGGATACTTTTCTTTGTAGCCTTGAGATAGGCTGTGAAGTATAGTAGTGAGTCTAGTGCGATTCTCTTTAATCATGTTGCTTGGTATATTGTAATTTAGTGTATGTCCAAGTCAGGGAGACTGAATGCAGCATGTCCAAGTCAGGGTGTATGCTCTGCTGTGTGCCTGATTCTGCATGGTGTGTACTGTATTCAAAACCATTTCTGGTTCCAGGAGATACCGTTGCTCAGTAACATCAATGATAGATTAACCAAATTAGCAAACATCTGTCACCCGAAAGCTATAGCTGCTGCTATTATACTGACCTGCAGGGTTGTAAGGTGGGCCCTTTGCTCACCCCTCAGTACTTCATTGTCATTACAGCTAATTTAATCTTATTGGTGGGAAGGGAAGTAATTAACTACAGCACGGCCAACATGTAGCAATGAAAGAATTTTAATGTCAATCTAACATGAAACATAATCTTACTGTCTTGTGGCTGTGTTACAGTTGTAAGTAATGACACAATATAATTTAGACAAGTATCTTTGTGGTAATAAAAGGCATGAGGTTTAATTGGTACGGCTGTGTTTTTCTCCCTCTTTTCACTGGGATTAGTTCTGAGAACCTGTTGGTGAGATAGAATGCAGCATGTTGGAGTTCACACAATGTCCAAGAATTGACAAGGACAGAGCCAGCCTGCCTTACCTGTGCTTATGAGCCTCCAGATGCTCACACTCTGTCCAGTGAACAGACCTAGTGCAGGGCTAGAGTCCATCACATATAGGTCAAAAGTGTCAGTGTATGGTGAAGTCAGCCAAAGCCAGTGGCATTCCAGGCAAGAAATCATTTTAGAAAGGGATCGACTGTATGTTTTTGAAGCATTACATGTTGTTTCCAGCATGGGTGAGTGCAACAGATTCTTTTACATCTTTCTATCGACCAGAGCCAAATCTTAGAATGTTTGGAGTGAGGTTGGTGTGTGTGGTGCTTCCAATTCAACGCCAGCTTTGAAGAATTGGTCTGCTTCTCGCTGAAATGGAACACCTCACGGCTTGTCCCAACAATTAGACTTTTTCCTTTATCCTTCAGCTCAACCAGATATTTTTTCCTGTAACTTTCTGGGAGTTGAGTTGATAATGGTGCAGCAAGAGGCAACGAGGTATCTGAGACCTCAATGAATGACAGGACCAACAGCCTACCTCCTTAACCAATGAGATTTAAGGATTGATAAAGAAACAGAAGGACAATGGAGAAGGAAGTTGGGTGAATTAGAGACAAATCAGACAGAAAGCGAAATAAAGGGAGGGAAAAAAGGATTACATTAAGAGAGAGAAAGAAGAAACAAAGAAAAAGTAAGAAAAAAATATCATTTAAAAAAACTTATCGCGTGAAGGAATGAGATGGAGCTGTTTAAATTGTCCTGGCTCTGGGCCAAAGAGATTGATTGACAATGCAGCAACTATTATCAATCCCTTAAAAAAACTTACTCTCTTAATTAGCAGACTTAACTTTCAGAGTTCAGTTCTTCAAAAGAGTCATGTTGGATTCGAAATGTTAACTCTGTTTCTCTCGCCACAGATGCTGTCAGGCCTGCTGAGTTTTTCCAATACTTTCTTTATTTACTAAGTTTCTGCAGTGAATCTTATGGACAATTAATGTGCAAATGCAGCAACAATAATCAGGAGGCTAAGGGCAGACCAATGATGCTCACATCCAGGATTGAACAAGTTAAAAAAAGGTACTTCCTGATTTTATTCCTAAATTGTCTGGCTGTAGTTTTCAGTTGATGTTTTACGGAAGTGTTTGCATTTATATAGCATATTTCATGACTTCAGGATGTCCCAAATACTTTACAGCTAATGCAGTGTAGACACTGTTGTAATGTAGGAAACTTGGCAGCCAATTTGTGCACAGCAAGCTCCCATAAACAGCAATGTGATAATGACCAGATAATTTGTTTAGTGATGTTGATAATGGGATGAATATTGACCAGGGCATTCCAGTCTCTTCTTCAAAATATTGTCATGGGATCTTTTACACCCAACTGGGAGGGCAGATGAAACCTTGGATTAATGTAAAAACAAAAAAACTGCGGATGCTGGAAATCCAAAACAAAAACAGAATTACCTGGAAAAACTCAGCAGGTCTGGCAGCATTGGCGGAGAAGAAAAGAGTTGACGTTTCGAGTCCTCATGACCCTTCGACAGAACTTGAGTTCGAGTCCAAGAAAGAGTTGAAATATAAGCTGGTTTAAGGTGTGTGTGTGGGGGGCGGAGAGATAGAGAGACAGAGAGGTGGAGTGGGGGTGTGGTTGTAGGGACAAACAAGCAGTGATAGAAGCAGATCATCAAAAGATGTCAACGACAATAGTACAATAGAACACATAGGTGTTAAAGTTGGTGATATTATCTAAACGAATGTGCTAATTAAGAATGGATGGTAGGGCACTAAAGGTATAGCTCTAGTGGGGTTTTTTTTTTATATAATGGAAATAGGTGGGAAAAGGAAAATCTTTATAATTTATTGGAAAAAAAAGGAAGGGAGAAACAGAAAGGGGGTGGGGATGGGGGAGGGAGCTCACGACCTAAAGTTGTTGAATTCAATATTCAGTCCAGAAGGCTGTAAAGTCCCTAGTCGGAAGATGAGGTATTGTTCCTCCAGTTTGCGTTGGGCTTCACTGGAACAATGCAGCAAGCCAAGGACAGACATGTGGGCAAGAGAGCAGGGTGGAGTGTTAAAATGGCAAGCGACAGGGAGGTTTGGGTCATTCTTGCGGACAGACCGCAGGTGTTCTGCAAAGCGGTCACCCAGTTTACGTTTGGTCTCTCCAATGTAGAGGAGACCACATTGGGAGCAACGAATGCAGTAGACTAAGTTGGGGGAAATGCAAGTGAAATGCTGCTTCACTTGAAAGGAGTGTTTGGGTCCTTGGACGGTGAGGAGAGAGGAAGTGAAGGGGCAGGTGTTGCATCTTTTGCGTGGGCATGGGGTGGTGCCATAGGAGGGGGTTGAGGAGTAGGGGGTGATGGAGGAGTGGACCAGGGTGTCCCGGAGGGAGCGATCCCTACGGAATGCCGATAAGGGGGGGTGAAGGGAAGGTGTGTTTGGTGGTGGCATCATGCTGGAGTTGGCGGAACTGGTGGAGAATGATCCTTTGAATGTGGAGGCTGGTGGGGTGATAAGTGAGGACAAGGGGGACCCTATAATGTTTCTGGGAGGGAGGAGAAGGCGTGAGGGCGAATGTGCGGGAGATGGGCCGGACACGATTGAGGGCCCTGTCAACGACCGTGGGTGGAAAACCTCGGTTAAGGAAGAAGGAGGACGTGTCAGAGGAACAGTTTTTGAATGTAGCATCATCGGAACAGATGCAACGGAGGCGAAGGAACTGAGAGAATGGGATGGAGTCCTTACAGGAAGCGGGATGTGAGGAGCTGTAGTCGAGATAGCTGTGGGAGTCGGTGGGTTTGTAATGGATATTTGTGGACGGTCTATCACCAGAGATTGAGACAGAGAGGTCAAGGAAGGGAAGGGAAGTGTCAGAGATGGACCACGTGAAAATGATGGAGGGGTGGAGATTGGAAGCAAAATTAATAAATTTTTCCAAGTCCCGACGAGAGCATGAAGCAGCACCGAAGTAATCATCGATGTACCGGAGAAAGAGTTGTGGAAGGGGGCCGGAGTAGGACTGCAACAAGGAATGTTCCACATACCCCATAAAGAGACAGGCATAGCTGGGGCCCATGCGGGTACCCATAGCCACACCTTTTATTTGGAGGAAGTGAGAGGAGTTGAAGGAGAAATTGTTCAGCGTGAGAACAAGTTCAGCCAGACGGAGGAGAGTAGTGGTGGATGGGGATTGTTCCGGCCTCTGTTTGAGGAAGAAGCTGAGGGCCCTCAGACCATCCTGGTGGGGGATGGAGGTGTAGAGGGATTGGACGTCCATGGTGAAGAGGAAGCGGCTGGGGGCCAGGGAACTGGAAATTGTTGATGTGACGTAAGGTGTCAGAGGAATCACGGATGTAGGTGGGAAGGGACTGGACAAGGGGAGAGAGAAGGGAGTCAAGATAACGAGAAATGAGTTCTGTGGGGCAGGAGCAAGCTGAGACGATCGGTCTACCGGGGCAGTTCTGTTTGTGGATTTTGGGTAGGAGATAGAAGCGGGCCGTCCGAGGTTGGGTGACTATCAGGTTGGAAGCTGTGGGAGGAAGATCCCCAGAGGTGATGAGGTCAGTGACAGTCCTGGAAACAATGGCTTGATGTTCAGTGGTGGGGTCATGGTCCAGGGAGAGGTAGGAGGAAGTGTCTGCGAGTTGACGCTCAGCCTCCGCGAGGTAGAGGTCAGTGCGCCAGACAACAACAGCACCACCCTTGTCAGCGGGTTTGATGACAATGTCAGGGTTGGACCTGAGAGAATGGAGTGCAGTAAGTTCAGAGAGAGACAGGTTAGAATAGGTGAGAGGAGCAGAGAAATTGAGACGACTAATGTCGCGCCGACAGTTCTCAATGAAAAGATCGAGAGAAGGTAAGAATCCAGAGGGAGGGGTCCAGGTGGAGGGAGAATATAGGAGATGGGTAAAAGGATCCGTTGAACTGGGAGAGGACTCCTGCCCAAAGAAGTGAGCCCGGAGACGAAGACGGCGGGAGAAGAGTTCAGTATCATGCCGAGCCCGAAATTCATTGAGGTGAGGGCGTAAGGGTATGAAACTAAGTCCTTTGCTGAGCACTGAACGTTCAGCATCGGAGAGGGGAAGGTCAGGGGGTATAGCGAATACACGGCTGGGGCTGGGATTGGAAGATGGGGTGGGGACGGAGGGACAGGCAGGGGTGGAGGGTCCTAGATGGGTGTTGGTGTCGATGAGTTGTTGGAGTTTGCGTTCCTTAGCACTTGAGAGGAAGAGAAAAAGTTTCTTGTTGAGGCGTCGGATGAGCCGAAGAATAAAATGAAACTGGGGGCACGCGCAGCTTTGAAAAAGGGTATGGCGGTGCTGCTGGAGGGAGAGGTCGAGTGTGTTCATATGGCGGCGCATGGCACTGAGAGTGGATTTCAGAATGTGACGGGAACAGCAGTCTGAGAAACGTTTTATGTCCCGGAGATACCTGTAATCCTGGGTGGGTTCGAAACGTGAGGGGTGGGATTTCAGTTGAAATCCATGTGGGGTAAGTCGGAGACGGAGACAGTCACTGAGAAAGGAGGTATGGCTGTGAAAGCGGGTTTTAGTAAACACCTTGTCAAACACTAGGAGGGAAATGGAAAGCAAGGAAGGTGAGCAAGACAACAGAGAGATACGGAAATCTTGTCGCAGAGAGGAACAGAACTTCTTCAAGGAGGTAGGCATTTCTTGAAGAGCAGTGGCAGTCAATTAAACACAGAGATAAAAGCAAGAAAACTGCGGATGCTGGAAATCCAAAACAAAAACAGAATTACCTGGAAAAACTCAGCAGGTCGGGCAGCATCGGCGGAGAAGAAAAGAGTTGACGTTTCGAGTCCTCATGACCCTTTGACAGAACTTGAGTTCGAGTCCAAGAAAGAGTTCACCCCCCTTATCGGCATTCCATAGGGATCGCTCCCTCTGGGACACCCTGGTCCACTCCTCCATCACCCCCTACTTCTCAACCCCCTCCTATGGCACCACCCTATGCCCACGCAAAAGATGCAACACCTGCCCCTTCACTTCCTCTCTCCTCACCGTCCAAGGACCCAAACACTCCTTTCAAGTGAAGCAGCATTTCACTTGCATTTCCCCCAACTTAGTCTACTGCATTCGTTGCTCCCAATGTGGTCTCCTCTACATTGGAGAGACCAAACGTAAACTGGGTGACCGCTTTGCAGAACACCTGCGGTCTGTCCGCAAGAATGACCCAAACCTCCCTGTAACTTGCCATTTTAACACTCCACCCTGCTCTCTTGCCCACATGTCTGTCCTTGGCTTGCTGCATTGTTCCAGTGAAGCCCAACGCAAACTGGAGGAACAATACCTCATCTTCCGACTAGGGACTTTACAGCCTTCTGGATTGAATATTGAATTCAACAACTTTAGGTCGTGATCTCCCTTCCCCATCCCCACCCCCTTTCTGTTTCCCCCTTCCTTTTTTTTCCAATAAATTATAAAGATTTTCCTTTTCCCACCTATTTCCATTATAAAAAAAAACCCACTAGAGCTATACCTTTAGTGCCCTACCATCCATTCTTAATTAGCACATTCGTTTAGATAATATCACCTACTTTAACTTTAACACCTATGTGTTCTATTGTACTATTGTCGTTGACATCTTTTGATGATCTGCTTCTATCACTGCTTGTTTGTCCCTACAACCACACCCCCCCTCCACCTCTCTCTCTCTCTATCTCTCCGCCCCCCACACACACACCTTAAACCAGCTTATATTCCAACTCTTTCTTGGACTCGAACTCAAGTTCTGTCGAAGGGTCATGAGGACTCGAAACGTCAACTCTTTTCTTCTCCGCCGATGCTGCCAGACCTGCTGAGTTTTTCCAGTAATTCTGTTTTTGCCTTGGATTAATGTCCTTTCCAAAAGATATCCCCTCTGACTGTGCAGCACTCCCTCTTTTTAGTTCTGTCGAAGGGTCATGAGGACTCGAAACGTCAACTCTTTTCTTCTCCGCCGATGCTGCCAGACCTGCTGAGTTTTTCCAGGTAATTCTGTTTTTGTTTTGGATTTCCAGCATCCGCAGTTTTTTTGTTTTTAACTCCCTCTTGAGGGTCAGACTTGATTTTTGTGCTCAAGTCCTTGGAGTGCAACTTGAACCCATGACTTTCGATCTCAGAATGTTACCCAACTGAGACATCAAAACCACACTTAGCTAACCCTGTACCTGGGTTGTATACAATCCTTGAGGGTGCCTTCCTGCTTTATCTCAATTGCAAACAGTGGACAATGCCAGAGACTGGGGATAATGAAGGGTTTAGAAAAAGCAAATAAAGGGTGAGGACATTGTATAAAGGCTGCCTTTTGCTGATTTGTTTTTCTAATGCATCTTATCTAAGCCTTTATTCATTGAATCTCTCTTTGTATCATATCAGCACAAGCCATTTTCTATCTCTTAAATGTAGTGTTAAACCAGCCCCAGCTTTGAATTATTTGTCCTTTTCCAATGACACTGAATTGGCTGCTGGCAGGTACTGACCTTGCTAATCAAAGCCACCAGCACCAACCCCCCCCCCCCCACCCCCTCAACCTGAGGACCCAAGGGAGTCCAGGGTTATGGGGGGAAGGCAGGAAAGGGGAGTTGAGGCCAAAATCAGATAAACCATGACCTTATCGATTGGCAGAATAGACTTGAGGGGCCCATTGGCCGACTCCTTCTCCTGTTTCTTGAATTCTTAAGTTCTTATTTGCACAATGCTTCTGTTATGGAGGTTATATAGTGCTTGTTACTCAAGAACATTTCACATACAGTGAATTACTTTGAAAGGAAGTAACTGAATGAGAGGGTGAAAACAAAGATGTAATAATGATTATGACCAAGACATTGGTTAGGTCACAGCTGGAGTATTGTGTTGGTTTGGACATCCGTTACAGAAAGTATGTTGGACACATGGAAAAGGCAAAGTGTTGATCCTCTTTGATCATCAAAGGGTAAAAAATGTTGTTTATGGTTAGAAATGTGGCAAAACTAAGCTGAGTTCACCAGAGCTTAAGGGGAAACTTGAGTGGGTAGATAGGACCTCAGTTTAACAGCACTGAGAGTGTCAGCCTTGACTTACATTCCTGGGGTTTGAACCTCCAACCACCTGAGAGCAGGGCTAGAGAACTACACACTGAGGCACAGCTGACACCTGTCAGTGAAAGCTCTGAGTGTCAGCCCTGACTCAGTTGGTAACAGTCTTACTTTGCCAATTCAAGTCACACTCCAGAGACATAAATCAGACAACCTGGCACTTCCAGTGCAGTACTGAGGGAGTGTTGTACTATCAGAGGTGCTGCCTTTCAGATGAGATGTCAAACCTAAGTCCTGACTGTACTCTCTGATAGATGAAAGATTCAATAACACCATTTCAAAGAAGAGCAGGGGAGCTCTCCCAGTGTCCTGGCCAATCTTTATCCCTCAGTCCACATCACAAAAACAGATTATCTGATCATTAGCACACTGCTGTTTGTGGGGTTTTGCTGTGTGCAAATTGGTTGCAATATTTCCTACCTTCCAACAGTGACAAGACTTCAGAATGACTTCATTGACTGTGAAGCTCTTTGGGACATGCTGAGATTGTAAAAGGGGCTATGTAAATGCAAGTCTGTATTTTTTTTATAACTGATAGGGCTTCACTGAAGCAATGACAACAGTATAGGTGATCCTACCTGTCAGTGTGACCAAAACATCCATAGATTTGGATTGATCGCACACTAATTGCAGCCTGTTTTGTGCTCTTGGTTATGTGTGAATCCTCTGTTTCTGATTGAAAGGTGGCTTGTGGAACAAAAAACATCTGACAGACCACAATACAAAGTAAGCAGTAATCGGGATTAGTTGGAACAGATAAATGATATCCTAGTGAGGGCAGTGAAATCTTTGAACGATCTTACAAGAAGAAGCTCTGTATGACTCACGGGTGACTCATTCAGAGTTGAAACATATCCACCTCACTGAAATATGAGATCATTTTTCTATTTCTTGTCTAGTAAAAGGTTACTGTTTAATGTTGTGTTTCTCTGGCAGGAACAGGACTAGGAAATGAATTGCAAGAAATTTTTGTACTGAACGAGCAACTAAACTCATTTTAATTATAATTTATGTGGAAAGTTAGGTTCAGCCTGGAGTAGGACTGGGAGGAGGCAGGAAATATAAACACCAGCATGGACCAATACCCAGGACAGGCAGTCCAAATGGCCTCTTTCATTCCTGTCTCTTAGGCTCTGACATTAGCTCAGGGAATAAAGGAAATTAGGAACAGGAGGAGGCCATTCAGCCCCTTGAGCCTCTTCTACCATTCAGTTAGATCATGGCTGATCTGTGACCTATCTCTACATAGATAAGGATGAGGAGCAGTGATGGGAAGGGGGTGAGTGTGATGGTGGAGGAAGGGAGTGATGATGGAGGGAGGATGTGATGGTGTGAGGAGGGAGTGATGATGGAGGGAGGGAGTGATGGTATAAGGAAAGAGTGATGATGGAGGGAGGGAGTGATGGTGTGAGGAGGGAGTGGTGGTGGTGAGAGGGAATGATGGTGTAAGGAAGGAGTGATGACGGAGGGAGGGAGTGATGGTGTGAGGAGGGATTGATGGACGGGGGCGATGCGAGCAATTGATGGCCAGGGTAGGAAGGTTGGGTGGGAAGAGAGTATTGGGTGGAGGTGGGAGTGAGTCTTGGGTTGGAGTGGGAATGATTCTCTGTCTCTGGCTCTGAGGGAGTGGGCAGTGCCCCAGGATACGTGTGATGCAAAGACTGTGACCCTGTCCGAGAACAAGACGACGGCAGCAACCGTTACCGAAGCAACTCCCTGCTGAGCATTGTGGGAAAAGTATTGTCCGCGTCGCCCTTGTCGGACTGCAGGTCCTGGCTGAGCACATCTATCCTGAATCCCAGTGTGGTTTCTGAAACCCTGAACACATCTATCCCAAATCCCAGTGTGGTTTCAGAACTGAAACCCTGAACACATCTATCCCGAATCCCAGTGTGGTTTCTGAAACCCTGAACACATCTATCCCAAATCCCAGTGTGGTTTCAGAACTGAAACCCTGAACACATCTATCCCGAATCCCAGTGTGGTTTCAGAACTGAAACCCTGAGCACATCTATCCCGAATCCCAGTGTGGTTTCAGAACTGAAACCCTGAACACATCTATCCCGAATCCCAGTGTGGTTTCAGAACTGAAACCCTGAACACATCTATCCCGAATCCCAGTGTGGTTTCAGAACTGAAACCCTGAGCACATCTATCCCGAATCCCAGTGTGGTTTCAGAACTGAAACCCTGAACACATCTATCCCGAATCCCAGTGTGGTTTCAGAACTGAAACCCTGAACACATCTATCCCGAATCCCAGTGTGGTTTCAGAACTGGAAGATTGAGAAGTGACATGATCTTCTCAGACCAGCAGCTGCAACAGAAATACTATGAAACAAAAGAGACCACTACATGTTTCCTTCAGTGATCTCACCAAGACATTCGACCATGTGATCTGAGGTGGTCTATTTGGAGAAAAATGGCTGCTCTCTGAAGCTGCTGAATGTGATCTCCTCTTTCCATGGTAACAAGATGGGTAAGGTGACTGGGCAACAACAGAACCCTTTCAGATCCGCACTGGGGTCAAACAGGGTTGTGCCCTGGCACCAGCTCTCTTTAGCAAATCCTTGAGCCTTTCTCAGCCCGTTAGTCCCAGCCAACATCAAATTGCCTTTGGGGGGCTGGTTGTGGCCGGAGGCACATTTTGTGCCTGCTCCTGGGCCCTTCGATCGCATGTGCCCGACGGGCACAAGATTCAGGCCATGGAGGGCGTGTCCTCTCTCTGCCAATCTTCAACCCATATTCAGCCAAGGATTTCCTAGAGTAAGTCCAATCAAGGGGAAAATCCCAGGTATTGACCTTTAGGTTTAGCTTGGGGACAATGAAATATTAAGGTTAATTGAAAGTCAAAAGTCAAATGGTTATTCTTTATTACATCCAGTAAATTGTGACTGATGATCCTTGTCTCTTTGCTGCAGTTTGATAACTTTGTTGTACGTGTTAGAACATCAGCTCAGGCTGTTTGTTAAATTCCCATTGCTCCCTTCGGACCATTCTGTAAACAACCATTGTTCACACGTTGACTCAGGTCCAAGTCAGCATGAGGAACACGTTTGCTTGGTGAACTTTAATTCAGGAGTGAAGGTGGAAGTGGGCTGTGTTCTTGTGTTTTTCTTGTTGGTGTTTTAATCTGTTTTGTGCCCTTCAATAAACGTGGGACCTGAGGAGTGGAATTCTTCCCTGTATGGATATCCAGTTTCCGTGTCAGGTACGCTCGGATGCAGAGCAGAATTCCCCTTCAGCTGCCGGGACAAGTGGTTCAGACCCAGGCACAGAGGATCCCAGATCCCAGCACTGTGCCAGCGCGTGCTTTCCCTGCCTCGTTTCCCCTCCGCCTCTCATCGTCACCCTCTTCAACTCACCTCATCGGCTATCCCTCAATACGAGGGCGATGTCTCTCATGAGCCTTAATGTAACAACGCAGGTTGATTCAGGATAGCCTAATGGTAATGTCTCTGGGCTAGGAATCCAGAGGCCCAGGCTGATGTTCTGGGGGAGCGCAGATTCACATCCCACCATAGCAGCTGGTGGAATCTCTGTTCACTTAACAAATCTGGAATGATATAGTCTCAGTGATGGTGAGCATGAAACCAAACAGGCCCTGGACTTTGCTCAGATTGACAATCAGCATCGGGTTGTCACCCTGCCCCCTAGTTTCTCGCACAGCCTTCCAGCTCAGGCTGGGTGAGACCCGCGTGGCGCATCACACCCCCGGGGCCTGGCATCAAAGGGAAGGAGCTACTGCCCCTTTTTTATAGCACCAACTGCCGCAAGGCAGGAGGGCCGGGGACAAGGTAAGTAAGTCGGATTTTGTGGGCGTGTGGGGGGTCGGGGTAGCCCTCGGGGGGGGGGGGGGGGGGGGGGGGTGGGCGTTGGCGAGTGGGGGGTTCAGCCTTTAGGGGGAGGCTAGGGTCAGGTTGGGCCTTGGTGGGGTGGAGGATGTGCTGTGGGTGGTGGGGTTGTAGTTGGAGGGGGAATGGGGGAGTCCCCTGGGGGTGTTGAAGGGGAGTCTTGAGGGGAGGGGTGTGTTGTGGGAGGTGACCTGCGGTGGGGGGGAGGGGGAGTGTCAGTCTGGGTCTGTACAGTAGTTACCCAAAAGTTAGAATTGGTTTTAATTCTTCTAACTTTGTCTGGGTAACAATTGGTGTAACCCAGTCGGAACCATCCAAAGTTTGTGATTTAAGTCATATTTTTGGATGGGTCCCGGTGCAGGGAAATTACCCATCAGCAGTTTGTGCTTCTGGGCAATTACCATGCAAACCATACCTAGGAACATCCGAAGGGGAACCCCCAGCGCATCATTGGGGTATCCAGCCCCCTTCATATGACGCTCTGGATCTCGCCTCAATGGACCCAAGGGCAGGATGCCCAAAGCCTCTCCTGCCCCCCCATAAATTTCAGATAGGTTGGGGGTCAGTGATGGGAAGACTACCCACAGGATTTGGCATGGCCCCCCCCCTGCGCCTCCTCTTCAATCCTGCTGGTGGCTGAGTGTAACATCCAGTCTTATGGCACTTCTTTCTGTTTTACTCCCACCATCAGACTGGCACAACAAGCATGTCTCACACTGTTCCATAGCTAAGATGCAACCAGTTATCCTCATCCCCTGACTTTAATAATAGCTACAGTCAGTTACCAAGAATGGTCTCGGCTAAGTCAACATCGCCACAGGTTGTTCAGCTGAATTCTGTGTGGGATTGTACTTCTTAACATCCATGGGATCTTCAGATTGTTAAATCACTAACATGCAAAACCGCTTAACTTATCCTTTTTTTAACTCTTTCACGGGATGTGGGTGTCACTGGCAAGCCCAGCACTTGTTGCCCGTCCCTAATTACCCTTGAACTGAGTGGCTTGTTCGGCCATTTCAGAGTCAACCCCGTTGCTGTGAGTCTGGAGTCACATGTAGGCCAGACCAGGGAAGGACAGCAGATTTCCTTCCCTAAAGGACATTAGTTTTTACGATCATCTGGTAGTTTCATAGTCACTATTATAGATACTAGCTTTTTAATTCCAGAAGCATTTCCTTACTTGAATTCAAATTTCCCAATTCCCCATGAAGGGAGTTGGACTCTTGTTTCCATATCATTAGTCCAGGCCTCTGGATTACAGTCAGTACCATAAATATTATTTTACCCACATATGATGTGGATGTGCCCATGCTCCCTACCACTCACGGTGGGTGCTTGACCCTCTTGTGTTGCAGGATATGATGATGTTAACCCAGACTGAGAGGGTTGGGTTTAACCAGGCCGTGGGCTCATTGGCCCTCCCTCCCCCAGTAAAAAACGTCCGGGAGGAGCCTGCCCCATCGGCTTGTCCACAGGGATCTAACACTCACAGGGGCATTATTTGATTTAATGTGGGAATTCCACCCCCATCTGGGTAGGACGTCCTGCTGCAGAAAGCTGTCAGCCAATCAAACGGCCATCAGCTCTCTGCTCCCATCAGCGCCGGAGTGAGTGGTGACCACGGCTGGTATTACAGCAGTCGCTAATGGCGGGAAGAGGAGCTGATGAAAGGTAAAGTGAGGGAGGGGGGTGTTGGGGAGGGTTGATGGGTGTAGGGGTCAATATCACTGGGACCTGGGGCAGGGGTAGACAGGCCAGGGGTCGAGGGAAACTGGGATTGTTGGGGGGCTGGGGGGAAATGTCGTGAAGGGACCCCCCAATGGGCTCAGGGGTCCTGTTAAGCAGACCCCCGTCCCCCACTTGCCCGCCACCAGTTCGCATAGTGAAAGCTGCTGGGCTGGATGCTTGGCATGGATCTTTTCCACTCCTGGTTAAATCCCAGTTACTAAGGAATGAGGCCCTCAACTAGCTCATGGGTGGGCAAGCTCCCCGGCGCTTACCACGCTGCTGGTAAAATTGCAAAGGGGCAGGGGTGAGTAGCGGGCCCGCACAGAACCATGGCATTTTACAGGCCCTCCCCCTGGCAAACCCGCCATCAGGGGGCCTTAAGACCTAGCTCAGAGGGTCTGTGATCACACTTAGGGAGACTTGCGTTCCGGTTTTATAAACGCAGCACCTGTCCTTTAAAATATTGCTCGACACAAGAGGTTAATGTGGTGAAACACTCAGTGATGTTTCTTTTCAGAATCAAAATTTCAGAACAAAACAAATTCAGGATGCATTTTTTAAGCAAAGGAGGAAGGCGTGAGTTACATCGTTTATTCTTCTATTGCAATAAAAGACAAAAGAAAGAAGAAACAAATGAATTGTATTTATATAGCGCCTTTCACATTGTCAGGGTGTCCTAAAGAGCTTCAGCAGAACAGGTATAATCACTGCCCAACCTAAGGAAGTGACTGGTTCCTCTGAAAATGTCAGTAACCAGACAGAATATGTTGTTTCTATTTTCTAACATTGTCACTGCTCCTTGGCAAGACTGTACTGTAGCTTCTAGTTTGCTGGCTTTTGGCAGGACAAAAGGAGTCATTTTTAAGTTTCCTTCCCTTTCTGATAACTGTTCAACCCTTTGAAGTGTTTTATTTTGGATTAGAATGTGAAACAATAATAAAAGAGGTTTTACTTAGTGACTGAAACTGGTCCATTCTATGATGTGTCAAATGTATAGCACATGTTTTTAATCTACCGTTAACATAATGATCTATTTCATTTTACCCTGGAGGGAAGTTTGTTAAGGAAGATCCCAACTGAGCTATAGATAAGATTAAACAGCATAAATAAAGCGAACCCAAAATGACATGTTGTCGGTCAGGCCATTAGGCCAGGAGTTCATTCTTTCTTATGTTAAAAATGCAGTAGCCAATTTACACACAGCAAAGCCAGCACTTCTGACAGTGCAGCACTCCACTGGGACTGCTAGCCTGTCAAGCCTCTGATGTGGGGCTTGAAGCCATGATTTTCTAACTCAGGCAATACCAGGGCAGGAGTGGGGGACAATTCGGGGCCCCTCCAAAGGGATTAGAGGGCCTGTTAGGGAGGCATCCCCCCAGCTTTGCCTGTCACCAGCCTGTGCAGTAAAAGCTCCCCACTGAGCCAAGGATAACACCTACCCCAAAGGGGATGGAGCAGATACGTAAACACATGATGCCTCCAATTCGGTTAGATGTAACTAACACCATTCTCATTGCAAGATGGGTTCAAGCAGCAGTTGTTGCTAAAGATGTGAGTGTTTGGCTAAGCTTCACATTCTGCTGAACCTCCTCCACATTAATCTTCCTGAGATTGGCACATTCCTCTACCCGAGCTCCTTTAACACAATACAACCATGCAAACAATGTTCGTTTGGTCAGCATAAACGATATATAAATGAAATAACAACTTCTTTATGTTTAGTTTCCCTACATTGTAACAGTGACCATAATGACACTGTGAGACCTCCTGAGATTGGAAAAAATGTTTCATCAGTTCTTGGTTTCACTGATTCAATGTGTGAAGAAAATGGTTGAAGTTATGATTTGAGTAAGACCTTGCTGAATAATCTCGACTGTCCTGTAGTCCAAATCTTGGTCATTAATGTCAAAACTAGCTGACTAGTAAATTGTAGGAACAGGAGGAGGCCATTTAGCTCTTGGAGTCACTTCCAATATTCAGTCTTACCATGGCTGTATTTTAGCTCTGTGTATCCTCCTTGGCTTGATAACCCTTCATACCCCTGCCTAACAAAAATCTAGCAATCTCAGTTCTGAAATTCTCAGTTGACACCACCCCCCCAAGGCTCAACAGTTTTTTTGTGGGAAAGATTTCCAGATCTCCAGAGTCCTTGTGTAAGAAGTATTTCCTGACTTCTAAGGGAGTGGGTGGGGGGAGATGGGGGTGGTAGGAAGTTTCAGTTGCAGTGCTCAGACCATCCTGGTGTGTGGGAACGGCTTAATGGACTAGCTAGTCTTGTCTTGTTTATCAGTTTTGCGTGTTGTTAATCCTGGAGCTGACTGATGCAGCATCATTGCTGTGAAAACAATAAAAATCTAAAACCAGTTTGTTGGGAAAGCAGATGGAGGATGTTTGGAGTCTGATTTTACAGTGTTTCTCACAGATGTAAAAGTTGGACTCGATTGGGAATAAATCCCAAAGCCCAGGGACAAAGTTTTCAGTCATTAGAAACACTTGCTTTGTGGACAGTACTGAAATACAGACTCTTCTACTCAATTAAATTGACCTATCTTAAGTTACATAAAGGTTGATGATTTTATAGATTAAAAGGCTGCTGGTAATTTATAATACAACTGATATTGTGTCAAAAAATGTATTCCTTCCAGTTTTACCAATAATTTTCTGATTGTTTGCATCTTTCTGCTATTTATGTCCTACACCCAACAACACTCGCAGCTTCAGAAATTGTCAGGAAGCTCAACACCATCCAGGGCACCCCATCCATAAACATTCACCCCTTGCACCACTGACACACAGTAGCAGCAGTGTGTGTACCATCTACAAGATGCACTGCAGCAACTCACCAAGACTCCTTAGACAGCACCTTCCAAACCCACGACTACTACCATCTAGAAGGACAAGGACAGCAGACACATGGGAACACCACCACCTGGAAGTTCCCCTCCCAGTCACTCACCATCCTGACTTGGAAATATATCTCCATTCCTTCACAGTCGTGGGTCAAAATCCTGGAACTCCCTCCCTAACAGCACTGTGGGTGTACCTACACCACATGGACTGCAGCGGTTCAAGAAGGCAGCTCACCACCACCTTCTCAAGGGCAACTAGGGATGAGATATAAATGCTGGCCTAGCTGGCCTCTGTAGCAGAATAAAAAATAAACACCTGCTATAGTTGGGAAAATGGGATATTATGGCCATTGGCTGCCATTGTGCTGCTGTCAAATCTATTGCTCTGCTCAGCCACTAGGCTGACCCCCTTGTCGGAACAATGGGGAGGATTTTACCCTTGTCGAGGGGGCACAGTGCGCAGGCACAGCGGGTGGGCTCAGTGGGTGGGCTCAGTGGGTGGGCACGGTGGTGGACACGGTAGGCAGGTGCGGTGGGCAGGCACGGTGGTGGACACGGTGCGCAGGCACAGCAGGTGGGCTCAGTGGGTGGGCACAGTGGGTGGGCACAGTGGGTGGGCACAGTGGGCAGGTGCGGTGGGTGGGCACGGTGGGTGGGCATGGTGGGTGGACACGGTGGGTGTGCACGGCAGTGGGCATGGTGGTGGGCATGGTGGATGGGCACGGTGGGTGGGCACGGTGGGAGGGCACGGGGGTGGGCATGGTGGGTGGACATGGTGGGTGTGCACGGCAGTGGGCATGGTGGTGGGCATGGTGGGCAGGTGCAGTGGGTGGGCATGGTCGGTGGGCACAGTGGGTGGACACAGTGGGTGGGCAGAGTGGGTGGGCTCAGTGGGCGAGCATGGTGGGTGGGCACGGTGGTGGGCACGATGGGTGGGCTCAGTAGGTGGACACGGTGGGTGGGCACAGTGGGTGGGCATGGTGGGTGGGCACAGTGGGTGGGTGAGCATGGTGGGTGGGCACAGTGGGTGGGCATGGTGGGTGGGCACAGTGGGTGGGCGAGCATGGTGGGTGGGCACAGTGGGTGGGCACAGTGGGTGGGCACGGTGGGTGGGCACAGTGGGTGGGCACGGTGGGTGGGCACGGTGGGTGGACACAGCAGTGGGCACGGTGGGTGGACACGGCGATGGGCACGGTGGGTGGACACGGCAGTGGACACGGCGGTGGGCACGGTGGGTGGGCACGGCGGTGGGCATGGGTGCGGCTGTGCAACAGTCCGCCACCCGCGATCAGTCCTCGGCTGCGATTTCACGCTGTCTGCCCGATTAACAGCCCGCCAGCATGAATCGTGTAACGTTGAGCGCTGCCAGGATCGGAGTGGAGCGGGGAGGAGGGTGAGTGTGGAGCTCAGCGGGAGCACTCACCAAAAACTCCCTGAAGACTCAGAGCTGCCTCAGGATGCTGAAGATTTATAACATTAAAAATAAACATTTAAAAATTAAGGTAAACATGGCCCCTCATTTGACTCTATCACATGAGCAGGGACATGTTAGAAATGAGATTTAAACATTTTAATTTTATTTTTAATTAACGTCAGAAATCTCATCTCATCTCATGGTGAGGTTTCCTCAAAAATCCAAAGGCCACTTGACACAAGGAGAAATTCAATTTAATTAATTCATCAGTGGTCTTAAAAGCCTCTTAATTGTGCTGCTGACTCCCACACACGCCCGCTAAGTGATGCTCACCCCACATCATCGTCCGCTATTTCACACTTGTGTGTGTTGGGCACATGCTGGATGGAAAATTCAGCTGAATATGTTGTAGATGCCAGTCTGTCAGAGTACCAGACTGTTGAGTGAGCACCTCCGAATTGGAACAGGAGCTGGTACTCTTGGCTCTTTTTGAATTTTAAGGGGGCAGATCCAGGTCTTGAGGTGTAAGTGGTCACACTGACATGGACAGATTTTATGCATAGCAAATGACCTTTTAGAATACAAACTTGGTCTTTGACAGCTCAATTTTTTTTAATTCATTCATGGAATGTGAGCGTCACTGGCTAGGCCAGCATTTAGGCCAAGTGGTGAGCTGTCTTCTTGAACCGCTGCAGACCATGAGGTGTAGGTACACCCACTGTGCTGTTAGGGAGGGAGTTCCAGGATTTTGACCCAGCAACAGTGAAGGAACAGTGATATATTTCCAAATCAGGGTGGTGATGTGACTTGGAGGGGAACTTCTAGGTGGTGGTGTCCCCAAGTGTCTGCTGCCCTTGACCTTCTGGATGGTGAAGGTCAAGGGTTTGGAAGGTGCCAAGGCACCTAGTTGGAAACTGGTTGCTTCTTCCGTTTCTCGTTCTTAGTGCCAGGTTCTGGTACCCACTCAACCCCAATGGCAACTTCTCTACTGGAGGGTGGAGTGGCCAACCTGCTCACAATTGCCCTGGAATCTCCAGGAATTTAATCCCCTTAACACTGTGGGCTAGACCCAGTAGAAAAAACATAGGCAGTTTTATAAATAATTGCGCTTTGTAAATTTTTTTGGAATGCTTTTGTTGTCTTTCATAAATACAAAAATATCAGGCATTAGTAACAAAAAAAACTTGGCTGACAGCCAAGCATCATCTAACCACGTAATGATGAGCCTATTGACTTCGTAATTGGTTGAGAGAAGGCTTGGCACCATGTTGACGGACGTGCTGAATGACCAATAGCGGGTGTGGTGGAGCGGCAGTTGGAAGCAGGACTTCATGTGATGAAGCTCAGAGTTGACCTCATTAACTGTAGGTTCGAAGTGGGGATTATTGGACCTAGAAATTTGGCCACGCAGTGCCCATTATTGAAACTCTAGGTTTAGGCTTCCTAAACCTCCAGGGCAGGTGGATTGCTTACTCTCAATTACGAGTTGAAAGGGCACAGGCCTCCATATTTATGAAAGACAAGAAGAGGTGCCCTTTGCCCTGACCTGAAACAGGCATTAGATTTTTCCACAGAGAATCATTCACCACACGAGGGCCATTCAGCCCTTCACACCTGTACCAGCGCTTTGAAAGAACAATCAAACAATCCAACTACTTTTTATTCCCTTTGTCCTGCAATTTTATTCCATTTTAATCATTTATCCAATTGCCCTTTGAAAATTCTTTTTGAATCTGCTTCCACCAGCCTTTCAGGTGGTGAATTCCAGATTCTCATAATTCACTGAGTTAAAAACCAGTTGCTTTTCATCTCTCCCTGGCTTTTTTCCAATTGTTTTAAATTTGTGTTCTCTGATTACCAATCAACCTGTTGGTGTAAACAGTTTCTCCCTGTCAATAAAACCCTTCATAATTTTGAGCATCTTTATGAAATTTCTCTTTCACCTTCTCTGCTCCAAACCGCAGTTGTTACAGAAAAGTGCAGCTAGCACTTGCTGATTAACGGAGATCAATCCTGTTATTTGGTTTTGCGTTCATTGTTTTTTTGAGCCTGTTTCATCTTACATCGCAATTATTGGAAGCAAAACAGGAAGTAATTAGCATATTCGGAAATGCCTTGTCTTTGTAATTAGAAACTGGATGCACCGCAAAAATTGAATCATTCCATCCTTTGAAACATTAATGCTGGGTTATGTTGCATTCCAATGTCCATCTGTTTTTAATTCAGTACTTGAAAGGAGAAGGATTGAGAGGAGGAGCAGGTACTCACTGTAATACACACTGGACAATGAATTTCCAGTGATTGTCCGTGAATTATTTCCAGATTAACAAGCAGCAGTGAAGTCACAATCGTTTGTATCAGGTGAGAGTCATTGGCATTGGACTTTGATCCCTATTGTGTGTTTCGAAACTGAATGGGAAACTTGCAGCATACACATGGTAAAGGCGGAAAGAACTTGCAGCAATTTAGCCTTTATTGTGCTGTCACAAAGCATTTGAGGCACTTATTGGTAGTGTAGTGGTTATGTTACTGGGCTAGTAATCTAAAAGCCTTGCTTAATGATCTGCAGAATATGCATTCACATTTGTTTTGAGAACTTGAACTCAGTTTAAGATTATCTGGAAATCAAAAGCTGATATTGGTAAAAGTGACCATGGATTGTTATGAAAGCCCAACTAGTTCACTAATGTTCCTTAGGAAGGAAATCTCCCATCCTTGTCCAGCCTGGTCTATCTATGACTCCAGCCCCACCCCCATGTGGTTGACTCTTAACTGTCCTGGGAAGTGTCCTAGGAACAATCATTACCAATGGCTCAAGAAAAAAGGTCGACCACCACCTTCTCTGGGCAACTAGGGACGGGCAATAAATGCCACCCTTGCCAGAGATGCCCACATCTCATAATTTAAAAAAGAAACTCCATTCTCATACTCTCATTCTCTTTAGAACTGTCATAACTGTTGTTATTTGGGGAAATGTGTAGGGAGTCCAGACTGGGGCATAACCTTGAAGCAGAGTTAGACCAGTCATGGGTGAAGTCAAGAAGCCACTTCTTCATATGTGACAATTTGGAACTCTCTCCCCCAAAAAGCTGTTGAAGATTGGGGGGTTGGTAGTATCTAAATTTCAAAACCAAGATTGTTGGATTTTCGCTGGGAAAGGATATTATGGTCTGCAGATGTAAGGCAGGTCAATGGAGTTAAGATACAGATCAGCCATGCTCTAACTGACTGGCAGAACAGCCTCAAGGGGCTGAGTGGCCTCCTCAAGTGCCTACATTCCTAACTATGAGGTAGAAAGTAGCCTAGCGAGATTAGAGTGGGATATACGGCTCTCCTGTGTTTCCGTGTCTGGCTCTCTTTGCCTTTTCTGAAGTTGCGTGGCTGAGGAGGGGAAGCTGCAGTCTGTGAAATCTCTTTGATGTGAATTTGGCCGTTTTGTTGTTTATCTTTGCTTTTAGCAATGCACATATAGGTCTTGCACTGAGGTCCTGGAGAAGACTGCGAATTTTTTCACATTCCCTTAGGGTTTGGTAATAACTTTCTAAGTGTTTTTCTTCCAATAAATTGCAGCATTTTTTTTTGTGAAATGTTTAGGCTCTCACTTTAACACAGTTTGCAAAGCATGATTTTTTGGCTTTTGTGCTTGTGGCTGGATGTAGGGGTGCTGTTTTAATAGTGTGCATTGACATCTGATTGGTTGGTGCAGAGTACATGGTTCGGTTTGTTAACTGTGAAGCCACATGTTATGCGATCAATAAAGAGCTGTGTTCTCTTTTAATTAGCTAAATGTGTTTCCCAAAAATTACTCATTGGGATGTGGGCATCTCTTGTAACCAGAAAGACAGAGGACACCAAATTAAAGTGGTTGGTGGAAGAACCAAAGGCAACATGAGAAAAGTATTTTTTATGCAGTGGTTAGAATCTGGAACGTGGTGCCTGAGAGTGTGGTGCAGGCAAATTCAATCGCGGATTTCAAAAGAGAATTAGATAAGCACCAGAGGAGAAGTATTGGCTGAGCTATGGGAAAAAGGTGGGAGAGTGGGACTGGCTAAATTTTTCTTTCCGAGCACCAGTAAGGACTTAATGGGGGAAATGGTTTTCTTCTGTCTTGCAAATGTTCTATGTAAAGTCGGCCTTTATTGCCCAGTCGAATTTTAGTCTCGGTGCAGAGAATGGCCAAATGGAGCAAATCCAATTTCCTTCCATATTCCTGACCCTGCATCATTTTTCTCTGACCATCTTGAGGGCCGGAAACTCCCAGTGTGCTAAACACACACCCACCTCCTCTGAGGTCGGGTTCCCTATTTTAAATGGGAGACGGAAATTGGATTCGCCCCTGCACACAATTAACATCTGGTGCTGCAGAGTTTTGGAAGCCCATTAAAAGCATAGCAGCATTGAGAAGTTCATGAAGGAAATGAGGAGTCGGAAACATCCTGAAAAGGACGAGTATAGTGTTTTCACATCTCCAAATGTCATTAATAAGTGTTGTATCGTAATGTGGGTGTGCTTTTAATGCAGTGATTCATCATAGGAATTTGTCTTTTAAAGGCAAGTTGACCCTTACAATGAGCAGCCTTGTGTATTTGTCTGCATGCATTACAGTACTTTTCCAAGGGAGAAAGCAGTGAAAAAAGTTACAAAATTTTCTGTCAGCCTGTGCTGTCATCTTTTCTACTGTGATTGAACTGGCGTTGGCTGATTTAAAAAAAACTGTTTTTGACACTTGAAAAAGATCTACACTCGAATAAAATCTAACCACCTTTTTTTTACATTCATTTCATGGGATGTGGGCTTCGCTGGCTGGGCCAGCATTTATTGCCCATCCCTAATTGCCCTTGAGAAGGTGGTGGTGAGCTGCCTTCTTGAACCGCTGCAGTCCATGTGGTGTAGGTACACCCACAGTGCTGTTAGGGAGGGAGTTCCAGGATTTTGATCCAGTGACAGTGAAGGAACGGTGATATATTTCCAAGTCAGTATGGTGAGTGACTTGGAGAGGAACTTCCAGGTGGTGGTGTTTCCATGCATCTGCTGCCCTTGTTCTTCTAGATGGTAGAGGTCGTGGGTTTGGAAGGTGCTGTCTAAGGAGCCTTGGTGAATTCCTGCAGTGCATCTTGTAGATGGTACACACTGCTGCTACTGTGCATCGGTGGTGGAGGGAGTGAATGTTTGTGGATGTGGTGCCAATCAAGTGGACTGCTTTATCCTGGATGGTGTCAAGCTTCTTGAGTGTTGTGGGAGCTGCACTTATCCAGACAAGTGGGGAGTATTCCATCACACTCCTTACTTGTGCCTTGTAGATGGTGGACAGGCTTTGGGGAGTCAGAAGGTGAGTTACTTGTCACACAATTCCTAGCTTCTGACCTGCTGTTGTAGCTACAGTATTTATATGGCTGGCCCAGTTCCACTTTTGGCCAAAGGCAACCCCCAGGATGTTGATGGTGGGGGATTCAGTGATGGTAATGCCATTGAATGTCAAGGGGCAATGGTTAGATTCCCTCTTGTTGGAGATGGTCATTGCCTGACACTTGTGTGGTGTAAACGTTACTTGCCACTTGTCAGCCCAAGCCTGGATATTGTCCAGGTCTTGCTGCATTTGGACATGGGCTGCTTCAGTATCTGAGGAGTCGTGAATGGTGCTGGACATTGTGCAATCATCAGCGAACATCCCCACTTCTGGCCTTATGATGGAAGGAAGGTCATTGATGAAGCAGCTGAAGATGGTTGGGTCTAGGACACTACCATGAGGAACTCCTGCAGTGATGTCCTGGAGCTGAGATGACTGACCTCCAACAACCATAACCATCTCCCTTTGTGTTATTAGGTATGAACACAACCAGCAGAGAGTTTTCCCCCTGATTCCCATTGACTCCAGTTTTGCTGGGGCTCCTTGATGCCACACTGGGTAAAATGCTGCCTTGATGTCAAGGGCAGTCACTCTCACCTCACCTCAGGAGTTCGGCTCTTTTGTCCATGTTTGAACCAAGACTGTAATGAGGTCAGGAGCTGAGTGGCCCTGGCGGTACCCAAACTGGGTGTCAGTGAGCAGGTTATTGCTAACCAAGCACCATTTGATAGCACTGTTGATGACACCTTCCACTACTTTACTGATGATCAAGAGTAAACTGATGGGGCGGTAATTGGCCGGGTTGGATTTGTCCTGCTTTTTGTGTACAGGACATACCTGGGCAATTTTCCACATAACTGGGTAGATGCCAGTGTTGTAGCTGTACTGGAACAGCTTGGCTAGGGGCGTGGCAAGTTCTGGAACACAAGTCTTCAGTACTATTCCTGGAATGTTGTCAGGGCCCATAGCCTTTGCAGTATCCAGTACCTTCAACCATTTCTTGATATCATGTAGGGTGAATCGAGTTGGCTGAAGACTGGCATCTGTGATGCTGGGGACCTCCGGAGGAGGCTGAGATGGATCATCCACTTGGTACTTCTGGCTGAAGATTGTTGCAAATGCTTCAGCCTTATCTTTTCACTGATGTACTGGGCTCCTCCATCATTGAGGATGGGGGTATTTGTGTAGCCTCCTCCTCCAGTGAGTTGTTTAATTGTCCACCAACATTCATGACTGGATGTGTCAGGACTGCAGAGCTTAGATCTGATTCGTTGGTTTTGGGATCGCTTAGCTTTGTCTATCACTTGCTGCTTTTGCTGTTTGGCATGCAAGTAGTCCTGTGTTATAGCTTCACCAGGTTGACACCTCATTTTTAGGTATGTCTGGTGCTGCTCCTGGCATGCTCTCCTGCACTCTTCATTGCACCAGTGTTAATCCCCTGACTTGATGGTAATGGTAGAGTGGGGGATATGCCAGGCCATGAGGTTACGGATTGTGTTTGAGTACAATTCTGCTGCTGCTGATGGCCCACAGCACCTCATGGATGCCCAGTCTTGAGTTGCTAGATCTGTTCGAAATCTATCCCATTTAGCATGGTGATAATGCCACACAACATGTTGGAGGGTATCCTCAATGTGAAGGCGGGACTTTGTTTCTACAATGACTGTGCGGTGTTCACTCCTACCTGCTCCGCCACATTGATTGACAGGCACTCAGCTTTGAAATTGAAATGAGCACCTTCTGTTCTTCCCTTCCCAGGGAGTAACCTATTGTTTGGACAGCTGTGGCCTTTATAATGCTTGGCTGAGTTTCAAGTACAAATAGGTTTCTGGCTTGGTGTTCCAGTCATCTGAGGATGAATGACAGTTTCAAGAGTTTATTTATTTTCCCAAGGCATGTGAAGTATTTTCCATTGATATTGCATGGAATGTGAGACATGGTGCCTATTGGGTGAGTGGCTATGGAGGGTACATGGTGGGCATAGATGTGGCATGGGTAATCTGAAGGGGCAAGGAGGATACATGAGCCATACAGGTGGCATGGGTGATCTGCAAGGGCAACGTGTGGTGAGTGGGAGGCATAGAGGTGAGGGGTGAGTTTTAGGGGCCTTTAGCATTGTTGGGAGCTGAGATACTATGTTGGAGAACAAAGATGAATGTTCTAACTGCAGCGGTTTCTGCACCAACACTCTGACACACATTGCATTGTGAACCTGACCCCAGTGTAAAATGACAAAAATGGCCTGTGTGGGTCGGTTACACATTTCAGGTTTTCCCAAACCCAGATGATGGTTCAGGCTCTTGTTGCCCAGGAGAAGCTGGTGGTGAGCCACCTTCTTGACTACAACTGAGTGTCTCGCCCGGCCCTTTCAGAGACCGCTTAGGGAGTCAACCACGTCACTGTGGGTCTGGAGTCACTTGTGTGCTCAGACTGGGTAAAGAAGCAGGTTTCCTCCTGTAAACGGCAGTAATGAATCAGATGAGGTTTTACAACAATCTGATCATTTTACGGTCACCATCACCGAGACTATCTTTGTATTCCAGATTTATTTAATTAGTTGATTTCAAAGCTCCCAGCTGCCGTGGGCAGGATTTCAGTTTCTATTCACCAGATCACAAGCTCGGTTTCCAACCTCAATAACATTGCTACTGTTGCTTCAATACTCGATATACCACAAGACAGGGAAGGCTGGAATTATCCACCTATTAATTTAATTCTGCTGCTCTATTTATTTTTCAATATACCTGTCAATCGATATTTAGTTAGCCATTTATATCTAACGGTGCTATATCTATTGATGTTTGTACTTTACGATTTCTATTTTTATCTATCCTTATCCACATATAACGTATCTCATCTATATTTTTCTGTCCTTTACCTGTCTATTTCCCATTCTCTCTCCCTATACCAGTCTAATTGTAGTTTTCTCCCTCACTCTATCATGGTTTTACCTCTGCCTGTGGCTTGTGCCATCTATCTATCTGTAGGGAGACAGTATGCTGATTGGCTCATTGTCCTGGGATCCCATTCAACCTTTAACTTGGAGCATACCTGTGGAATATTCTACCAAAGACCTTTCTGATATCACGTTGATTCCCTACTCAGAAAAACCTGATCTACAATCTCTTTCTTTGCTTCTCCAGGAGCTGCTGCTGTTCCACTAATTTATTTACTTTGACCCTTGGAATTTGTTCATTTTTTATCTTGTTTAGATTTCAAACCAGCTCCTTATCTATTATTCCTAGTGTATCCACGCTTCTGAAGGAATCAGGCTCAGCTCAGTGAGTAACACACTTCACTCTGAGTCACAATGTCCTGGGTTCTTAATCCCACTCCAGACACCTGAGCTAAAATGCTAGGCTGGCATTTACAGTACAGTACTGAAGGAATGCCGCACTGTCGGAGGGTCAGTAATGAAGGAATGCCGCACTGTCGGAGAGTCAGTACTGAAGGAGTGCTGCACTGTCAGAGGGTAAGCACTGAGGAAGTGCTGCACTATCAGAGGGTAAGCACTGAGGGAGTGCTGCGTTGTCGGAGGGTCAAGGCTGAGGGAGTGCTGCATTGTTAAAAGATCAGGACTGAGGGAGTGCTGCACTGTCTGAGAATCAGTACTGAGGGAGTGCTGCATTGTCGAAGTTCAGCACTGAGGGATTGCTGCACTGTTGGAGGGTCAGTACTGAGGGAGTGCTGCACTGTCAGGGAGGAGTACTGAGGGAGTGTCGCACTGTCAGAGGGTCAGTGCTAAGGGAATGCTGCATTGTTGGAGGGTCAGTGCCTAGGTAGTGCTGCACTGTCAGAGGCTCACTACTGAGGGAGTGCTGCATTGACGGAGGGTCAGTACTCAGAGAGTGCTGCACTGTCAGAGGGTCAGTACTGAGAGAGTGCTGCACTGTCAAAGGGTCAGAGCTGAGGAAGTACTGCACTACCAGAGGGTCAGTACTGAGGGAGCGCCGCACTGTGGGAGGGTCAGTACTGAGGGAGTGCCGCACTGTGGGAGGGTCAGTACTGAGGGAGTGCCGCACTGTCAGCGGGTCAGTACTGAGGGAGCGCTGCACTGTGGGAGGGTCAGTACTGAGGGAGTGCCGCACTGTGGGAGGGTCAGTACTGAGGGAGTGCCGCACTGTGGGAGGGTCAGTACTGAGGGAGCGCCGCACTGTGGGAGGGTCAGTACTGAGGGAGTGCTGCACTGTCAGAGTGTCAGTACTGAGGGAGCGCTGCACTGTGGGAGGGTCAGTACTGAGGGAGCGCTGCACTGTGGGAGGGTCAGTACTGAGGGAGCGCTGCACTATGGGAGGGTCAGTACTGAGGGAGTGCCGCACTGTGGGAGGGTCAGTACTGAGGGAGTGCCGCACTGTGGGAGGGTCAGTACTGAGGGAGTGCCGCACTGTGGGAGGGTCAGTACTGAGGGAGTGCCGCACTGTCAGCGGGTCAGTACTGAGGGAGCGCTGCACTGTGGGAGGGTCAGTACTGAGGGAGTGCCGCACTGTGGGAGGGTCAGTACTGAGGGAGCGCCGCACTGTGGGAGGGTCAGTACTGAGGGAGTGCTGCACTGTCAGAGTGTCAGTACTGAGGGAGCGCTGCACTGTGGGAGGGTCAGTACTGAGGGAGCGCTGCACTGTCAGAGGGTCAGTACTGAGGGAGCGCTGCACTGTGGGAGGGTCAGTACTGAGGGAGTGCCGCACTGTGGGAGGGTCAGTACTGAGGGAGTGCCGCACTGTGGGAGGGTCAGTACTGAGGGAGCGCCGCACTGTGGGAGGGTCAGTACTGAGGGAGTGCCGCACTGTGGGAGGGTCAGTACTGAGGGAGCGCTGCACTGTGGGAGGGTCAGTACTGAGGGAGTGCCGCACTGTGGGAGGGTCAGTACTGAGGGAGCGCCGCACTGTGGGAGGGTCAGTACTGAGGGAGCGCCGCACTGTCAGAGGGTCAGTACTGAGGGAGCGCTGCACTGTGGGAGGGTCAGTACTGAGGGAGTGCCGCACTGTGGGAGGGTCAGTACTGAGGGAGCGCCGCACTGTGGGAGGGTCAGTACTGAGGGAGTGCCGCACTGTGGGAGGGTCAGTACTGAGGGAGTGCCGCACTGTGGGAGGGTCAGTACTGAGGGAGCGCCGCACTGTGGGAGGGTCAGTACTGAGGGAGCGCCGCACTGTGGGAGGGTCAGTACTGAGGGAGCGCCGCACTGTGGGAGGGTCAGTACTGAGGGAGTGCCGCACTGTGGGAGGGTCAGTGCTGCTGAGGGAGCGCCGCACTGTGGGAGGGTCAGTACTGGGGGTGTGTTGTGCAATCAGATGGGCTGTATGCTGTCTCAGGTGGATTTAAAAGATTCCATGGTCTCTATTGGACGAAAAGCTGGGTGGGTTAATTGCAATTTTCTTGTTCAAATCTCTGGCTCAACCAACTAAAATGTTCATGATCACATTGCTGTGCATCAATTGGCTGCCACATTTCCTACAACAGATCAGCAACTACACTTCATTGGCTGTAAAGATGCTGTGGGCTCTCCTGAAGTTGAGGTGTATGTATTTCTTTCCTGGTGCAGCCAGTCCTGTTTCTCAGTAATTCACTGGCAGCATCAGCCTAGATCTTACGCTCAAGTCTTTAAAATGGGATTTGAACCCAGAACTTTCTGACTCTTCTTTATCCTTTATCATGGGATGTGGGTGTTGCTGGCAAGACCAGCACTTGTTGCCCCTGAAGTGAGTGGCTTGCTGGGTATTTCCGAGGGCAGTCAAGGAGTCATCCAGGCCAGACCGGGTAAGGAGGGCAGATTTCTTTCCCTGAAGGACATTAGTGAACCAGGTGGATTTTCATACCAATTGATGATAATTATCATGGTCACCATTCCTGAGACGAGCTTTATAATTCCAGCTGCCACGATGGGATTCAAACCCCTGACCCCAGACCGTTAGCCTGGGTCTCTGTGTTGCTCAGCCAGCGACATTACCACTAGGTAACGCTCTGCCCTTACGAGTAAGTGTACTACCCATGAGCAACGATTGATGTTTCCAATGGAGCACAATGTGGGCACCTGGAGGCTGGGTGAATGTATTTATTTGCCGTGTTTACAGGTACCAGACCCCATGTCCGAGAAGCGTGAGACTGGGTGTGCTCTGGATTTGGGGAACTTACAGATTTCGGGCCCTGGGCCTAACATGTATGGTGCACTTAAAATACATGAATTAAGATGAGAAATAAAGAATAAGGTTTCATTTACTTATATTGTTTTATTATTTCACTTTATCATTTTCTTAAATTGCATCTCAGCCAGAGAAGGGTCAGCATCTGAAGGTATTTGTTGTAAACTGGACCTGTGGATGAGCCTTTTCTTTTTCTTCTGGTTCACTTGCCTGAAGGGAGGTTGTTTTCCTGCTTCTTCCTGATGGTTTGACCCCTCCAGATGTGGATACTTGGTCATTGTAATGTGTTCCGGTTTGCGAAGTGAATGGAAGAGGCAAAATCTGGTGTTTGCTTCTCAAAGGGGTCAGTTAAGAAGTAGATATGAATGCTGATGAGTGAAGCTGTAAGTGGAGTGGTCACTAGACGCACCAGTTTCAGCCGCTGATATGAATGTAGATTGAATTGTGCCAGTGGAATGAAATTTCATGTATCCCAAGCCAGCAATGTCCACCACAGAAAAACCCGAGCGACCGCATGTTGCTGTTTGTTGGAGTTTGCTGAGCACAAATTGACTGCTACATTTCCAACATTACAATATTGTCTGCTTGTTTGGCACCACATCCACAAAGATTCACTCCCTCCACCACCACACACAGCAGCAGCAGTGTGTGTACCATCTACAAGATGCACTGCAGCAACTCACCAAGGCTCCTTCGACAGCACCTTCCAAACCCACAACCACTACCATCTAGAGGGACAAGGGCAGCAGACACATGGGGACATCACCACCCGGAAGCTCCCTTCCAGGTCACTCACCATCCTGACTTGGAAATAAATCGCCGTTCGTTCACTGTCACTGGGTCAAAATCCTGGAACTCCCTCCCTAACAGCACTGTGGGTGTACCTACACCACAGGGACTGCAGCGGTTCAAGAAGGCAGCTCACCACCACCACCTTCTCAAGGGCAATTAGGGATGGGCAATAAATGCTGGCCTAGCCAGTGAAACCCACATCCATGAATGAATTTTAAAAGTGCTGAATACACTTCAAAATAATTTAATTGTCTGTAAATCATTTTGGATGTCCACGTAAGGTGCTAATTGCAAGTTCTTTCTTGCTGAACCCCAGAGGCTGTACATGTGCAGATATTGTCTCCCTCGAAACCTCTGGTCACTCAGGTTTCCTATGTGTTCCACTTTTAGATTTCAGCTTGGGCCTACTAAAGTTGGCTTGAGGAAATTCAGTTAATGCACAATATCTGATTACAATGGAATAATTTGACCTATTTTCATGACAGAGGGTTTGAACTAGAGGATGTAATGACTAAGATATATGACAGAATTAGTGAAACAAGATACTTGAGTCAGGATATCCAGACTTTTTGGGAATAATTGTAGACTGGTTAACTTGGCAAGGGTTCTAGACACTAGATGGACATGTTTCATGATTGAAGAGTCTGTTTCCTGTCAGTTCATATTTTGTATGCTTTAAGACTTGATTTATGAACGTGAAAGAGATTGTTCCTGTGGAGTAGTAGAAGGCAAGCTTTGAGGATCAGAGCTAACAATTAAAATGGCTGCCAAGATGGGAGAGAAATACCTCTGGGGTCGGGGAGGGATAGGGGAGGAGGAGGAATAGGATGTGGGGAGGGATGGGGAGGGGGAGGAGGAGGGTGTGAAGGGGTGGAGGATGTGGGGAGGGAGTGGGGAGGGTGAGGAGGAGGGAGTGGGGAGAGGGAGGCGGAGGATGTGGGGAGGGAGTGGGGAGGGGGAGGAGAAGGATGTGGGGAGGGAGTGGGGAGGGGGTGGAGGATGTGGGGAGGGAGTGGGGAGGGGGAGGAGAAGGATGTGGGGAGGGAGTGGGGAGGGGGTGGAGGATGTGGGGAGGGAGTGGGGAGGGGGAGGAGAAGGATGTGGGGAGGGGGTGAGGAAGGGGAGGAGGAGGATTGTGAGAGAGGGGGGGGGAGGAGGATGTAGGGAGGGAGTGGGTCACTGAATTTTAACTTCAGCCCCACCCCATCCATGTGACATGAGGTTGGGATGACCGGGGTGGGGGTGGCAGGGCCATGGGCTGGGGCTAAGAGACTCTCTCACTAGCCCAATCCTGCCAACAGCAATTTGAATTGGTCATCACTACGGCTGTCCAACACAGATTGAGGACCCCTCACCTCCAGTCCCATTAAATATTCAGATTGCATCCTGAAGATATTTTAAAGCTTGGCCTGGACACGGGAATGATGACAGGGTTCCGACAGACTGAAGGTCACGGGATGAACGAACTTCGGGGTTAGTTGATTCCAATCCTTCATGGGGTCTAGGTGAACGTCAAGTGAGGCACAAGTCAGCCATCATCGAATTGATTGGTGGGACTGGTTCTCTGGACTGAATGGCCTCCTTTGGTTCCTGTTGTTTCTTCGTTCAGTCAATAGATCTAAGACTTTTCTGTAGCTGTTAAATTATGTAAGTTACAACTCAGCCAAATCTCTGCACCCAATGCCCTTCCCATGGCAGGTTTGGTGGCAGGGGGTGTTTAATTGGGTGTGAATGTGTCGGGTGAGTACCCCGCTGCTTTCCTGCCTCTGTCCCCGTTAAGTACATGATTGGGAAGGCTCACGGACGGCCTGCCCAACCCCCGCCAACTGAGGTCTTTAAGCAAGGGTTCACCATGTGGGAAGCCAGCAAAGTAAAGTTCAAAGGCACTCGGTGCCTGACCGAGGGACCCAGCATCAGGAATGGGAAGGGGCTGTGCTGCTAAGAGTCATCCCTCGCCCTTGCTGCCAACCCCCTCACCTGCCTCCTGCAACCCCCACTCTGCGACCCTCCTCCCACCATCCCTCACCTGTGCCTGGGTCTCTCAGCAACCCCGAGCCTTGTGTGGGTGTAGTACTGGCAGCAGCCACCACCTTCCTGGTGGTGCTGCCGAGCAATGAAAAGCTCCTGCCTCTGGTTGGCCGGCAGCTCTCGGCTGGCAGGACTTCCACCCCCCCCAGGGGTCCTTGACCCTGGGAAAGGCTCGCCACTGCCCAGTTAAGCCTGATCGGTGGGCCTTCCCAAAAAGAGGCGACACGGGGCTCTTGCTGGCTCCCCTGCCAGTGGGTGAGACTTCCATTATATTCCACCCCAAGCCTCACTCACCCGTCACTCCTGTCTTCGCTGACCCTGCCAAAAATCCACCGCTTGATCACACTTTCCTCATTTCTCCTGCTTCGGCTTGGAATCCATTTGTTTGATTACGCCTTAGATTGCTTTTGTACATCAACAGGACTCTATAAATGCAAGTTTGTGTTATTGGTTGATCTAAGAATGGGCTGGATGTAGTTCCTCATCCATAACTGTCTTTGCTGCGCTGTTGGATGAGATTTTCATCATGGTAGTGACAGTGTGAAGTAGTTTCACTCTGCTGTGGAGTAAGGATTTACATAACGTCACCATCAGTGTGAAGTTGAACTGCTTCACACGGGCACATTAATCACGGTGTAAATGCAACTCCCTATGTCAGCTTGGAAGGGTCAGGGAGGGTCAGATTACGATGTGGCCCAGTGCTGCCACTTACAGTCAAGATTCCTTGTATTAATTTAAAATAGCCGCAGTGGGGTTTTAACAATTTAGACAAGTTGTTTTTCATAAATATTTTCATTTTCTCCAATGCTAAGGTTTTACAAATTGCACTCCAGGTGGCACTAACTGTCCTATGTTCTGTTTTAAAGCACACCCTGTAATTTGTGGATTTGAATCAGTGGCTTCCAGCTACAGAATGAGAAAAAATAGAGACACGATGTAGAAAATGTTGTTTCACACGGGGAGCTGTTGTGGTCTGGAACCCACTGCCTGAAAGGATGGTGGGAGCAGATTCAATAGGAACTTTCATACGGGAATTGGATAAATACTTGTACTTATTCACAGGGTGTGAACACACTGGCAAGGCCAGCATTTATTGCCCATTCCTGATTGTGCTTTTGAGAAGGTGTTAATTCATTACCTTCTTGAATATAAGTATTTAGATATTCACTTGCATTGCCTTGGCCTCCAGGGTTCTGGGCTGACCGTTGGAAAATGGGATTAGTGTGGTCAGATCTTTGTTGGCCGGCGTGGACACGATGGGCTGAATGGCCTCCTTCTGTGCTGTGGACACCTATAAGTCTATAACTGAATGCCTTGCTTGGCCATTTCAGAGGGGGTTGAAGAACCAACCACACTGCTGTGGGTCTGGAGTCACAAGTAGGCCAGACTGGGCAAGGGCAACAGATTTCCATCCTTAAAGGGCATTAGTGAACCAGGTGGATTTTGCAGTAATCCAGCAGTTTGAAGGTGAATGTTACTAAGATTACTTTTTATCCTGGATTTATTCAGTTAAATGAATTTAAATTCCCCAGTGACCATGGTGAGATTTGAACTCATGTCTCCAGATAATTCATTCAAGTCTGTGGATTACCAGTCCAGTAACAGAACCAATATACTACCGTACCCCATGAAATTTAAAAAGGGGAATTATTTCAGAGGTGTGGGGAAAGAGTGGTGGGCGGGGGGAGAGGGCAGGGGGGAGGTGGATAATTGGATAGCTCTTTCAAAGAGCAGACACAGGCATGATAGACCAAATGGCCTAATTCTGTGCTAAAACATTTGGTGACTCTACGATGCGCTATTGGGGGACAAAAGGAAAATGGAAAGAAACGTTTTGTAATAATAAGACAGATATATCTCGCTTTGTGTGCCATTCAGTATCTGTTTTTCTGTGACTCAGGGAATGAGTTATCAGTTTTTCACCTGGAACATTGGATCCTTGCTGACCTGTTATCGGAACACTGCTCGTTCTGAATGAGCAGAGTGACACTAATTGAATAACTTGCGCAAGCTTCTCAACATTCCATATAACAGCCCATCTGTTGGAATTTTAACCACAGTCGCATTGGGAAATTATATCGATAAAGGCTGTGGTATTTGCATTACTAATTATTGTCATGAAAGAGCGCTTTATGTTAAATAATGATTTTTAAGCCATTGGCTGGTGTCCTGGATTTAACTTTTAAAAACAGAGTTTTTAAATGACAAGTCTGAAGGTGACTTGAGCTCACAGCTAAAGATGGCTACCATAATTTGCCTCACTGTACATTCCACACTCCAATCCATTGGAGTGGAGACCCCATGCCTGCATAGATCCATCAAGGGCAATGACTTGGGGGATAAAAGTGAGTCACAAATCCTGTCCTCATTAGCCAAGGCATCAAGGCAATCATCTGAGGTATTCAACTGGTGGAGATGAACCGTTAAGCCTAATCACTTGGACAATAGGACCACAGCCAAGAGGGAATCTTCAGACATAAATTCATCAAGCTATAATGGGAATACCTTAAACCCAATCACTTGAACAATAGGACAATCACTGTGAGAGAGTGATTCTCAGACATGAACTGATTAAAGTTACAAGGTGAATACACTAGTGACAGCCACGATTGACTCACTGGGTGACAGTATTGTGACAGGCCCACTTTTTGTGTGTTTAAACTCCCGCTTTCTCTGCAGTAAGAGAACAAGCAGCTGAGACGCTGATCAGGGAATCCCCGAGTGGGGTCCCTCCTTCCTCCCTCTCTCTCCAACCCACCTTGCAAGCTTTGAACCCTGTTTACTGACTGTGGTCATCCAGGGCTGGTCTTGCTGCAGACAGAGACTTTGTAAAAGGACTCAAAGCAGCACCAGGAGAACAGCTAAACCAGCTGTCTACATCATTAAATCAGGAGAATTGGGACAACCAAAGGAAAGTCACAGGACCACCAAATTTAGCCTGAAGCCAGCTGAATCACCAAACTTTTATTTTTTTGGACTCTAATTTGACCAACCCATCCTGCCCACTCTATAATCTACTTGTGTGTGTGATCTTCGAGTGTGTGTGTGTGATCTTCGAGTGTGTGTGTGTATGATCTTCGAGTGTGTGTGTGTGATCTTCGAGTGTGTGTGTGTGAACTTCGAATGTGTGTGTAATAAAGCTAACCTCTTTCTTTATTAGACTCTAGAAAACCTGCTTGGTTCTTTTATAATCACAGTGTGTAAAGAGTTAAGTACTCACTAAACTGGCAAGTATAACCTCTTCAAAATAAAAAATCCTGTTGCGGTCAAATGAGGGGAGTGAAAAGAGAGGAGCCATGTAATTCCTCCTCACTTGATCATAATATTACTCTTAGCCCTTTAACTTGCCTGTGGGGAAAGAGCAGAAGAGCTGGCACAGGAATAATGGGTTGAATGGCCTCCTTCTGCGCTGTAACCATTCTCTGATTCAATGTCACTTTATAAAATCGAGCAGGAATGGTGAGACTCTGCTCAGTTGGTGTGAGCCAGGACAGGCAGGAGGAAGGCTCTGACATTCACTCTACACCAAGGCTCACATCCAGTCAGCCACTGCTCTGCTGATGAGCATTTGAAATTTCTGCTGAACTTTGCCAATGGAAAGACGATCTGTGCCAATCTTGCTGATCAGAAATACCATCGCCAGCATTTTCTTTATCTTCAAAGTTCTGATAAACTGGAACAGCTCAGGATTATTTTTAAAACAATTATTAATTAATGCAGAAAAATGCAACGTTGATAGATAAAACCCGAAGCTCTGTTGGGTGCTGTTATCTAATCACAGCTGGCCAATGAAACCCTTAATCTTCCATTAACGGTTCAGTTATTGCACATTTAAAGAGAGCATTGAGCTTTATTAGACTTGCTCCCTTTGGCTGTGAGGTCAAATAGAACGTGATCTTTAAATATCTCCAACCTACAATAGTTACCATTTCTGACCCAAATTCTTACATAGCAACAAAGGAACATAGGAACAGGAGTAGGCCATTCAGCCCATTGAGCCTGCTCCACATTCAAACAGATCACGGCGGATCATCCATATCAATGCCCCTTTCCCACAATATCCCCATATACCTTGATGTCATTAATCTCCAGAAATCTTTTGATTTCTGTCTTGAATATGCACAGTGACTGAGCCTCCTGTGAATGAAAGAATTCCTCCCCATCTCAGTCCTAAATGATCTTCCCCTTATCCTGAGACTCTGTTCCCTGTTTCAGACCACCCCCCCAAGCCAAGGAAAACACCCTATCCACATCTACCCTATAAGAATTTGTAAGTTTCAATGGGATCACCTCTCATTCTTCGAAACTCTAGAGAATACTGTTGTAGGGTGTTGGATTCCATTTGGTAGGTCTTAATGAAGTCTCTGTAGTCTTATATAAAAGCAAAATACTGCACATGCTGGAAACCTGAAACAAAAACAGAAAATTCTGGAAAAACTCAGCAGGTCTGACAGCATCTGTGGAGTGAAAGACAGAGTTAACGTTTCGAGTCTGTATGATTCTTCTACTTCAGAGTGAAGAAGAGTCATACCGATTCAAAATGTTAACTTTGTGGAGAGAAAAAAAGATGTCGTTAGGCCTGTTGAGTTTTTCCAGCATTTTCTGTTTTTGTCTTTGTAGTCTTAACTTGGTTAACTACATGTATTTATTAACTACAAGAACTATGTACATATATGCAGTAAAGAGTTCAAGCTCGGAGCTGTCTCCATGCTGGCTTGTGCACACGGCTCTGTCCAACACTAGACTGACTCCTAGGTGCAGGTCATGTGTTCTCTTACATCACTGTGTGGGCGGTACTGTACTCAGTCCCACATTAACCCGTATATATGATATACTGCACCTCCCCCAAGCCTTTATCTAATGTGTTTCAAGTTATCTCAGTTTACCCCATGTACTTACATTGTTATTACCACCCCATCTCCCTCCTTCAAGTCTCTTGAGTTCATAGGTTCAGGCATCTGGAAGCCTTATAACCCTTTCATTTCTCATTTGCGCTACTGTTGGAGGAATGGTAGACTTGGTTGTTGCTGGTAAACTCTGTTGATTTGGAGGTTGTCCTGACGTTTGGGTATCTTTTCATCCTCTTTTTCCATTCCTTGGTTTTGAATTACTCTTTGATGATTCGACAGTGGTGGTGCTGGGTGGTTGTTGCTCCATTCTGTTATTTGCGGGATGGACGAATATTGTGCTTGTCTCTGTGTCATTTTATCCCTCTTCCTTTGCTATGTGGGTCGTCACAATGTTCTCCGTGCTGGAAGATGGCCATCCCTGTTATGAGGATGTGTTTTTTTAGTAAGCTCACCTTTTGTATTTGGCTGTATGGTGTTCTCTAAGCATGGACGGCTGGGTCCAGCGTCATCTGTGGCCCTGTCCTGCTGGTCGGGACTTGCCGTGTTTGCTCTGTGCTCACAGCCGCCAAAGCTGGAGGTTGAGGTTCTTCTGGCTGTTGGTTCTCTCTCTTGTCTATCCTCCACTGGAGGCATCATGGTAACCACCTGAGTGATTGGCTGGTCTGACCAATGAGGGCTTTCTGGCACCTGCAACAAAAATGGACAAACCTGCTCTGCAGAGAGACGGTTCAGAGCTGAAGTCTCAGTCAGGATGCTCTCTCGTTTGAGCTCTCGGGAACATTGCAGTTTTGTGTAATTTACGATAATGGTCATCTTGACATCCTCTGCTGCTTTGAGGAGACTCAGGGCTACAGAGGCACCTCTGCTCAAGAGAGAAAAAGACTGGTTACAGATCGGTTACTAAATCAGCTCGAAGATTTGTTTGCCACCATAGCTTAGCAGTTCTAGAATCATGACTATGACCGGAAATCAGATTCTTCCGTTCCTGTAGAGTGATATGTCTGCTGTTCGAAGCCAGAGGTGCCTCAGCTATGGTTCTTTGTCCAGTAGGGACCATAACACTGGCTCCCGTGTGTATATTTTTATAATTTTTGTGTTATGTATATATTTTGCCTAGGTAAGGAAAGCTGTTTGTGTGTGTGTATCCAATGTTAATCAAAGGAGAAATTTCTGGAGTCTAGTTGTCTGTGGAGTCTAGGAGATGAAAGAGTAAGAGTGTTATCTCTTTGCATTTGTAATGAGGCCTTATAGTGGGTTTTAATTTACAAGTAAACAGAGTAAATTTGAAATTTATATTTGGGGTTAAGTGTTGGAATTCTTGGGTAGATATTGCATTTCAAAAGAGGTTCAAAGGTATAAAGGAACATTTGCATCTTACAGGAGATATGGGAGTAAACAGGGGCAGACATTTTAATTTTATTGATCCAAAATAGAAGTAACATAGGAACATAAAAAGTTTTAATATTTGGGGAACATAAGTTTCAAGGAATTTATGAAGACAATGGAGAACAAAGATGAAAGGGGAAGGAAAGTGTTTATGAGAACAGATTTACAGCTGGAGTGAGTTGCTGTGGGGATGTCTCACTGAAGTCCAGCTCTGTTGTTTTTGGCTGTGAAAGATTTTTAACTGAAGAAAGAAACCCAATCTTCAGCCAGGAGAATACTGGTCCTGTGAAATGGTTTGTTTTGAACCTGCCTTTGGAAAACCACATGAGTGAATTTTGGTTCTGGAAAGTCGGGGATTATACTTCTGGTTGCAGTGAAAGGCAATTTCTCGGTTTGGGTGATATTTCCTGGATTTACAGTTAAGAATCTTTAAGGGCTGTTGCCAAAACGATAATTTCATTGTGTGCCCTTGGTAAAACATTTTTGGGGGTTATTTTGTAAGATCTTTGCTAACTGTGTATCTTTTATCTGTGTGCTTAAATTTTATTTTTTCTTTTAATAAACATTTTAATTCTTCAAATTTTAAAAGTCATCCCTGAAGTCCTGTGCTTCTGTGCTCAATAACTAACCCTCCACATTTCTAAAATTAAAAACAAACAGATTACAATCAGCTGGGATGTATTTCAATCTGAAATCTGACTTGCTCAGCATTACCATCAGCTGCAGTCGTAACATCGTGTCCAATTTAAAGTTTGGGAGATGGCCAAAATGTCCACATTCCAATACAAAAATTCTGGATCTTTGACCTCATCCAAGAAGCATGGCTGTGTGTCCTCTTGCTGTGCAGTCTCATCCTCAAAAATCATCTTTGGGCCTTCTACGCACTTAGATCAGGCTCGTCCAACCCACAGCTCACGGGCCGAATTATGGCCCCTGAAGACATTCTATGAGGCCCCTTAGTGACCCTATCAGCAGCAAATGCAAGAGAGAAAGAGTCTCTGATTGAAGGAGCAGCAAGTGAACCTGCATGTGCAACGGGGAGGAGAGGCTGTCAGAGCAACAGGGAATTGAAACTGCTGAGATCTGGGCTCGGGGGGTGGGAGAAGAGGCTGGCTGGTGTGTTTGTATGAGATTTTGAGAAAGTGTATGTGTGTGTATATGTGAGGGAGAGAGAGAGTGCATGGGTTTGAGAGTTTGTGTGTGGAGGAGGGTGGTGCGGTGTGTCTGCCTTACACTCAGTCTTAGGTTTCTCACTTACCCTCAATCCCACAGATTAACACACACTCACAACCACTTACACAGTGGGTAAGGATGAGTGAGTGAGTACCCTGAGAGTGGGAGCAAGCCAGACACACACATGCACACAGACACACACATGCACACAGACACAGACACACACACATTGGCACCCCATCCACAAACATTCACTCCCTCCACCACTGATGCACAGTAGCAGCAGTGTGTGTACCATCTACAAGATGCACTGCAGGAATTCACCAAGGCTCCTTAGACAGCATCTTCCAAACCCATGACCTCTACCATTTAGAAGGACAAGGGCAGCAGATAGATGGGAACACCACCACCTGGAAGTTCCCCTCCAAGCCACACACCATCCTGACTTGGAAATATATCGCCGTTCCTTCACTGTCGCTGGGTCAAAATCCTGGAACTCCCTCCCTAACAGCACTGTGGGTATACCTACACCACATGGACTGCAGCGGTTCAAGAAGGCAGTTCACCATCACCTTCTCAAGGGCAACTGGGGATGGGCAATAAATGCTGGCCCAGCCAGGGATGCCCACATCCCATGAATGAATTAAAAAAAAGAAATTACCTACAGATCATTAATAAATGGGTCGACAGGTTCTCCAGGCAGCTGGACTCACTTATTAAATTTAGCCCTTTTGAGGATATTGTTACTTCTTTGGTTAAAATAAACATTGATTGATCTTAAAATTTCTTCAAAGTTACTAGATGATTCTTTGATTCCTTGTCTAGCGATAGTGTCATCCTCTATTGGGCCTACCGAGTAAAGCAAAGCATTAGCTTTATGAGCTTCTGTCTTTTCATCCAGGCCTGAAGCAATCATGTATCAATGGGATCTTTTTCTCCAAAGACCCCAATTACGAGATTGACCCGGGCCTTGGTTAAGTTCAAATTGATCTGGAAGAGTGGATTTCTGCTCCATGGTCAAAAAATATTAAAGTGTAAGCTCAGCTTTAAGAAGTTGCTGAAGTTCAAGATGAAGACAAAGGGTTTACCCGCGCTGGCTGGTTTTGGCAGGTTCCTGCTGCAATGGTGCTTACACTCAGCACTGGAAAAGTTTTAAACGATTGCTGCTTGAACTGCCTGGCTGTAGCCTCCTCTGTTCCAGCACCGTGCTGTAACAAAGCCTCGAGTCCTGGCCTGATCCTGAAAGCTCATTCCTCAGTTGCAATTCTTCCCCATTCGCTAATAGACCCTTTTTCTCTTCTCGAAGTGAGTGTGCACGCCACCTGTTCAGGTGCTGACTGGGGAATCTGGGGCAGATATTACACTCGGTGTGTGTGAGCGTGTGCCTGGCTCGCTGGAGTGTAAAATGACACGTGATGATGTTGGGCTAGTGTCCTGACATCATCACGCAGTCTCCCGATATTTCATTCTGGCGCGCGCCCACCGACAATTAAAAGGCCTATTAAAGCCATTAATTAAATTCAAATTTAAGGCCAAGCGGCCTTTACATTTTTTAGGGAACCTCATCCACGGGCGGGATGAGGTTCCCTAAAGCTAATAAACACCAAATAAAAATTTTATTTTTGAACTAAAAACATGTCCCTGCTCATGCGACAGAGTCACAGAAGGGAGCAAGTCTTATGACAATTTTATTTCCTTTATTTCTCTTTTAAACATCGCTTCATCTCTCTGAGGCAGCTCCGTGTCTCAGGGAGACTGAAACGCTCTTTCACACGATTGCGCAAAGCTGGCGCTAGGCCCGCTTACCCTCCTTCCCCCGCTAGCACAGACAGCGCTCAGCGCTGCTGCTGGCGTTCCGCGCTGGGTGGGCCTTAATTGGCCTGTCAGCATGAAATCGCGGGGCGGAGCCAATCTCGGCTGGTGGTTGGCTTCCAGACCACCCCTGCCCGTCCCCACCGAGAACCCCCATCAAGGGCAAAATCCTGCCCCTGGCTTTTCCAGCTGAGTTTTTAAACAGTAATTTCTGACCACTGAACTATTTAAACATTTTCACAACTCGCTGTATCCTGCAATTTAACAGCTGTCTCCATGCTGGCTTGTGCACAAGGCTCTGTCTGACACTAGGCTGACCCCTTGGTGCGGGTCATGTGTTCTCTTACATCACTGTGTGTGGGCGGTGCTGTACTCAGCCCCACATTAACCCTATATGTGCCAGGCCCTTATACTACAAATACAGGCCCAGTTTTCTCAGTCTCTCCTCGTAAAACAATCCCGCCATCCTGGGGTTAGCGTGCTGAGGCTCCATTGCATCTGCTTTACCTATAAGGGTTTATCATAATGCTGTACTTCATTCATTTAGGAGAAGTATGATTTCACTCTACATGGAGAGGTGTAGACTTGACGTGCTGGTTTGATGGGGATTCGGGGGCACTGTTGGGGAACAGGATTTCTCCCTGGTGTACTGGCTGATGTTTGCCCCTCAATCAACAGCTGGAGTGGCTGATCATTCATCACATTGCTGTTTGTGAGAGCTTGCTGTGTGTGTGTGTGTATTTTTTATTGTTTTATGATGCACCAGCTCTGCGACTGATAGAATTTTGGACATTAAAGGAATCAAGGGATATGGGGAGTGGGTGGGAAAGTGGAGTTGAATTTGAAGATCAGCTCTAGCTCCTACTTCTTATGCTCATATGATTTTTCATCCATGAAGTATTACGAATCAGTGCTCCCAGAGGGTGAGGCTATTCACCTGGGTGACTAAGCAAAATAAACACTCATTAGTTACATTGTGTGAGCTAAATGGAGCTGCTTAATTTAGTTCCAGCTCTTCTCCTTTTAGCAGAAGTGGTTATCATAGAATCTTACAGTACAGAAGGAGGCCATCCAGCCCATTGTCTCTGTGCTCACTCTTTGAAAGGGCCTCATTCTCCTGCTCTTTCCCTATCACCCTGTTTTTAAGTATAGCTCCATTCTCTTTTGAAAGCTCCTATTGAATCTGCTTCCGCCGCCCTTTCAGGCAGCGCCTTCCAGATCACAACTCGCTGTGTAAATAAATTCTCCTCATCTCCCTCGCTGCTTCATTTGCTAATTACCTTAACTCTGTGTCCCTCTGGTCCCTGACCCTCCTGCCACTGGAAACAGTTTCTCCTTATTTACTCTTATCAATTTATGTTAATCAAATCAATTAAAAGTGAATAACAGTCATTTTGGAGGGTTCTTCCCTGCACATGAATCCGTGAACATCTTGTGTTTTGGTATCAATGGGAAGATTTTTATGCTGATTGGGTGGGTGTGCGCCTGACCTGATCGGGTGTAAGATCAACGAGATGGTGTGGGGCGAGCATCCCCATCTTATCCTGCGCTTGGGCGATATTTCAGTCGGTGGGCGCGTGCAGGTATTGGAGTTGCACCCACCATCAATTGAGAGGCCAGTTAAGGCAATTAAAAAGACAATTAACCAAGATTTCACGCTGCCTGTGCAATTTTGCGCTCGTTACACGGACAAAACAGGCAGGCGGACAACCGGCAATTTGCAAAACCTCATCCAAGGGCGGGATAAAAAGGGTCAGCAGCATTGCCAGTGTGAGGAGTGAGGAGTTTAGGAGAGAGTTTGCTGCTGGTTGCTCATTGGTACCTGGCAGCTTCATCTCTGTTCGGGGCTTCATTGTTAGCATTTCCAGGCCTCATTTCAGGGCTTATTTCTGTCTGCCTGGAGAATTCAGACCATGTGGACCCTTCCAGGTATCAGACAGCCCTCCCTTGCCCTGCTAATGGGGATTGTGGTCTCCACAGGACGCACCTCCTCTAAGGAGGAAGAGAGGGCCAGAAGGGAGAGGAGGCCGGGTGTCCCAGTGCAGGGGAGGGACGTGTGGGAGGAGAGGCGCAGGCACAAGGGGGGGCAGGGCCAGCAGGAAGTCCAAGGCCAAAGGGGCTGCAGAAGATGCCACTATCCTGCTGCCAGGGTTTACAGGCAGCGATGCAGCTACCTCAATATGTCTGAGGTACAGCACTGAAGGAGGCTCCGTCTCTCCAGGGAGACAGTGACCTCCATCTGTCAGGTGATTGGGCCTGAGACCAGCTCTGAATGTGTGGGTGGACACCGCATGCCAGTGGCTCTGAAGGTCACAGTGGCCCCTCAACCTCTATGCCTCCGGCTCTTTCCAGGGCTCGGTGGGGAATCTTTGTGGAGTCTCCCAATCAGCTGTCCACAGTTGTGTCAAGCTGGTGACAGAAGCTCTGTTCAGACCTTTATTCATTTCCAGATGGATGAGGTTAGCCAGGCTGAGTGAGCCAGAGGCTTTGCAGTGATTGCTGGGTTCCTCTGCAATAGACTGTACACATGTGGCCATCAAGGCACCAGCAGGTGAGCCCAGTGCCTTTATCAACAGGAAGGGCTTCCACTCCATGAACGTGCAGATAGTGTGTGACCACAGGATGCTGATTCTACAAGTCTGTGCAAGGTACCCAGGCAGCTCCCACAAAGCCTACATCCTCAGACACTCCCAGGTGCCGGGGCTCTTCAGTGCTCCAGCCCGGCTGGATGGATGGCTGCTGGGTGACAAGGGCCATCCACTGAAGAGCTGGCTTATAACGCCTCTCCACCACCCAAGAACGGAGCGATACAATAGGAGCCATGGGTCCATAAGGGCAGCGATAGGGAGGATCATAGGTTTTCTGAAGATGCATTTCCAATGCCTGGACCGTTCGGGGGGGCATTACAATACCCCCCAGAGCGGGTATCACTGATAGTGGTTGCATGCTGCACTCTCCACAATCTGGCACTTGCAAGGGGGGACCCACTGGAGGAAGAGGATCTTGAGGCAGCTCCACAGGCCCCAGAGGATGAATCCAGTAGTGAGTCAAAAGAGGAGGACGGTGAGGGGAACACTGAGGGTGTGGAGTCAGACCTCGGTAACCTCCAGGGAGGCAGTAACACCAGAGACACCTTGATCCAACGCTCCTTCAGCCTCTTGCACCTCATTCTGGGGCTGCTACCTCCATCCAGGATGTCCGAAATGCCCCTGTCATGTGAACCCAAAGTCCACTCAGTGACTGTGCAATAAAGTTTAGAGCCGCTTACGTCCAGCATTACACACTGACATACCCTGTACCAAAATGAAAGGTGCAGCATACTCAGGTGATCGCAACAAAAGCAAATTTAATGTTATTGCCACATTGAAATCACATTGACACGACCATTACTGGTGTTGATGTCTACACCAGGAGACATACAAACCAAATATAACTGAACAGAAGATCATCCGTGAACAGTCCCTCTTGTGCTCATGGTGCCTTAAATTTACGCTTGCCTTGGTGACCCCCCTCGCTGGCAGCGGTGTTGGAGGCAGCTGCTGACCCTGTTGTCCTGTTGGCCTTCCTCTGACCAGTGAAGCCTGTGCTGGCCCCACCTGGGAGGGAGTGGCCAGTGCCACCGCTGGCATCTCCCCAGTCACCGCAGCTTCATCAGATGCCACAGTCACTGGCAAAGGGGCAGAGGAGCTGCTCCCATCATCCAGAGTGCCCTGAGGAGCCCACAGAGACAACAAGTAACAAGCAACGTGTGCCAATGTCAGGTCGCTGTGGATCTCCCTGCTCGCCATTGGTGGACGGGCACCTAGCTGGGATACTGGGTACCTCACCCATCTCCCACATGGAGGTCAGGGCCTGTGTGAGGGCTGCAGGTCCGAGAGCAACCCCAGGAACCCCTGATTCTGTCCCTGGAGCTGCCTCTCCATGAGAGTCACCACTGTCCCAATGGAGGAGGCAGTGCGCTCGGCCATGAGGGTCAATGCAGTGCTCAAGCTCTGCATGGACTCCTCCACAACAGGGACCACTGCACGCTGACCATCATGGATCTCCACCAGATCCTCCTGCACACCCCATTGGACATCCAGCATCTGCTGCCTAATGAATGATATCAGAGTCTCATCATCTGCCTTTGACCCAGCATCGTCCTGGTTCCCAGCAGTCCTCCAATTGCTGGGGCCTGGGCACTCTCTATCACTGTCTGCACACAAGCAAGTGTGAAGTGCCCTCACCAATGTGCACCAACATTGTGGCCGATGATCTAATGCCCACCGAGATGCAGGTATCTGCGCTGGTGCCTGGTTCAAAGAGTGGGTGTGACACAGGCGACAGTGATGCCTGGTGGTCCCCTGGTGTCGGGGGGGCCCTTCGGGGTCCAGAGAGTGAGTGTGTGCTGGCGAACCTAAGGGAGAACAAGGACTTGTCTTTAGTTAAAGCCATCACACTGTCACTGTGCAGGCCAGGCAACCTGGGGAGACAATGGGGATCTGCATCATGGTGCCCTCGTCTCTCAATGATCAATGGGAACTCCAGGTTCGAGGCTCACATCAGTGAAGAGATTACACTGGAATGGTTCCACAATCTGTGGAACTGCGCTTTTACCTTCATCTGTTACCCCTGCCTCTCCACACCCGGTTGCACAGGGAGTGTGCTGGCTCCCAAGCTCTGGGGCGCATTGTTCGAACCTGGTCAGCAGAAGCAGGTTGGGGTGCCCTCTGCCTGTAGATGCCCCGTCTGATTGGCTTGTCTTTTCCTAAAAGGACAGAGGAGCACAGATTAGTCCACCCGCTCCCTGCAGCCTGGCCAGCCCCATCTGAGGAACACCTCGCAGGGCACATCCGAGTCGTGGCCCTCGAGCCACAAGGCACTCGGTCCAAGCAGCCAGGACTCACCCCCTTGGCCAGCTCCAGTGTCATTGACAGTTGGCACACAGACTCTAACACCCCTGAGGTCCACAGGGGGACAGCCAGCCCTTAGTACTTCTGCACACTGCTCCATGCCAACACAGTACTCACCCTTACTGAGCGCAGCAGGTCATCGAACCTCTTGCGACACTGCACCCATGTGTGCCACACCACATCACAGCTGCTGACCTGCGCTGCCACCTCCTCCCAGACTTTCTTCATGACATGCGGTGGCCTCCTCTCCCTATCTCTGGGGACGAGGGTGTCCCTCCTGTCGGCCAGCTCCTCCATTAGCACGACGAGGCACTCGCCCGAAAAGCAGGGGGCTGAGTGCCCACCTGGCCTGCCCTCCCGCCTGGTGACCTAACCGCACTCGATTCCGTAACTTTACTGTTGAAAACCCAGCAGGTTTGTTCTCCTGTGGCAGCCTTCAAGGGGCTGCCTGGGCCGAGTTTACACCGAGCCCGGCTCTTCCTGACCAGTGGGAAGCTGCGTTTCATGCCGGGTGGGCCTTAATTGGCTGGCCAGCGTTAAATCATGGTCGTGGGCCGATCGCGGGCGGCGGACTGTTTCCTGGCCAATCCTGCGCCCGCCAATCGCAGACCCACCGGCGACCTGAAGATCCTGCTCAATGGATCGGATCTCGTTATTGTAGGAAAACCACTTTGTTCTCTGGGTGGCAACTGCAGGGATGTCAGGGTGGAAACCTGATGTTAAAAATATCGTTATGAAATATGCAAAACAGCATTTCCCAGCGCGGTGTCTGTTTTAAGCTTCAGGATCCACAGCTGGAAAAATATCCGGAAGTTTTGATCTTCCATCTGAAACAGGAAAACAACAGGTTGAGGAAAAGCGAGTCAAGTGGCTGGATGATTAAACTCACAAATATTTATTGCAGAGTAACATCTGTGCTGAGGTGCGGACAGTGGGGGTGGTGGGGGGGCGGGGCAAAGGGAAGTAGTTTTAACTCTTGGAATGTTTTCCAACCTGAATTCCTTTGGCTTTACAATTGCGTAGAATTATAGGGTATTCACTATTAAATAGGATTATAGAGTATTTATTATTACATAGAATTATAAAGTATTTATCATTACATATAATTATAAAGTATTTATTATTACTTAGAAGTATAGAGTATTTATTATTACTTAGAAGTATAGAGTATTTATTACTGCATTGAATTATAAAGTATTTATTATTACTTAGAAGTCTGGAGTATTTATAATTGCATATAATTATAAAGTATTTATTATTACTTAGAAGTATAGAGTATTTATTATTACATATAATTATAAAGTATTTATTATTACTTAGAAGTATAGAGTATTTATTATTACATAGAATTATAAAGTATTTATTATTACGTAGAAGTCTGGAGTATTTATTATTACATATAATTATAAAGTATTTATTATTACTTAGAAGTATAGAGTATTTATTATTACATATAATTATAAAGTATTTATTATTACTTAGAAGTCTGGAGTATTTATTATTACATATAATTATAAAGTATTTATTATTACTTTGAAGTATAGAGTTTTTATTATTACATATAATTATAAAGTATTTATTATTACTTAGAAGTATGGAGTACTTATTATTACATAGAATTATAAAATATTTATTATTACTTAGAAGTATAGAGTATTTATTATTACATATAATTATAAAGTATTTATTATTACTTAGAAGTATAGAGTATTTATTATTACATAGAATTATAGAGTATTTGCTAATGCATGGAATTATAGGGCAGGATTTTCAGGCCGTTGGGTGGGTAGGAAATGGCCCACCACCTGCGCTCGGACCCTTGACCACGATATCATGCTCATTAATTGAGAAGCTCAGCGCTACCGGGGTGGGGATGGGAGGGGTGCGAGCGCTAAAGTCTGCGCATGCGCGGGGGCACGCGCATTGAAAGCTCTCTGAAGGCACAGGGCTGCCTCAGAGCTGAATTCAAAATAAAGATTTTAAAAATGAGAGGAACACGTCCCCACATGTGACTCAGTCACATGAACAGGGACGTATTAAAAATTATGTTTAAAAGGTTTTTTTAAAATTACTGTTGGAAACCTCATACCGCCTGTGGAGGAGGTTTCCTAAAATATGTGTAGGCCGCCTGGCCGATTTGCCTGGCCACTAACTGAGCAGTTGAACAGGCAGCAAAAATTAGGTTTAACTTAATTGATGAAGGACCTTCACAGGCCTGTCAATTGTCGGCAGGCCCGCTGCCAACTCTCACCTGTGCCCTCTGACTGAAATATCCCGATGGTGCGCGATGATGTCAGAACGCTCACCTGACATCATCACGTGTGATTTTACACCCGATCAGGTTGGGCGCGCGCCCGCCTGCAGAACGTAAAATCCTGCCCATTGAGTATTTACAAACAAAGAAACTAGGAGCAGGAGGAGGCCATTCGGCCCTTCGAGCCTGCTCCACCATTCAATATGGTCATGGTAGATTCTCTATCTCAACACCATATTCCCGCTTTGTCTCCATACCCCTCGATGTCCCTAATATCCAAAAATTTGTCATGTTTTTTTCTTGAATATACTCAGTGACCCGGCCCCCACAGCCTCTGTGGTAGAGAATTCCACAGGTTGACCACCCTCTGAGTGAAGAAAGCTTTCCTCATCTCAGTCCTAAATGACCTGCCCCATATCCTGAGACTGTGGCTCCTGGTTCTAGACACCCCAACCAGAGGAAACATCCTCCCTGCATCCAGTCTGTCTAGACCTGTTACAATTTTATACGTTTCAATCAGATCCCCTCACATTCTTCTAAACTCTAGTGAATACAGGCCCAGTCGTACCAATCGCTCCTCATACAACACTCCTGCCATCCCCAGTATCAGCCTAGTGAACCTTCACTGCACTCCCTCTATGGCAATTACATCCTTTCTTAGGTAGTGAGACTAAAACTGCACACAATACTCCAGGTGTGGTCTCACCAAGGCCCAGTATAACTGCAGTAAGACATCCCTACGTCTGAACTCAAATCCTCTTGCAATGAAGGCCAACACACCATTTGCCTTCCTAATTGCTTGCTGCACCTGCCTATTTACTTTCATTGACTGGTGTACAAGGACACCCAGATCCCTTTGTACATCCACATTTCCCAATATATCACCATTTATATAATACTCTGCCTCTCTGTTTTTCACACCGAAGTGTATAACGTCACATTTATCCATGTTATACTGCATTTGCTATGTGTTTGCCCACACACACAGCTTGTCTAAATTGCCCTGAAGCCTCCTTGCATCTTCCTTACAATTTACAACTCCACCCAGTTTTGTTATTATTACACTGACTTATAGAGTATTCACTATTACATAGAATTGTAGATATTTCCAGCACAGAAACTGATGATTCAGCTCAACTCATCTGTTCCAGTGTTTATCCTCCACATGAGTCTCCTCTCACCCTCTGCTTCATCACATCCTAGCAGCACTTCCTTCTATTCCTTTCTCTCAAGTGCTTATCCAGCTTCCCCTTAAACGCATCGATGTTATTCACCCCAACCTTTCCCTGTGGCAGTGAGTTCCACATTCTCACCACCCTCTGGGTAAAGGAGATTCTCCTGAATTCCCCATTGGATTTATTAGTCGCTATCATATATTTATAAGCTAGTTCTGGTCTCCCCCACAAGTGACATCATCTCCACATCTACCCTTTCACAATTTTAAAGAACTCTATCAGGTCACCCCTCAGCCTTGTGTTTTCTCTAGCTAGAACAGCCTGTTCCATCGTCCCGGACAGGCAAATCCTCTCATTTCAGGCATCATCTTTGTAACTTATTTTTTGCATCTTCCTGAATGCTTCTACATGCTATTTATAATATGGAGACCCAAAATGTACGCAGTCCTGTAAGTTTGTTCTAACCAAGGTTCCATACAAATTCCACATAACCTCTCTGCTTTTCAATTCCATCCCTCTAGAAATGAGCTCAGTGCTTTGCTTGCATTTCTTGTGGCCTTAGTGACCAGTGTTACTATGGAAGGATGTCCCTGGAGTCTTCAGGACTGAGTGATTAATCTCCCAGGACACTGGGAGGAAATAAATTGAAAATAGAAAAAATCTAGGTTTCTCTAGAAAAGAATTTTTCAACACTTTTGTTTACTGGTCATGAAATATTGGAAGTTTAGCGATATGGCTGCTCATCAGATGATCACAAATCTTCCCATCTGTTTGCCTATCAGTTGGTTTTGGAATTGGCTGCAAGGATGAACCTGTTGATTGACCAATGGTGTGTGTATGGGGGCAGGGCAGTTGGAGGCAGAAGGTCATGTGATGAAACTCCATGAATACGTCCAATGGGAGTTGGCAACACTGGGCAGTGTCCCTGTGCACACGGGGAACCGAGTGTATTTGAAGGCACTGGTCTGGGTATCAATCATGTTGCAGTAGGAGCACCTCGGTCTTGGAAAAGCAAATTGCATTGATTGATCTTGTATGATCTCAGGTCATCCCAAAGTCCTTTTCAGCCAATGATGTGCGTTTGTGAATTGTAGTTCCTGTTGTAATTTAGGAAATGCAGCAGCCAATTTGCGCACAGCAGGATCCCACATAGAACAGCAAGCTAAATGACCAGATAATCCGTTTTTAGTGATGTTCTTTATAAGGTACATATTAGTGACAACACAAGGAGAACCTCTCCTGCTGTTCTTCGAAATAGTGCCATGCGACTATGACCACCCGAGAGGGCTGACAGGACCTCGGTTTCATGTCTCCCCCAAAAGACGGCACCTCAATAGTGCAATGCTTGTGCTGAACTGAAGTGTGAGTGCACAATATTTGCTCAAGTGTCTGAAGTGGGATTTGAATCTTGTGACTGGGAAGTGAGCGAGCTCCCACTGAGCCAAGGTTGACACATGCTCCGCACAGCCTTCCAAACTCAAATAATGTGTTCACATTCTTTTTTTATGGTTACCTTTTGGGCCACAATTCTACCCTTGGTCTGTCAGGAAATCTTGGGCCCCACCTGCCCAGCATCCAATACCCTTCCCCTAACCACATAACACCCCCAGGAAGCTCTCCCATACATCCCAGCACCGCTGAGCTTAGTGCTGGCCATATTCCTATGGGCTGTGCTGCCACACTATCCCACCCTCCAGCCAGGCACTCATTCCTGCCAGGATTGAGACAGGAGTTGCATGATATGTGGAAATAACCCAGAGTTAAAACTTGGGACATGAAGTGGTGAGAGTCGCTGGATAAGTGCAAGGCTTCTTCCTTTTGAGAACTCAAACAAGCCAACTTGATGGTAAATGTACCAGTGTGTCTCTCCCAGTGTGGCTGTAGCCTGAAGATATGAAACGAATCAGCAAACCTGGAAATAAATACGTTGGATTATCAAACTGGCAGAGCATGTCTCCAGGATAAGGGAGTTGAAGTGAAACAAAGTTCCGATACTGTTAAAGTGGGAGGTAGTGCTAGCACTAAGACTGTTATTAGATTTTAAGTAGTGTCTTGGCAGTAACTGCTTTTTATATTGCTGTGATGTTGTCAAGTGCGTGCACTGAATTTATTTCCAAGGCTGGAGGATTCCTGGCATTTTTACAGTTGTAAATCAATTTCACTGCCGGTCATAAATATCACAATGGAGATATTACAAAGTTCCCTTTTATGTTGCATTCAGATGTTGTGTTGCTTTAACACGAGAAGCCCAGCTGTTGCAAATAATCTCATGTTGCCGGCAGATATTGGCAAGTAAATAATTGGAATGGAGGGTTGTTTAATTACAAAGCAGCAGAAATCCAAATGGCCCAATTAGTGAGACTGTGCATTGTGGATTAGGAAGGTCAAAGGTTACTCCCTGAGTCGCCAAATGAACAGAACTGTGTCCTTTATGTCTAGAAAGGCAAAGGTTACTCTCTGTGGACCAATTGGTGCACTGTACAGTAACAGTGCCCAGCAGTCACATGTACAAAGGACATTTAATATTGGAATCATTTTCATAAGTGTTGATAATGTGTCCATTTTAAATATTAGAAATGGCAACCAGGTTCACTGCCATTCACTTTATCCCATTAAGCGAATGTAAGACTTTAAAGAACCATAACAACAATTGGAAAACATTGCATGATAACACCAGTGAGATACCTGACAGAATACAAACCACTGTAGTAAGTTTTCTGAGACCTTAACTTTGTTAAATAAAAGTAAAAATCATCTTTCAGGATTGAAGGGAATTACTCATGTAATGGCATCATCTTACACTCAATTGTCAACCTTCCTCTTCAGTTCTAAAACAACATACAAAACTGATGGATAGAGAAAGATCCAGCCTGCCTTACACTCATAATGGTTGGAACTAGACACTTCCAACTGACACCAGCCCCCATGCCAGCTCCTGTGAGAAGCAAAATAACCCATAACTAACACCCACAGGGGCATACATTTGGAGATGTTTCCTCCATCTCGCACCACTAACCCCTCCGCAGGCAACTGAAACCCACAATCATCTCAATTCCAGGACATCACTGCAGAGTTTCTCAGGATAGTGTCCTCAGCCCAACTATCTTCAGCTCTTCATCAATGACCTTCCCTCCATCATAAGGTCAGAAGTGGGGATGATCGCTGCATGATTACACAATGTTCAGCACCATTTGCAACTCTTCAGATACTGAAGCAGTCCATGCCCACAAGCAGCCAGACCTGGACAACATTCAGGCTTGGGCTGACAAATGGCAAGTAACGTTCACACCACACATGTGCCAGGCAATGACCATCTTCGACAAGAGAGAATCTAATCATCTACCCTTGAAATTCAGTGCGATTTTCATTGCTGAATCCCCCACTATCCTCAGGGTAGTGTCCTCGGCCCAGCCATCTTCAGCTGCTTCATCAATGACCTTCCTTTCATCATACGATTAGAAGTGGGGATGTTCACTGATGATTGCACAATGTTCAGCACCATTCGCGACTCCTCAGATACCATCACTGAATCCCCCACTATCAACAATCTGGGGGATACCATTGACCAGAAACTGAGCTGGACTAGCCTTATAAATACTGTAGCTACAAGAGCAGGTCAGAGGCCAGGAATCCTGCAGCGAGTAACTTGCCTCCTGACTCCCCAAAGCCTGTCCACCATCTACAAGGCACAAGTCAGGAGTGTGATGGAATATTCCCCACTTGCCTGGATGAGTGCAGCTCCCACAACAATCAAGAAGCTTGATACTGTCCAGGACAAAGCAACTGGTTTGATTGGCACCCCAACCATAAACCTTCATCCCCCCACCACCGACGCACAGTGACTGCAGTGTGTACCATCTACAAGATGCACTGCAGGAATTCACCAAGGCTCCTTCAGCAGCACCTTCCAAACACACAACTTTACCATCTAGAAGGACAAGGGCAGCAGATACATGAGAACACCACCACCTGGAAGTTTTCCTCCAAGTCACTCACCATCCTGACTTGGAAATATATCACTGTTCCTTCACTGTCGCTGGGTCAAAATCCTGGAACTCCCTCCCTAACAGCACTGTGGGTGTACCTACACCACATGGACTGCAGCGGTTCAAGAAGGCAGCTCACCACCCATGTTATCAAGAGCAGTTAGGGATGGGCAATAAATGCTGGCCCAGCCAGCAAAGCCCACATCCCGTGAAAAGTTAAATAAAAGATCACAATGACCACGTGGATATTAATTTTTAAATCTCATACTTTTTATAAGATATAATCTGTGCCCCAGCCAAGAACTGATTTTAATAGCTCAACTCAAATAACAGGGACCTGTAAGTTTAAAATAGATTTTTTCTTATTCTCTAACAGGATGAAGGCATCGCTGGCTAGGCCAGCATTCATTGCCCATCTCTTGACAAGTGCAGTTAGGGATGGGCAATAAATGCTGGCTTAGCCAGCAATCCCCACATCCCCTTAACAAAAAGAAGAATGGCTTCATATTTATAGCATCAAAACAGGCCATTCAGTCCAGCTGGTCCATGCTGGTGTTTATGTTCCACATGATCACCCTCCAGCCCTTCTTCGTTTCACCCCATCAAGATATCCTTTTATTCCTTTATCCTTCATTTTAAAAAATCTAGCTTCTCCTTAAATGTTTCGACACTGTTCAACCACTGCCCGTGATAGTGAGTTCCACGTTCTCACCGTTCTCTGGGTAAAGAAGTTTCTCCTGAATTCCCCATTGGATTTATTAGTGACTGTCTAATATTTATGGCTCCTATAGTTCTGGTCTCTCACCACAAGTGGAAACATCTTCTCTACGCCTACCCTATCAAACCCATTCATAATCTTGAAGACTACGATCAGATTAACAACAGTATTTTAATTTACCTCGTGTCTGTAAAGCTCAAGTTTTGCCTTGGGACTTTTCTCTAAATGTTGTTGGTCCAAGTTAAAATCCCACTTTAAAAAGTGACTTTAATCACCCTGGCTGGATGATGTGATAATTAAATTGAAGTGTTCACTCCAAAGTGAACCAGATTAGGTAGGATCTGGGCTGACTTTGCCAGCATCTCTTAAATATTATAAAAATATTAAACTTTGCCCTCAGATTTACAAGATGCTCTGATGAGTGTAGCCCTGTTTTCCATGAGGTTAGAGGCATGACATTCACTCACTGACCACAGGTGGCAATTTTTAATTCTCTGGGATACGAACTGAGGAGCTAAAAGATGCTGTGACATCAGTGGATGGAAAAGATGGAACTGAAGTACAAAGTTCACAAAACAGGAAGGCATTCAGGGTCTGATGAGCTCAGCCTTTTGTTTAATCTCTTATTGCGGATGATTGCATAATATTTTTATTGTGTAAGACAGAGTGTCCACCTTTGGTCAGGAGTGTGATGGAATACTCCCCACTTGCCTGGATAAGTGCAGCTCCCACAACACTCAAGAAGCTCGACACCATCCAGGACAAAGCAGCCCCGCTTGATTGGCACCACATCCACAAACATTCACTCCATCCACTATCGAAGCTCAGTAGCAGCAGTGTGTACCATCTACAAAATGCACTGCAGGAACTCACCAAGGCTCCTTCCAAACCCACGACCACTACCATCTAGAAGGACAAGGGCAGCAGATAGATGGGAACACCAGCACCTGCAAGTTCCCCTCAAATGGTTCTTTCATGATTTGAAACTATATCGCCGTTACTTCACTGTCACTGGGTCAAAATCCTAGAACTCCCTCCCTCCCTAACAGCACTGTGGGTGTAACCAGGGCCTGGGGGAGGTGGGTGCAGGTGGTGCCAAACACTGGGGCTAGGGTTGGCCTGGGCTCACTGCTCCAAACGGAGTTTCTTCCTGTCCCCCAGCCTGAGCAGCCAGAGACAGAGCTGAAAAAAGTCAGAACCTTCAGGCTGAGTCCCTTTTTAAAGTTGGTCTTTCATGTCAGTTTCACAGTGTTGTTGTGGCTGCTGCTTTTGTCCTTTGGGCAGCTTTGTGGCTCCGATTTATTTTCAAAAGTCGGCCAGAAAACCACGGAACTGTCCGAAGGTCCAACAGCAGCAGCACAGCAACTGAGGAAGATCTTGGTTGAAAATTGGTGAGCAAAATCTAGAGTCAAGTGGATGGTGGGTGTTGCGGGGGTTGGAGGATGGTGTGTGGGGTGGTGGAGGGGAGTTGATCAGGAGAGGTTGGAGGGTGTTGGATAGGGTGAGGAGTTTGGGGGCAGTTGGAGGGGTGGGTGGCAGGGGTAGGGTGGGGTAGGATGGGGGGTGTCACTCATTTTTTGCAGTTGGAGTTTCTTATTTATTAATTACATTTTTTTCCATTTTAGACTGTAAATTCACAGTGTACAACACAATTTGTATGACAGTTCCTGGGGGTAGGGGAAACAATCTGGTTCTTGAGTAAAGGCTGTACTAAATTTATGTAGTACGCATCATTCTTCTCTGAAAAATTCAGTTCAACAATTCAATCTACATTTTTCCTTAGCTGCTGGTAGATATCAGATTGGCAAATCCTGGGGATGGTATCATTGGTGTAAATGGAGCAGATGCCATTTAGGTTATTTTGTGGTTTGGCGCCAGAGAAGTCAGAATGGTAAGTTTGTATTAGCTACAGAGCTGAATTGTTTTGTAAATGTAGTGATTTCTTTACAGCAGCTTTCCTAACATCAGTTGATTGCTCTGTGATTAATTATGCTGAGAGAATCAGCATTGAGCCTCCAATTTTAACATTGTTACAGTCACTCTGCCTGCTGTACACAGGTCTAATGAAAGAAAGACAAAACTTACATTTATACAGCACCTTTCACAATATCTCAATTCACTTTTCAGCTAATTAAATACATTTGAGTTGTAGTTGCTGGTATAATGTAGGCGATGTTATCAAATGGTGGAGCAGGCTCGAGGGGCCGAATGGTCTATCCCTGCTCCTAATATGTGTGTTCGTATGCCATTATGGATGGATGAGATGAGCTGGGCTAGATGACCCTTTGTCTTCCATAATTATCTTGCAGACAGAAGGTGGAATCCTGGCTAGAACTCTCTTTATTTTGAATCACCCGGTGGTTGTGAAAAGTGCTATATAAATGCAAGGCTTTCTTTGCTTTTGCTCTTTGTGGGAGCTTGCTGTGTGCAAATTGGCTGTTGCACTTCCTAGACTAGAAGGATGACCACATGTCAAAAAACAATTTGGAATGTCACAGATGATATTATATAATTGCAAATCTTACTTTGCATTTTTTTTCTTTTATCTCTCTCTTTCTTTCTCTCCCTCCCCAATTTTTTTATTCTCTCTTTCCTTGAATCACCCAAAGTTATTTCCTCGACGTAAATAGTGTCCTTGGACAGTGCTGACCACCAAGACGCCTGATAGAAAGCACTGGAGAAATAAAACTGCCCTCAGTGCAGTCAGATAAGGAATGATCTGTGAGAATCCTTTGTATTTTGTCATGTCAACCTTTAGTGTTGTGAAACGTTTCTGGATGAGACAGGTTGCCCAGCACCTCAAGTGTGAATGCCTCATTGATTTGTAGATTCACTTTTACACAGAACTGAACTCAGGCCTTTGATGAGAAATGCTACAGTCACATTAGTGTGTCTTTTGCTGAAGGTTTTGATTGACTGAGACAACATACAGAATCATCAAAGTGACTGTGATAAGCTCTCCAGGCGTTGGATGTGGTGTACTGTAACCTGCTGAGATAAACTACCTCATATTCTGTGTTCACAAAGCATTATCGTTCTGAGTTCCAGAGCAGAACGGTGAGATTTGGACTGGCCACATACAATCCCAACAGTGAAATCCAGGAAGATTGTTGGTAATCCTATTTTCTCCACTTGTTACACCAGCTGAAACTGGAACTAACCCCACGGTGTACAAAGTGTATTTTAGTGTTTACTCAAAACGGAGATGTTTGTTCTCCTTCTTCTGATGATATTTAAATCAATAAAAGAAAGAACTTACATTTTTAAGGCATCTTATCCTGTCCTGAGGCCATCTCAAACTGACTTTTGTTTTATTTGTACATGGGATGTGGGTGTCACTGGCTGGGCCAGCATTTATTGCCCATCCCTAATTGCCCTTGTTCAGAGGACATTTAAGAGTCAACCACATTGCTGTGGGTCTGGAGTCACATTTTTCTTCCCTAAAGGGCATTGGTGAACCGAATAGGTTTTTACAACAAGCGACAATTGTCATCATCAGATTTTTAATAACGCTTTTTTATTAAATTCAAATTCCACCCTCTGCCATGGCTGGATTCAAACCTGGGTCCCTGGAACATTACCCTGGGTCTCTGGATTACTAATCCACTGTGCCATCACCTCCCCCTGTGTAGCCATTGCTGTGATATGGGGAAGCACAGCGATTGCATTTACATTAAGATAAAAGCAAAAAAATCTGCGGATGCTGGAAATCCAAAACAAAAACAAAAATACCTGGAAAAACTCAGCAGGTCCGGTAGCATCTGCGGAGAGGGACACAGTTAACGTTTCGAGTCCGTATGACTCTTCATTAGAACAGAACAGAACGTTCTGGTGAAGAGTCATTCGGACTCGAAACGTTAACTGTGTCCCTCTCCGCAGATGCTGCCAGACCTGCTGAGTTTTTCCAGGTATTTTTGTTTTTGAATTGCATTTACATAGCAGCTTTAACATAAAGAAATATCCCCAGATGTCTCACAATCTTACACTGAGGGTGAAATCAGGAAGCACCTAGTCATGGAAATAAGGGTAGTGGAAATCTGGAACTCTCGTTCCTGCAAGAGGCTACAGATACTAGTGGCCATTTGAAGCTTTTGAGACTGAGGTCGACAATTTTTTATCACCCGGAGATATTAGGGATATGGAGCAAAAGCAGATAAATGGATTTTGAGGAACAGCGAAGGTCTAATTGAATGGTACAACAAGCTGGGAGGGCTGAATTGGCTTCTCCCATTCCTATGTTCTCAATTAAGAGGTAAACAGAGACCAGAGCTAGGAAACAAGATTGGTGGGGGGTGGGGGGGAAGTTTGAGTCGCAGCGTCCAAGATGTGTACAGCAAGATCCCACAAACCACAACTGGGCTGAAAGACCATGGTTGGGGAATGTTGGTCAGGGTTTTAACGGCATTTCACATAAAGAAAACACTTTTAAAAGGAACGGTTTCTGCACAGTTTGAACTTCCGTGCAAAAGAATGCCTGAGGTTCCTGATATTCTCAAGCTGCCAAAGTGTGAGTTTCTGCTGATGGGTGTCCTAACTATGTCTGAACCATTTCCGAGTTTGTTGCAGTGACTAGAGGTGATGTTGATCAGAAACTCTCCTGTTAAAGCAACAGATTCAGAGATTACACTCACAGTCTGCTCTCTCCCAATTTCTTTCTAATATATGTGCATATACCAGAATTATTACTTCAGTGCCCACTATTTGTTTTGCCAGACACTATGGTGTCAGTAAGATGCTTTATATCCTCATTACCGCAGTAATTGATATATATTTCAAGCGCTCTCTCTCCCCAAAACGAGTTGGTCGAGCAAGGGGATCTGGATAACAGATGGACAAAACATTAGGGTCAGTGGATATTTTTAAGACTGAGCTAGGATTCTTAATGAACAAGGGAGTCAAAGAGTACTGGGGGTAGGCAGGAAAGTGGAATTGAGTGCACAATCAAATCAGCCAAAGATTTAGCAAATAGCACATCACAAGTCAGTAAGCAACTAAGATGCTAACAAAGGACTGGGATTTATTTTTAGGGATGGAGAATTCAAAAGGAGTGACGTGAAAACGGAAAGTGCCGGAAAACCTCAGCAGGTCTGGCAGCATCTATGAAGAGAGAAACAGAGTTGATAGTTTGAGTCTGTCTGACTCTTCTTCAAAGTGGCCATACAGACTCGAAACTTTAACTCTGTATCTCTCTCCACAGATGCTGTCAGACTTGCTGAGATTTTCCGGCATTTTCTGTTTTTGTTTCATGTTTCCAACATCCGCAGAATTTTGCTTTTATCAAAAGGAGAGTTGTTAGGTTAAACCAACCACACCTGAAATGCCCTGGTCTCCAAATGATAACTGGACCTAGAGATACTGGAGAATGTGCAAGAAAGATCGACAAGGTTAATCCACAACTGAGAGATGACACCTATTAGAGAGATTGAACAGATTGGGGCTTTTTTCTTTAGAACAGATTAGACTTGAGCTGCTAAAGATTGTTAAAATTGTGAATGAGTTGAATAGGTTAAATATGGGGAGGATGCTTCCATTTGTTGGTGTATGCGAAACTGGGGCCCCCGAATACAAGATAGTTGTTAATAAATCCAATTGGGTAATAGGAAGAAACCTCTTCACTCGGAGAAGAGTTAGAATGTGGATTTCGCAACCAGGAGAAGTGGTTGGGTTTATAAAATTAGGCACTTTTACAAGGGAAGTAAACAAATATATGAGAGAAAAGGCAATAGAAAGGTTCACCGACAGGCTGAGTTGACGCAGATAGAATGAGGGGAAATTTATGTGGGCCATAACCACAATCACATGCCTGTTGGGCCCTAATGGGCCTGTTTCTGTGCTGTCTAATCTATGTACTTCTATATAAAAAGCTGCTGAAACCAGGTGGGTTGAAAATTTAAAAACTGGATTTGATGGAATTTTACATGCGCGGAAAGTTAGATATGGAATCAGGTGGGTAAATGGAGTTTAAAGAATAAATCGGCCATAATCTAATTGAATGCCGGAACAAGGTTGGGCTGAATGACCTTCTCTTGTTTCTATGTTCCTGTGTATGGTGGGTGCATTCAGGGTTTGAAAGGTTCATTTGCTATGTTTTTCATATCAGGGGTTTCTGAAATGCTGTCTGTATTTTTCATTGTGGTGATTCAAACTGATATTGTATTTTTTTTTTTGTTGGGCCCCTTTGCCAAGCACCTGGTTTAATCATCAGCACAACCCTGAGAGCTTTGAAATGGATACACTGGATTATGATAGATTGCTTTCAGAATGCACACTGATCTGTCTGAATCATTGTGAACCGTAACTGCCAGCAACAGTCAGCAGACATTGATGATTTTGTTGTGCTATTAATCAATTTGTATCCTGTGCACAAATCTTAATCTGCAGATGTTTTTTTTTTAAACTGTGCTGTGATTTATATAAAGTTAATGCAAAGCTGATTGGGAAAAAAATTAATGCTTAAAGTGCAGGTATTCTTGAGCTCTGGAATGGATCTGATGGCAGAACATTTATCTGTGTAGTCACAGCTATAAATCCTGTCTGTGTTTGGCTGACTGTTATTTGGACAATGTGAATGCACCATTTTCAAACACGATTGACCATTTCTGAATTTGAAAACACCGTACTGAAAGAATATGGTTTGGCTGAGTGTAAAGTGACTGTCTATCTTAATGCTGTGCCATCAAATCACAGCATCTGCAACTCAGAAAGAGGCCATTCAGCCAGAGCGTGCCAGCTCTTTCAGTGAGCCATCCGATTAATGCAGCTCCCCTGCCGTTTTCCCCATAGCCTTGTAATTCTGTTCCCTCCAAGTATTTATCCAATTTTCTTTTGAATTTAACAATTGAATCAGTTTCTGTTGCTCTTTCAGGCAGCACGTTCCAAATCACAACATTACAAATGTCTCCTCGTCTTGCCTGTGGTTCTTTATGCCCTCTGGTTATCCACCCTTCACATTTCTCTTTATTCCATCAAATCCCTCATTATCTTGAACACCTCTGTAAAACCTCCTTTTAATCTTTGGTGCTCCAAGGGAAATAACTGCAGTTTCTCTAGTGTAGTTCCTGACACATGATGCATCCTTTTTCATTTAGCTGCAAGAAAGAGCTGATCTCTGTTTAAGGGACTCGATGTGAAATTTTGGTTGTGCTCCTATGAAGAACCTTACAAAGTTGTACTACAGTAAAAGGCACTATATAAATGCAAGTTCGATTTGTTGACTCAGATACTTCTCTTTGAGGTCTGTTTTTCTAATTTGTCCAGCAGTCATTTTAGAAAAGGGCAGGAATTCAAACCTAATGGGAAGGAATTGTGTCAACCAAACCAAATGCAATATTTCCAAGTTTGCTGATGACACAAAACTGGATGGGGCTGTGAGTTGTGAGGAGGATGCAAAGAGGCTTCAGGGTGATCTAGACAAGCTGTGTGTGTGGGCAATCACATGGCAGATGCAGTATAATGTGGATAAATGTGAAGTTAATCGCTTCGGTGTGAAAAACAGAAAGGCAGAGTATTATTTAAATGGTGATAGATTGGGAAATGTGGATGTACAAAGGGATCTGGGTGTCCTTGTGCATGAGTCAATGAAAGTAAATAGGCAGGTGCAGCAAGCAATTAGGAAGGTAAATGGTGTGTTGGCCTTCATTACAAGAGGATTTGTGTTCAGCAGGAGGGATGTCTTACTGCAGTTATACTGGGCCTTGGTGAGACCACACCTGGAGTATTGTGTGCAGTTTTGGTCTCCCTACCTAAGAAAGGATATACTTGCCATAGAGAGAGTGCATCGAAGGTTCACTAGGCTGATACCAGGGTTGGCAGGAGTGTTGTATGAGGAGAGATTGGTTCGACTGGGCCTGTATTCACTAGAGTTTAGAAGAATGAGAGGGGATCTGATTGAAATGTATAAAATTCTAACAGGGCTGGACAGACTGGATGCAGGGAGGATGTTTCCCCTGGCTGGGGAGTCTAGAACCAGGAGCCACAGTCTCAGGATATGGGGCAGGTCATTTAGGACTGAGATAAGGAAACATTTCTTCACTCAGAGGGTGGTCAACCTGTGGAATTCTCTCCCAAAGAGGCTGTGGAGGCCGGGTCACTGAGTATATTCAAGAAAGAAATTGATAATTTTTGGGATATTAGGGGCATTAAGGGGCTTGGAGAGAAAGTGGGAATATGGCGTTGAGATAGAGGATCAGCCATGATCATATTGATTGGCGGAGCAGGCTCGAAGGGCTGAATGGCCTACTCCTGCTCCTAGTTTCTATGTCTTAATAAAATTGAGGAAACTGAAACAATCGGCCTTTGACTGTGATGTCACACTGGCTGGGCCAATTAACGGGCAGCCCGTGTGTAACACACCCAGAGAGAGGCTCAGCGCTGCCGCTGGGGGTGGGAAGAGGGTGGGTGCTGATGTCACTGTGGGTGCCGGTGAACATTTCCACTGAGCTCCCTGAAGGCAGACAGATGCTTCAGGGAGACACAGACCTCCACAGAATAAAATAAAGCACAAAAATGCTGCAAAATTGTCCATGCAGCACAATCAAGCACCTGAAAGCAGACCTCATAAGAACACTGTCCCCAGATATTTCTTTATATTTTATATCCTAACAGAGATTTTATCCCGCCCATGAATGAGGAAATGATTAAATCGTGAATTCAGCCCACCCGTTTCACCCATAAATCACATGTGCAAAGTAAAATTGTGGTCAATAGGTTTGTTAATGACCTTAATTGTTCCTTTAATTTTTAGTGGTGAGTGCTGCTCTGAATCCTGCCACCACCAACCTCTATATTTTGCACATTTGCAATGGCGGCTGGACACACGCCTGATGTCAGGTCGCGCAATTGCGTGCCGGGTGCATGCCTGACCTCAGAGTGCAAGGTACGGGCCATAGAGGCATTTATGGTACTGAGGGAGGCCATTCAGCCTTCAAGTCCATGCCAGCTCTCTGCGGAGTATTGCTGGAAATAAGAGACATGTCGAAGCTTTTCATCTTGCACTCATCAGGAGTTCAGTTCCCCCACTCTATACTCGTAGCCCCTGCAATTTTATTTCCTTCAAGGGCTCATCCAATTGCTTTTTTGAAAGCTTTGATCACCTTTGCTGCTCCCACCCTCATGGGGAGCAAGTTACCACTCACTGCGTAAGAGAGTTCTTCCTCACATCCCCCTGAAACATCTTGTCCGCCTCTATCAAATCTCCCCTCAATCTCCTTTGCTCCAAGGAGAACATCCCCAGGGGCAGGATATTTGGGTTGTTGGATGGGCAGGGTGGGTGGGGCTCGAGAGCAGCTGGGAAATGGCCCACCACCCGCGATCGGCCCCCACCCCACCCCCCCCCCCCCCCCCCCCCCCCCCCGCCCCGACCGCCATTTCACGCTGGCCGGCCAATCGACGGCCATCCAGCATGAAACGTGCGCTAAGACGCTCAGCGCTGTCCGGGTGGGGGCGTGGGGGGCGGGGAGGGTGGGGGGCGCCGGGCAGGGTGCACTGAAAACTCGCTGAAGGCAGGGAGCAGAACAATTTTAACATCAAAAATAAACATTTTTAAAACCTGAAGAAAGAAATCCCAGTGTGGGACTCACTCACAATAACATAAACAGAATAAAAACTCTGCCCAAAAGTTTATATTTATTTTTTATTTAATTGTGGAAACCTCATCCTGCCCGTGGATGAGGTTTCCTAAAAAATCCAAAGGCCGCCTGGCCGATTCATCCTCCCACCAACTGTAACGTTGGATGGGCAGCAAAAAATAGGTTTAAATTAATTGATTAAGACCCTTAACCAGCCTCTCAATTGTTGGCGGGCCCGCTGCTGACATATTGATATTGCGCGATGATGCCAGGACACTCGCCCAATGTCATCGAGCACTATTTTACACCCGACCATGTCAGGTGCACACCCACCCATGGAACCTTAAAATCCTGCCCCTACCTTTCAAAGTTAAAGAGCGTCATGAAAACAGAAAATGCTGGAAAAACTCAGCAGGTTTGGCAGCATCTGTGGAGAGAGGAACAGAGTTAACGTTTTAAGTCCAATGTGACTCTATTTTGAAACATTGGAATGGACGTTAATATTGTTATTCTGTCTGGTGAGGTGTGAATGAAAAGCTTGATGTCTGAATTCCTACAGATGTCGTGGGAAGTTTGAGGTCTGCAACATTTCAGGCTCCACCTGCTCTTTCAAGTGAAGATAAAAGATCCCATGACATGATTTAAAGACGAGCAGGGGAGTTCTCCCTGGTGTCCTGGCCAATATTTGTTCCTTAGTCAACATCACTGAAAACACAAGGGTCTGGATCTTCTGAGGAGCGGCAATCATCGGCGGATTGCCGCTCTGCTCAAACATTTCACCAACTCAAAGCTGCTGCACATTTCTTAAACATGGAAATCTAGAAAATAGGGGCAGGAGGAGGTCAATTAGCCCTTCGAGCCTGCTCCGCCATTCAATATGATCATGGCTGATTCTCTATCTCAACGCCATACACCCACTCTCTCCCCATACCCCTAGATGCGTAAGTGTCTATAAATCTATTTCCTTCTTAAATATATACAGTGACTTGGTCTCCACAGCCTCTGTGGTAGAGAATTCCACAGGTTCACCACCCTCTGAGTGAAGAAGTTTCTCCTCATCTCAGTCCTAAATGGCCTGCCCCGTATCCTGAGACTGTGACCCCTTGTTCTAGACCCCCCCAGCCAGAGGAAACATCATCCCTGCATCCAGTCTGTCCATCCCTGTCAGAATTTTATACATTTCAATTAGATCTCCTCTCATTCTTCTAAACTCCAGTGAATACAGGCCTAGTCGGCCCAATCTCTCCTCATTCGACAATCCTGCCATCCCAGGAATCAGTCTGGTGAACATTCGCTGCACTCCCTCTACAGCAAGTATATCCTTTCTTAGGTAAGGAGGCCAAAACTGCATACAATACCCCAGGTGTGGTCTCACCAAGGCCCTGTATTACTGCAGTAAGACACCCTTGCTCCTGTACTCAAGTCCTCTCGCAATAAAGGCCAACATACCATTTGCCTTTTTAACTGCTTGCTGCACCTGCATGCTTGCTTTCAGTGACTGGTGTACAAGGACACCCAGGTCCCTTTGTTCATCAACATTTCCCAATCTATCACCACTTAAATAATACTCTGCCATTCTGGTTTTCCTACCAAAGTGGATAACTTCACACTTATGCACATTATGCTGCATCTGTCATGTATTTACCCACTCACTCAACCTGTTTAAATCGCCTTGAAGCCTCTTAACACCCTCCTCATTGCTCACATTCTCATCAAGTTTCGTGTCATCAGCAAACTTGGAAATGTTACATTTGGTTCCCTCATCCGAATCATTGATATATATTGTGAATAGCTGGGGCCCAAGCACTGATCCCTGTGGTACCCCACTAGTCACTGGCTGCCACTCCAAAAAAGACCCGTTTATTCCTACTCTCTGTTTCCTGTCTGCTAACCAATTCTCAATCCATGCCAATATATTTCCCTCAATGCTTTAATTTTACACACTAACCTCTTATGTGGGACTTTATCAAAAGTTTTCTGAAAATCCAAGTACATCACATCCACTGGTTCTCTCTTATCTTTTCTGCTAGTTACATCCTCAAAAAACGCCAGTAGGTTTGTCAAACATAATTTCCCTCTCACACATCCATGTTGACTTTGTCTAATCTCGACGATATTTTCTGTTCTGTTATCACATCCTTTATAATAGACTCCAGCATTTTCCCTACTACTGATGTTAGTCTAACAGGTCTGTAATTCACTGTTTTCTCCCTCCCTCCTTTTTTAAATAGTGGGGTTACATTTGTCACCTTCCAATCTGCCAGGACTGTTCCAGAATCTACAGGATTTTGGAAGATGACAACCAATGTGTCCACTATTTTCATGGCCACCCCCTTTAGTATCCTGGGATGTAGATTTTCAGGACAAAACATAAAAAATAAAAAATACCTGGAAAAACTCAACAGGTCTGGCAGCATTGGCGGAGAAGAGCACAGTTGAAGTTTTGAGCCCTCATGGCCCTTCAACAGAACAGTTCTGTACTCTTCTCCGCCGATGCTGCCAGACCTGCTGCGTTTTTCCAGGTATTTTTTATTTTTTATTTTTTGTTTTGGATTTCCAGCATCCGCAGTTTTTTGTTTTTATCTCTGTAGATTTTCAGGCCCTGAGGATTTATTGGCTCTCAGTCCATTAATTTCTCCAGTACTTCTTTTAAGCAAAACTAATTTCCTTCAATTCCTCTTTCTCATTAGGCCCTTGGTTCCCTGGTATTTCTGGAGAGTTATTTGTGTCTTCCTCCATGAAGACAGAACTAAAGTTGTTTTATTGCTCTGCCATTTCCTTGTTCTCTATTATAAATTCTCCTGTTTGAACTGTAAGGGACCTACATCTGTCTTCAGAAATCTTTTTCTTTTTACATACTTATAGAAGCTTTTACATTCTGCTTTTATGTTCCTTGCAAGTTTACTTTCATACTCTATTTTCCCCTCTTAATCAATCTCTTGGTCCTCCTTTGCTGAATTTTAAACTGCTCCCAATCCTCAGGCTTGCTACTTTTTCCAGTAACTTTACATGACCCCTCTTTGGATCTAACACTATCCTTAATTTATTTTGTTAGCCATGGTTGGGCTGCTTTTCCTGTTGTGTTTTTGAGCCGGAAAAGGATATATAGCTGATGTAACACCTGCAGTTGTTCCTTAAATATTAGCCATTGCCGATCCATCGTCATGCCTTTTAATGAAGTTCCCCAGCCTATCCTAACCAACTCAGGCCTCATACCTTCATGGTTTCCTTTGTTTAAATTTAGGACCCTAGTTTCAGACCAGACTACTTCACTTACCATCCTAATGAAGAATTCCATCATGTTATGGTCACTGTTCCCACAGGACCCCGTGCAATGGATTATTAATTAACCCCTTCTCATTGCACAATACCAAATCTAGGATAGCCTGTTCCCTTGTTGGTTCCTTGACATACTGGTCTAAAAAATCATCTCGTACACACTCCAGGAATTCATCCACTACAGTATTATTGCTAATTTGGTTTGCCCAGTCTATATGTAGATTAAAGTCACTCATGATTACTGTAGCACCCTTGTTACATGCGTCTCTAATTTCCTGTTTAATGTCGCCCCCTACCTTATCACTACTATTTGGAGGCCTATAGACAACTCCCACTGATGTTTTCTGCCCCTTGTTGCTTCTTAGCTCCACCCAGACTGATTCTACATCTCGATTTTCTGAATCAGTATCTTCCGCGACTTTTCAAGCCCAGCTTTCCAAGAAATGTGGAGTGCAGCATCCCTCAGAGAGCTCTGTTGCAACGGGGTAGAGTCGGGGGAAGACAAGGATGCACCCCCTTTTTTACAGCATTAGCAGCTATTTGGTAAGCTTGAAGATCCAGTGTGAATGTTAATGAAATGGTGAGTGGATGAGTGGATGAATGAGTGAATGGGAAAGGTGGTAAGGTCGGTAGGTGGGTGAGGTAAGCAGGAAGATTAGGTGAAGTGATCGGCGGGTGGGGTCAGGAGGTGGTCAGATGGTCAGGGGGTAGTCGGGTCAGGTTGGGGGGTAGTTAGCTGGTCAGTGTGAGTGATTGGAGGGGTCAGTTGTGTAGTCAGTATCCAGTTAAGTCCCACAGATCTCTCCCCAGTCACAACTCAATCTCAAAGTTGGAGACATTCTCAGAGGGTAACGGGGAAAGGGGTATTGCCCATCAGAAGTCGAAATTTCCAGGGCAGTTCCCATGGAGACTCACGTGTCAGGACATTCTCAGGTCCCCATGTGCATCTTCAGCGTGATCCCTGGCAATCCGAAGACCAAAATATTCAGGCCATCATCTAATCACTTATCCCATTGCTGTTTCCGGGACCTTATTGGCTATTATATTTCCTCTATTACAGCATATCAAAAAGTAATTAATTGGGGCATCTGAGATTGTGAAAGTGCCACAGAAATTCAGGTCCTCTCTTGCTTTCTTGAGTGTAGCACATGGTTGAAAGCTTGGGACATCCTTTGCGGAGATATCAGGCGAAAGCTGACTCTCACTGAGTCAGTAACATCCTGAAGGTGTCACTTATTTGCCGTTGAAGAATTTTACTCCCTTATTGATGTTCGGGCAACTAAGGGATAGCCAGTAAATACTGCCCACATTAAAAAATGACTAGTGGATTAGCATCTTAAACAAGTTTTCAAAACTCATAATGAGACTGAGAGAAACAAAACTATAGCTATCGGAGAATTTTCTAGATAAGAACCAAGTTATTTTGCCTTAATCAAGTAATAAATAATATTGCAAACACTGTGGACTTGTTTCAATAGTTACTGCCCTGTGATCCAAACTATGCTGTCCACAGCCTACTTCACACCAAGTCCCATTTGCCCACCACCCCCTGTATAACCTACACTGGCTGCTGGTCTGGCAAAGCCTCAATTTTAAAATTCTCATCCTTGTTTTCAAATCACTCCATGACCTCGGCCCCTACCTATCTCTGTAATCCACAAAAAAATAATTCAAGGTTGATACTTTGGTGCAGTACTGAAAGACTGTGGCACGTGTGGAGATGCTGTTTCTCAGATGGGATGTTAAACTGCCTGTCCTCTCAGGTGGATGTAAAAGATCCTATGTCACTATTCTGAAGAAGAACGGGTAAGTTATCCCGTTGTCCTGACCAACGTTTATCCCTCAGTCAACATCACAAAAACAGATGATTTGGTCCTGGTCAAACTGCTGTTTTTGAGAGCAGATGTGCAGTGTGTAAATTAGCTGCTGCTTCCCTACATTACAACAATGGCTACACTTCAAAACTTCTCATTGGCTGTGAAGCTGTTTGGGATGTCTGGTGGTTGTGAAAGTTGCTATACAAATCTATCTTTTCCTTTTTCATTTTCCAGCCCTCCAGCTCTCCAAGACCTCCAGACTCCTCCAATTACAGCCTCATGCTCGTTGCCCATTTTAATCACTCCATTATCAGCGGCTGTGCCTCCAGCTCCATGGACCCTAAACTCTGCAATTCCTTCTTTCATCTTTCCTGCCTCACCACCTTTTTCTCCTCCTTTTAGACACTCCTTAAAACCTGCTAAAAGAAAAGCAAACTGCTGCGGATACTGGAAATACAAAGAGAAAATGCTGGAAGAATTCGGCAGGTCTGGCAGCGCCTGTGGAGAGACAGAGTTAACATTTTGAGTCCGTATGACTCTTCAGTGTTCTTCAGAGCTTTTCCAGCACTTTCGCTTTTTATTCCTTAAAACCTACTGCTTTGGCCAAGCTTTTGGTCATCTGACCTAATATCTCCTTATGTAGCTTAGTGTCAAATTTTGTTTGATAATTGCTCCCATGAAGTGCCTTGGGATGTTTTTTTCACAGTCTCCTTACTTGAGCAGTCTCATTGAATTTCATCTTATCTTCAGAAATGACTCACATAGCCTTCTCTACCAGGTGACTGTGTGTGTTAACAATGAAGCAGGAACCACCGTTGCCTCTGTGGGGGCGGGGCTACATTCAGCATCGGCTGATTGGCTAAGTTGAGGGCTGACTTACAGCCCTCTTTGATTGAAGGATTCTTAGAGAGTCAGGATGTCACCTAGACCGATCTTATCAGCTACATAACCGCCTGTCATAGCGACAGTATCTTGTACAGCTTGATATGCAACCCCAAGAGTTCTTTGGTCAGTATCATGCCAGCGGTGATATCAAATCTGAATTAGATGACAACTGAAGCAAGCACAGCAGACAACCTGCACAAAACTCCACTGGAGTCAGATAGTGGAAGAGCTTTCTGGAGAGATGCACTGACCCATTTCTCAATCTCCCATGGTAGAATTCAATGTAAGAATTCTATCCTCTGCTAATGTCACAACGGGCGAAATGCAAAAGTCTCAAATGCAATCAACTGGGTGTGTGGGGAGAAGGAGAAGTAGATGCCAGCCAGGCAAACCGGCTAAGTTACCACAAAAGCAGCTTAAATGTTAATTTTGCATCATAGATTGATCCTATTCAATTGGATAGATCTCGACCTGCTGTGATAGTGTAAAGTGGGCGGTAGTGAGTGAGCAACCAGCTTTAAAGCTCTCCTAAAAGCAAAATACCACGGATGCTGGAAATCTGAAACAAAAACAAAAAATGCTGGAAAAACTCAGCAGGTCTGACAGCATCTGTTGTGAGAAAGACAGAGCTAACGTTTCGAGTCTGTATGACTCTTCTTCAGAACTAAAGAGTAGAAATGTGGCGAAATATATATTGTTTAAGGGGGGTTGAGACAGATGAAGCTGGATAGAGGGCCAGTGATAGGTGGGGGTAAAGGAGAGATTGCAGAAGATGTCATGAACAGAAGGTTGAAGGGGTGTTGATGGTGGTGATTCTGGCTAAAGGAGGTGCTAATAGTGACATTAAGAGTAGAAATCAGGATGAGCAAGTGACAGATGGCCCGAGTGAGGGTGGGATGGGGGGAGTGGATGGTGTGGGAGAAAAGATAAAATATGCTAAAAGATGGGGATAAAACAATGAATGGATTTAAAAAATAATAATAGAAACAGGTGGGAAAATATATATATATATAAATATTAAAAAATGAATGTTTGAAAAAAAGGGGATCAAAAAGGGGTGAGGATGGAGGAGAGAGTTCATGATCTGAAGTTGTTGAACTCAATATTCAGTCCGGAAGGCTGTAACGTGCCTAGTCGGAAGATGAGTTGCTATTCCCCCAGTTTGCGTTGAGCTTCACTGGAACAATGCAGCAGGCCAAGGACAGACATGTGGGCATTAAGAGCAGGGTGGTGGCAATAACAGTAGAGATTTACATGGGCTGATGACTTGCCATCACCTGCTTTACATTATCAAAATCAAGATCTACTCCAATACCTTGTTTCTGACTTCCATTCTCCACCCAATGAGATTCAACTAGTTAAATAAATCGGTTGGCTTGTTTGCACTTGTTTCATTTCCAGCTATATTACCAGCAGAGAAAGAAACTCAAACATATTTGACCAAAGTCATATTGGTTCTTTCTACCTCTCCCTCCTTTAAGATACTCCTTCAAATCTCCGTTTGTCACCTGTCCCAATATCAAGTGACAGGTGTATAATTTTGTTTTATAATGCTCCTGTGGAACGCTTTGGGATGTTTATGACATGAAAAGCTTTTTTTTTTGCAAAAAATATACTTTATTCATAAAATATTTGAAAGAACATTATGTAACATTACAAAAAGGCTGTCACAGTTCAATAATATCCAAGTTTTTGACATAGATCACGTTGCACTCTGAGGTGCTTCAATACAATCAAAGGAATATTACAGACATTTCAAAATGGTCATTACAGGCCATTGCAATGGTATTTATGTTGTCTCCGTAGATCATGTTGCACTCTGAGGCACTTCAATACAATGCAATTGTGGTACTTGTAATTATCACTGTATACATTCAATGTGAGTCATACAGCCAGAGGTGTCTATACAATTCCCAGGCCCTTGGTGCACCACGGCAGAAAGGTCTTAGACAACGACCTTTCCCCATTGCACCTTTGCAGTAGCTGCCCCAAGCTTTAGTGCGTCCCTCAGCACGTAGTCCTGGACCTTGGAATGTGCCAGTCTGCAACACTCAGTCGGGGACAACTCTTTGCGCTGGAAGACCAACAGGTTTCGGGCAGACCAAAGAGCGTCTTTCACTGAGTTGATGATCCTCCAGCTGCAGTTGATGTTTATCTCGGTGTGTGTCCCTGAGAACAGCCCGTAGAGCACAGGGTCCTGCATCAAAGTGCTTTATGATTATAGATTGTTGTTGTTTATCTGGAAGACCTGACTTGGAGATGGTTGAAGATTTTTAAGTGTCGCATCAGGAAGTAATCCTTTTGTATCGATTTCCTGTCTTGTGGGACTGTCCTACAAGAGAGATTGAGGAGACTGGACCTGTGTTCTCTAGAGGTAGAAGAATGAGAGGTGATTTAATCGAAACATACAAAGTTCTGACAGAGCGTGACAGGGCAGATGTGGAAAGGAAGTTTCCCCTGGCTGGGAGGGAGGGGGTATGTGGGGGGGTGTGGGTGTGGGGGTGCTCTAGAAACAAGAGACGCAGTCTCAGAACATGGGGCAGGCTATTTAAGAGGGGGAATTTCCTCACTCAGTGAGCAATGAATCTTTGGAATTATCTACCCCAAAGGCCTGTGGAGGCGCAATCATTCAGTATGTTCAAGAAAGAGATTGAACAATTTCTAGATACTAAATATATCAGTGGATATGGGGATAGTATGGGGGAAATGGCATTGGGATAGAAGATCAGCCGTGATCTAGTTGAATGGTGGAACAGGCTTGAAGGGAGGAATGGTCCACTCCTGCTCCTATTTCCTTTGTTCCGATGTTGCTGCTGTGTTTCTCTTTGATTTTCAAATTTCACCTCTTGTATAATTAGCTCCAGCTGCTCAGGGTCGATGTTGGACTCAGAAGGTTTGTTCTGGGTCGTGGTTCCCACCGGTTCCTTTGACATCACCTCTGTTCAGCCTCTGACTATCCACCCTTCTGTAGATCAGGCAGCATCTGCGGAGAGAAGCAGAGTTAACATCAGAGGTCAAGGTCATCGACCTGAAAACTTAGTTTCTCTCCACAGATGCTGCCAGACCTGATGGATTTCTCCAGCTTTCCTTGTTCTTATTTCAGATTTCCAGCATCTACAATGTTTTGTTTCTGAATGACCCTCTTTACTTGCTGCTGCTGTCATCCTTGGTTCTGATAGCTTGAAGCAGATTACAAATAGTAATTATTAATACATTGAACTGTGAAGATTTATTTCGCATTAGTTATTAGGGTGGACTGTATGAAAATGACTTGACAGCACATAGTTCAGAAAATTATCTAGTTATTTATTCGAAACAATGTGACCTGGACACAGCCTATCTGTTTGGAGACTACTCAAAGCTAATGAAATTTAAAACCATGTTCAATAAGAGGCTTTTAATAGGGAAGGTGGTGCGATAAAATCAGTTCCAGTCAGATCAGTGCTGAATTTGATCTTGTTTCTGGTTTCTCTTTCAAATGTTGTGAGATTGTGAAGTTTCATCTTTCAAAACTGTTCCATTCACTATGGCAATACACAATGGCTTGTGTTTGCTGGCACAGCGCCAGGGATTTCTCCAGATGTACAGTGCTTCTCTGAGCACTGAGTTCCTGATCAGGAGATATCTGTGGAGCTGCTGCTATTCAGGAGATACTCGTCACAGGGGCAACACCCACTCTGCTCAACATCTCAGTGTTTCTTCAGCAGATGTTACCTTTTACAACTCTGGAGTAATGAGCTGTGCAGGCTCCAGATGGATGCAGTTTTTTTTTGACATCTATTGGTATTCCGTGAGTTTATTCTGCAGAGACTTGAGCACAAACCTATGCTGACACTTGCTGTGCAGTACTGAGGGAGTGCTGCACTGTCAGCGGTGCTGCCTTTTGGTTGAGGCTTCAATCCGAAGTCCTGTGAGCCTTCTTAGGGATGTAAAAGGCAACATTTCAAAGAAAATCAGTGGAGTTCGGACTGGTGTCCTGGCCAATACTTATCTTTGAACCAACCTTACTAAAACAGATTATCTAGCCATTATCACATAGCTGTTTGTGGGAGCTTGCTGTGTATGGTTTGACTGCTGTGTTTATACCTTACAACAGTAATAACTGTCTGCACTGTACTTAATTAACTGTAAAGTGCTCTGGGAAACCCTGAGATCATGAAAGGTTCTATGTAAATGCAAGCCTTTTCTTTCTCATTTTTTTGAATGTTTACCGGTAATACTTTGCTGTTTTTTTTCATTTGAAAGGTAGCACTAGAATTGCACAGCTTTTATATTTCAATTGCATTTGGTGTTTGACAGCACAGGGGAAAAGGCATTTAAGAGTGAAGAGGAATTGAGAATCTTCCCCAATCACAAATGGCTCCTCAAATATTGGACACTGATTATATCCACATCACAAAAATCCGCACAGAAAAGGAAGTCTTCCCAAGCATCCAGCTCAGGACTCAACAGAAGCCAACAATCTCCCCATAACAACATCTCAGTTTCCCTGACACAATAGTCTTCTCCTACTATCAACTACCCTTTGCCTTTGGATCTACCTCGTGGTATTTGCCTTGAATTAGCTCTTTATAATTTTCTACATTTGTCCACCTTTCAAGCAGCCATGGTTTGAAATCTTGCTTTGCTTTCAACTTTTCAATTTCACCTAGTAAATAGCCACCTAACATTTAGGCGGGAGAGAGCGGGTTTAACAATCTAATAGTTTCCTGGTCACCATCACTGAGACTCGCTTTTTATTCTAGATTTATTTGATTCGTTGAATTTCAATTTCCCGGTTGCCATAATATGTTGTAAACTCATGGGCTGGATTTTAAGACCCCGTTGGCATGATTTTGCCGGGTGGGGGGTGGGGGGGGGGTTGGAGGTGGCATGTAAAATACGAGGTGTGCCCAGCCCAGCTCCTTCCCACCCACGCCCCGAGCTGTCCCCCGGCATGTTTATTAAACTAATTTAAGGACAACTGAGTTTGTTAGCAAGCCACTTGACCTGGATATGACGCTGCTTATGCCACAATATGGTTGGCATGGGCAGGCAGCAGGAGTGGGCAATCTGAAGGTGGTTAGGAAGGGGCAGGGCACATCATTCGAAGGTAAGAACAGTAAAAATTGGGAAATAAGAGTACAGTCTGAACTGTTTTGTTCTTTCTTGGGGGGGTTACTCTGTGTGCATCAGGGGCATCGCCCCTAAGGTGTCACCCTCCCCTTCATTCCTTGCTGCCTTCCCTCCAAAGGCCAGGCCCCATCCCCCTCTCTCCTCTCCCTGGGCTCTCGGATCCCTCCCTATGCTAAAAGCTCAGGTCGTACCTGTCTCTGGCAGCCATCGCTTTTCTTCCCGCTCCTCCTTGCAGTCCCAGCAGCGTCCATTGCTGAACTCTGGTGCTGCAGGGACAGCTAGAGCTGCCGGCCAATCTGATTGGCTGACAGTCCAAGCCCCTGTAAAACCTGGCCCCATGTCTCTGATCATTAGTCCAGCCATCTGGATTACTAACCTAGTAACATAACTACTACACTGCCAAACACTACTCCCGCTAAGCATTGAGGGGCATTTTTACAATGATAAAGATGCAAATTAAATGCGAATTGTTGTTGATGGTGGTGGGGGTGGCGAACTGCAGTGCTCATGCTGCAACTTGCCCCGGGCACTCTACAGCCTCAACATGATGGACTCTAACTTATGAAAGTAGATCTTTCTTTACCCTACTCTTGGCTAATCTATGAGCCCCAGGTGGAGAAGAGGAGAAAGAGGTGAAAAGTCATTCCACCAGCTCTCATTGCAGAGTCCTGGGATCTCCTGAGGCTCCTCTACAAACATAAGCTGCACTCTTGGTAGGTTTTGGGTCTTGAAGTGACCAAGGCATCTGAGGGCTTCCTTTGTGCCCTCCTCAAACTGTCCATATCTATTAATCATTCCATCAACCTCATTATAGTTTCTCATCTGTGGTACATAAGAACATAATAAGTAGGAACAGGAATAAGTCATATGACTCCTAGAACATGCTTCACCATTTAATAGGATCATTGTTGAGTCTCAACCTCAAGTCCACCTTCCCACACTGTCACCATATCCCTTGATTCTTATGGAGTTCAAAAATCTAACAATCTCAATCTTGAATATATCCAACAACTGAGCATCCACAGCTCTCTGGGACAGACAATTCCAAAGATTCATAACCCTCTGAGTGAAATTTCTCCTAATCTCAGTCCAAAATAGCCAAACCTTTATCCTCAGACTCTGATTCCGTGTTCTAGGCTCTCCAGCCAGGGGAAAACAGACTCTCAGCATCTACATGTCCAGCCCTTTCGGAATCTTACATTTCAATGAGATCAACTTTTGTTTTTCTAATTTCCAGAGTGTATAGGCCTAATCTACTCAATCTCTCCTTATAGAACAATTTCTCATCCCAGGAATCAATCTAACAAATCTTTGTGGCACCTCCTCTAAGTATATCTATCCTTAAGGACGGAGATCAGAATACACAGTTCTCCAGGTGCAACCTCAACTCTTGTACTCCAACCCCCTTGCTTTCCTAATTGCTTCCTGTACCCGCATGTCCAACGTTTCTTCTACAAGGATACCCAAATCCCTCCAAACATTAACATACAATAGTTGAGAAATATATTCTGTTTATTTATTCTTCCTATCAAAGTGAATAACCTCACATTACCCCACTTTATACTCTCTCTGCTACCTTCTTGCCCACTCACTTAACTTGTCTATATCCATTTGCAGGCTCTTTGTGTCCTTACCACAGTTTACTTTCTCACCTGGCTGTGTATTGTCAGCAAGCCTGGATACATTACACTTGGTCCCTTCATTTAAGACATTAATATAGATTGTACATAGCTGAGGTCTTTATATCATCCCACTAGTAACAGCGTCCAACACCTCCACAACAGAAACCTCTCTTGGTTCCACTGCTGTCAGTGAATCTCCTCCCCGGTAGTCACCGATCATTATGCCCAAGGCTCTGTTCTTGGCCATCTCCTATTTCTTATCTTCACGCTTCTCTTTAGCAGCATCATCTGCAAACATTTAGCCAGTTTGCTCTTGACATCTAAATGTACCTCTCCACCCCACTGTCAGAAACTTCCACGGCTATCACAAAGTCTGCTGTCAATTCCAGAATGAACCAGAAGATATTTTAGTTTCACACCAGCAGAAATCAAGTCAGTACTAAATTCTCACCAGAAAACCTGTGCTTGGCATAAAAACCCAACTCTTTTTGCAGCTGCTTAGTTGACCTGAACCAGGTGGTACACAGTTTCAGTGTCTTTTCCAGCCTTTGCTTGTGAGGTCATATGTCAATCCTTGCCTCCATGTCACTCTCAACTTTAGAGACTGGGGCACATAATCTAAACTGCCACATCAGTGGAGTCGGGGAGACTATGTGAAGGGGTGAAAATGGCAGCCGGGACCCAATTATGGGATTCCCATCTCCATTGCCAGGGCTTCCGATTTTCAGGAGTGCCTTTTGAGGGTGCGGGTTGGTTCAGGCCACGAACCCACACCCTGTATTCCTGACCGGGCCATCTTCATTGCAGGGATAGGCATGTCCGAATTCTCTGCAAGTTTCATGAAGCTGGGCCAGCTTTTCAAGGAGTTACGGTTCAAGGTGTGAGGGAGTGCTGCACTGTTGGAGGTGCCGCCTTTTAAATGAGACACTAAACCAATGTCCCACCTGCCCTCTCAGGTAGATGTAACAGATCCCATGACAGTAAAACAGGAAGAGCAGTGGAGTTCTCCCCGGTGTCCTGGCCAATATTTATCCCTCAACCAACATCACTAAAAACAGGTTAACTGGTCAGTATCACATTCCAGTTTGTGGGATCTTGCTGTGTGCAACTTGGCTGCCATGTTTCCTGTATTATAACAGCAGCTACACTTCAGAAGTACTTCATTGGCTGCAAAGCACGTCAAGGTGTTCATTAGTCCTGGAACATGCTATAAAAATACACATCTCCCTTTCTTTCTGAACCACAAGTGACCAGGTTTATCAAATTCGATTTTAAAATTTCCCCTGCTAAGATTTGATCTTTACCAATCCTGCACCACAACGTTGAACAAATTGTTTCGTAAAAGCCAAATGCTGCAGCTGCTGGACGTACCCAGCAGGTGGAGAGAGTAAAACAGGGTTAACATTTTAGGCCAATGACCTTTCATCAGCGAAGGCTCCCCAATCAACCTGCTCTTGGGCCGTTTTTAATAAGGACACTCCCCAAAACCAGCTTCGAGAAATGAGGTGGTTCTCGGGCTGATATTTCCTTCTCTTTCTCCTTTACTTTAGCCACTCAAAGAGAATGTTTATATATATGTGTGTGTGAGTGACTAACAGATGCTGAACTGTACCTTAACTCCAGATTTAATGGGTTTCTGGTTTGGCAAGACTGTGCAGGAGATTTTCTAAACATAAAAATGTTTTCCTTCTAGGGTAGTAACCTGCAATTCTAAACATTTATCTCAGAAAGACACTGGGCATGTTGCCTGAAGTCAGTTCTACCATTCAGCTTTGTAAATAGCAAATCCGTTGCAGATTAGAAGCTTTCCACTACTTAATAGTCAACCCTTTCATTGCAGTGGCTTATGTACTGTCACTGTTCCTCTAGATTCAGCTTTTCCATCTAGACTAAGGTTGTGATAAGGTTTGGAAGCTGAGAGCATTCATGCATTGTGAAAGAGAAGAGCTTGCAATTCTTATACCACCCTGTCACATCTCTCAGAAACGTCCTAATGTACTCCACATTACTTGGAAGTGCAGTAACTGCTGTGATCAAGATGAAAATGTATGTGCTGCCTATTTTGTATGGAGCAGTGGGATGAATGACTAGTCAATCCTGTGATGATGAGTTAGTGTTGACCAGGGCAGCAGGAAAATCTCCTGCACCTCTTCAGATGGGGAATAATAGCACAGGAGCAGCTGTTCCAGAAGGAGAGGCTTAGGAACAACCCACCACCCATACCTGCAACCCCCCTCCATGCTCAATAACAAACAGACATAATAATCAGTGTTACACTATTCAGTGTGGATGGGTCAACTTAACTCTTCCTAGTCACCATTTTAGCTTTAATAGCCCTGAGCTTGAGTTGACACATTTCCCTTGGCTGCTTTCCCAGACCCAATAGACTGAACACACGCACACAGCGATGAATTTTACATTGGCCGGGTGGGCCGCATGACCTGATCGGGTGTAAGATAGCGTGTGATGATGTCGGACAACCATCCAGGCATCATCATGCTTTTGCGCGATACTTTGGTCGGTGGGTGTGGGAGAGTCGGCAGCACTCCCGCTGACGGTTAAGAGGCCTATTAAGGCCCTTAAGCAATTAATTAATTTGCATTTTTTTGCTGCCCGTTCATTGTTCGGTTGGCGGGCGGGTGAATAGACTAGGCGGCCTTTGCATTTTTAACAGAACCTCATCGACAGGCGGGATGAGGTTTCCAACGGTGAATAAAAATCCATTAAATATTTTTCACCATCATTTTAAACATGTCCCTCTTCATGTGACTGACTCACATATGGGGAGATGTTTATATCATCTTCAAAATCTTTATTTTCATTTCTCCACTTCTTCAGCTCGGACTGGCCTCGGATGATGTATATCAACTCACTAATGATGTGTGAATGTTCACTGAAAGTTCAAACCATTCGTTTGGTGTCAGCCATGGCTCAGTGGGTTAGTGGGTTTCACCTCTGCGTCAGAAGGCTGACACTCCCAGTGCAGGACTGAGGGAGTGCTGCACTGCCAGCAATTCTGTCTATTGAATAAGATATTAAACTGAAGCTCAGTCACCCCTCTCAGGTGCACGTAGAAGATCACATGGCACAATTCTGAAGATGCTTAATAAGCTTATGTATATATGTTTCCTATATTACAATATTATCCTATATTATTATATATACACCACCTATTATCATATCTTATTATATATATACCACCATGTTAAATGGGGTAGGTTTTGAACAGACTTAGCAGCTCAAGACTGGGCATCCATGAGGTGCTGTGGGCCATGAGCAGCAGCAGAATTGTACGCACACAATCTGTAACCTCATGGCCTTACATATCCCTCACTCCACCATTACCATCAAGACAGGGGATTAACCCTGGTACAATGAAGAGTGCAGGAGGACATGCCAGGAGCAGCACCAGGCATACCTAAAAATGAGGTGGCAACCTGGTGAAGCTATAACACAGGACTACTTGTGTGCCAAACAGCATGAGCAGCAAGCGATAGACAGGGCTAAGCGATCCCACAACCAACAGATCAGATCTCAGCTCTGCAGTCCACTCGTGAATGATGATGCACAATTAAACAACTCACTGAAGAGCAGGCTCCACAAATATCCCCATCCTCAATGATGGAAGAGTCCAGTACATCAGTGCATAAGATAAGGCTGAAGCATTTGCTACAATCTTCAGCCAGAAGTGTCGAGTGGATGATCCATCTCAGCCTCCTCCGGAGGTCCCCAGCATCACAGATGCCAGTCTTCAGCCAATTTGATTAGCTCCACTTGAGATCAAGAAATGGCTGAAGGCACTGGATACTGCAAAGGCTATGGGCCCTGACAATATTCCGGCAACAGTACTGAAGACTTGTGCTCCAGAACTTACGGTGCCCCTAGCCAAGCTGTTCCAGTACAGCTTCAACACTGGCATCTATCTGGCTATGTGGAAAATTACCCAGGTATGTCCTGTACACAAAAAGCAGGACAAATCCAACCCAGCCAATTACTGCACCATCAGTCTACTCTGCATCATCAGTAAACTAATGGAAGGGGTCATCAACAGTGCTATCAAGCAGCACTTGCTTAGCAATAACCTGCTCACTGATGCCCAATTTGGTTCTGCCAGGGCCACTCAGCTCCTGACCTCATTACAGACTTGGTTCAAACATGGACAAAAGAGCTGGACTCCTGAGGTGAGGTGAGAGTGACTGCCCTTGACATCAAGGCAGCATTTGACCGAGTGTGGCATCAAGGAGCCCCAGCAAAACTGGAGTCAATAGGAATCGGGGGAAAATTCTCCACCGGTTGGGATCCTACCTAGCACAAAGGAAGATGGTTGTGGTTGTTGGAGATCAGTCATCTCAGCTCCAGGACATCACTGCAGGAGTTCCTCAGGGTAGTGTCCTCGGCCCAACCATCTTCAGCTGCTTCATCAATGACCTTCCTTCCATCATAAGCTCAGAAGTGGGGATGTTCGCTGCTGATTGCACAATGTTCAGCACCATTTGCGACTCCTCAGATACTGAAGCAGCCCATGTTTAAATGCAGCAAGACCTGGACAATATCCAGGCTTGGGTTGACAAGTGACAGTTAACATTCATGCCACACAAGTGCTAGGCAATGACCATCTCCAACAAGAGAGAATCCAACCAGCTAGGAATCCTGCAACGAGTAACTCACCTCCTGACTCCGCAAAGCTGTCCAGCATCTACAAGGCACAAGGCAGGAGTGTGATGGAATATGCCCCACTTGCCTGGATGTGTGCAATTCCCACAACACTTAAGAAGCTTGACATCATCCAGGACAATGCAGCCCGCTTGATTGGCATCACATCCACAAACATTCACTCCCTCCACCACCGATGCACAGTAGCAGCAGTGTGTACCATCTACAAGATGCACTGTAGGAATTCACCAAGGCTCCTTAGACAGCACCTTCCAAACCCACAACCACTACCATCTAGAAGGACAAGGGCAGCAGATAGATGGGAACACCACCACCTGCAAGTTCCCCCCCAAGTCGCTCACCATCCTGACTTGGAAATATATCACTGTTCCTTCACTGTCGCTAGGTCAAGATCCTGGAACTCCCTCCCTAACAGCACTGTGGGTGTACCTACACCACATGGACTGCAGCGGTTCAAGAAGGCAGCTCACCACCACCTTCTCAAGGGCAATTAGGGATGGGCAATAAATGCTGGCCCAGCCAGTGAAGCCCACATCCTGTGAATGAATAAAAGAAAAGCACAGAGGTCTCCTCCCTGGCCTCCTGGCCAACATCACTAAATCAGGTGATGTGGTCGTTATCCTACTGCTGTTTGTGGAATCTTGCTATGCACAAATTGGCCGTCATGCTACGTACATTACAAGAGTGACATTCCTGAGTAACTCTGATGAAGGGTCATACGGACTCAAAACATCAACTGTATCCCTCTCTGCCGATGCTGTCAGACCTGCTGAGTTTTTCCAGGTATCTTTGTTTTTGTTCCTGAGTAACTCATTGGCTGTAGCGTACTTTGGGATGTTCTGAGATTGTGAAAGGTGCTATATAAATGCAAGTCTCCCTTTCTTTCTGTTGTCCAAACCGTTCTGGCACTCACTCCTTTTCTGTGAACTTAACCCTTGGGAGCCATGATTAATTTAATAGTCCCATTTTTAACATAAGTTACATCTTGATATTCGTGTGGAAGCTTTATCAGAAATACCCAAACAAATCAAACTGAAAGACAGCGATTGCTAGGAAATCTAATGGTATATTATGTTTGTGTGTTACACCTGAATATATTGATGTAATTCAGACTAACCAGCTGGGGAGTGTGAAGTCTGTGATTGTCTTTTTGCTTTATTAGGAACAGCTGGCTTTTATTTGTTTGTATTTTTCATTTTTATGGCCAACAACGTGTTTTACATTTGAAAAAGCCTCCTCCACAGTTATGGTAATGCTCCCCAACAAACAGGAAAACACAACTCTCCATCCCAAGGGATTCACTGTTGTACTGTGTGAAAAGAAAAGGTTACAGAACAATGACACTTGTTGAAAGGAAGTCAAGGCTCTGTATTTTGCTGCCTTGTGTATCCGATGAAAAGTCAGCGAAGCTGCAACTGTGATGAATTAGCTCCGCTGGGTTTTGCTGTTCCTCAGATTCACTGAGCAACTCACTTCAATGACTTGAACCCATATTCCAGGCTGACACTCAGATGCAGTACTAAGAGGGTACTGCACTGTCAGAGGTGCCGTTTTCTAGGTGACAAATTAAACCGAGGCCCTGTCTGCCCTCTCAGACTGGTGCTATTTTGGAGGAGAGCAGGGAAGATTTGTGGCAATATTTATCCCTCAAACAACATCACTAAAAAACATGATTATATGATTGCTATCACATTGCTGTTTGTGGGAGCTTGCTGAGCGCAAATTGGCTGCTGTGTTTCCACATTACAACAGTGGTTTCAAAAAATATTTTGTTGCTATAAAGTGCTCTGGAATATCCTGAGGTTGTGAATGGCGCTATTAAAATGCAAGCCTGCTCTACCTTTATTTGTTTACCTGTATATGACTGTAAAGGAATCCTGGATAGATAACTCTCAGCGCAGAATTGTCCCAGATTTGTACTGAGTGCAGTAGCGGGCGTGAGAAAAGATGTTTCCCGTGGTTGCCGCCACGGTGGCATTTCATGCTGCATCGTACCTAACACTCCCAGCACGTCCTGTCTCATTAATAATGCGTTCCTGGGAAACACATCGGATCACTGGCCTCTCACTCACCCGCCCGGCCTTCACCTCCGAGCCATCCACCCAGGTGACTCCGGGAATGTCCAGCAGATCCGAATCCCCTCTCCCTCTGACCCTCGCAGCTCCAGATCCACAGACCGAGGAGGGTGTCACTGCCACACAGCAGGACCCCAACAGCGTCATGGTCACCACAGACAGGGTGTCACAGTCAGCAGGCTGCCCCCAACTCCGCTGTGGATGTCCGGGGGAGCAGCAAGACATAGTGGCAGGGTTAGGAAAGTTAAGAAGATATAATTGCACAGCCTGGGCACAGGTGTTAATCACTTGTACATACTGTTCACTATTGTCAATAAACTCCCAAGAATGTCTCCCTGCCTGTGGCTCCTTGTTCTGATGAGCAGTGTTCTTGTCACTCAGATGTGAAACCTTTCTGCACAAGATAAAGGCAGGTGTCTCAGTCCAGGGCCTCTTCCCTGTGTCTGTGCAGCCTTCAGACCACAGTGATGGTCCAGCCTCACACTCCCTGGACACATTACTGATTGCCTGCACCTCGATGGTGCTGGTCATTGCTGCCAGAATGTAGTGGGCAGGTGTCACAGAGTTCCCTCATTCTCTCTGTGTGCTCTCAGCAGCTTTAAGGTGGGGCTGACCCCCATCACACCAGCATCTGTGACCAGTGATGCTGTGCTCCTGAAGGTGCTGAAGGCAGACAAAGGATTAGGTACATTTAAACTTTCATGGCTGTGTCTCTGAGATGACCCTGATCACAGTGCGCAGGCGAGCTGCTTTCAGCCAGACAGGAATCAGACATTCTCAGAGACTGTGTGAAGATTTATGGAGTGTCCTCACTGCCCATTGTCATCATCCTCCTGCAATCGAGCAATTATTGGGGCCTCCTCTGCATCTCCACAACAAGAACCTGTACACTGAGGGGATGTACATTGCCATCAGACACACAGGAGTCAAACATTCACAGATGTAAGGTGAGGATGTCAGGACTGTCCTCACTGCATCTCCTCATCATCCTCCATGAATCTTGTGGCTATGAGGGTCTCTCGAGCCTGCCTACATCGTCTGGCCAGCGCGATAGACTCATTGTCGGCATTCTCACCTTCAAGGACCTCATCACCCTCATTCCCATCAATGTCCTCCTCATCAGAGGAGACGTGCAGCTCTCCCATCTCCTCCTTAGCCAGGTTGTGTAGTGTGCAGCTACGATGATGCATGACACACTCTGGGGACCATTGCAGTGCTCCACTGGACCTGTCAAATCACTGGAACCTCACTTTCAAAATGCCAATTGTTTGCTCCACCAAAGTACGGGTTGCAGCATGAGCCTCATTACAGCGTCGCTCTGCTGTAGTCTGAGGCTGCTGCCCGGGTGTCATCAGCCACGGCCTCTGTGGGTAGCCCTTGTCCCCGAGGAGACAACCCTGCAGCCTCTGTGGACCCTGGAGGATGTCAGGGATCTGAGACCTGCTCAGGATGTAGGTGTCGGGGATGCTCCCTGGGAATTGTGCGCTGACCTGCAGGATGTGTCTGTGGTGGTCACACACCAGCTGCGCATTCAGCGAGTGGAAACCCTTGCAGTTGATGGTTATAACTGCTTGTTGCCATGGAGATCTGAGCGCCACATGAGTGAAATCGATGGCACCCGGCACCTCTGGAAAACCAGAGATCTGGGCAAATCCCAGCGTTCTTGCTCCTTGGCTTTCCCGATCTCAGGCGAAATGCACAACGTTCTGTGCCTTCACGAAGATGGTGTCCATGACCTCCTGGGTACGCTTGTGTGTGGAGGCTTGTGAGATCCCACACAAGTCACCTGTGGAGCCCTGGAAGGAGCAACTGCTGTGAAAATTGAGCCCATGGTCACTTTCAAGGCCACTGACAATGGACGCCCTTCATGTCTCTATGGCAGTAAATTCTGCAGCAGATGGCTGAAGTGACTGACCAGTTCCCTAGACGCGCACAGTCTCTGGCGACACCGGTTCTCGGTTATCTGCAGGGATGATAAGCGCTGTCTTGGCCTAGCGAGGTGCTGACCAGTGATGCCTCTCTGTGGATTTTCAGCTGTGTGCACAGCAGGCCCTGTCACACATTAGTCTTGAGGGAGGTGCTCCTCCCTTTGCTGAGCCAGGCACCTCCTTCGCTCTTCTTCTAAGCCATGAGGCAGACGACTAAATCACCAGGCCCCATGATCCAAACATTCCAATAATAGCTGCAAATCAGGAGGTGAGTGGGAGAAAGGAACTTGGTGAAATTGAAATCACCAGGGAAACAGTACTGAGCAACTTGATGGAGCTGCAGCCGGCAAGTCTCCCAGTCCCAATGGACTATGTCTCGGGTCTTAATGAAGAGTGCAGGAGGGCATGCCAGGAGCAGCACCAGGCATACCTATAAATGAGGTGTCAAGCTGGTGAAGCTACAACACAAGACTACTTACGTACCAAACAGCATAAGCAGCAAGTGATAGACAGAGTTAAGCGATCCCACAACCAACGGATCAGATCTAAGCTCTGCAGTCCTGCCACATCCAGTTGTGAATGGTGGTGGACAGTTAAACAGCTCACTGGAGGAGGAGGCTCCACAAATATCCCCATCCTCAATGATAGAGGAGCCCAGCATATCAGTGCAAAAGATAAGGCTGAAGCATTCGCACCAATCTTCAGCCAGAAGTGCCAAGTGGATGATCCATCTCAGCCTCCTCCGGAGGTCCCCAGCATCACAGATGCCAGTCTTCAGCCAATTGGATTCACTCCACGTGATATCGAGAAACGGTTGAAGGCACTAGATACTGCAAAGGCTATGGGCCCTGACAATATTCCGGCAATAGTACTGAAGGCTTGTGCTCCAGAACTTGCCACACCCCTAGCCAAGCTGTTCCTGTACAGCTACAACACTGGCATCTACCCAGTTATGTGGAAAATTGCCCAGGTATGTCCTGTAAACAAAAAACAGGACAAATCCAACCCGACCAATTACCACCCCATCAGTCCACTCTCCATTACTTTCCAGTAATAGCTGCAAATCAGGAATAAAGTAATGGAAGGGGTCATCAACAGTGCTAAAAAGCAGCACTTGCTTAGCAATAACCTGCTCACTGATGCCCAGTTTGGGTTCCGCCAGGGCCATTCAGCTCCTGACCTCATTACAGCCTTGGTTCAAACATGGACAAAAGAGCTGAACTCCCGAGGTGAGGTGAGAGTGACTGCCCTTGACATCAAGGCAGCATTTGACCGAGTGTGGCATCAAGGAGCCCCAGCAAAACTGGAGTCAATGGGAATCAGGGGGTAAACTCTCCGCTGGTCGGAGTCATACCCAGCACAAAGGAAAATGGTTGTGGATGTCGCAGTCAGTCATCTCAGCTCCAGGACATCACTGCAGGAGTTCCTCAGGGTAGTGTCCTCGGCCCAACCATCTTCAGTTGCTTCATCAATGACCTTCCTTCCATCATAAAGTCAGAAGTGGGGATGTTCACTGATGATTGCACAATGTTCAGCACCATTCGCGACTCCTCCGATACTGAAGCAGTCCATGTCCAAAAGGATCAAGACCTGGACAATATCCAGGCTTGGGCTGACGAATGGCAAGTAACATTCACACCACACAAGTGTCAGGCAATGACCATCTCCAGCAAGAGAGAATCCAACCATCTCCCCTTGATGTTCAATGGCATTATCATCACTGAATCCCCCACTATCAACATCCTGGGGACTTAGCATTGACAAGAAGCTGAACTGGACTAGCCATATAAATACTGTGGCTACAAGAGCAGGTCAGAGGCTAGGAATTGTGCGAGGAGTAACTCACCTCCTGATTCCCCAAAACCTGTCCACAATCTACAAGGCACAAATCAGGAGTGTGATGGAATACTCCCCACTTGCTCCCACAACACTCAAGAAGCTTGACACCATCCAGGACAAAGCAGCCCCGCTTGATTGGCACCACATCCACAAACATTCACTCCCTCCATCACCGACGCACAGTAGCAGCAGTGTGTACCATCTCCAAGATGCACTGCAGGAATTCTCCAAGGCTCCTTCAACAGCACATTCCAAACCCACAACCACTACCATCTAGAAGGACAAGGGCAGCAGATAGATGGGAACACCACCACCTGGAAGTTCCCTTCCAAGTCACTCACCATCCTGACTTGGAAATATATCGCCGTTCCTTCACTGTCTCTGGGTCACAATCATGGAACTCCCTCCCTAACAGCGCTGTGGGTGTACCTACACCACATGGACTGCAGCGGTTCAAGAAGGCAGCTCACCACCACCTTCTCAAGGGCAATTAGGGATGGGCAATAAATGCTGACCCAGCCAGCGAAGCCCACATCCCGTGCATGAATTTTTAAAAAAAGAGGTAGCTAATGAGGTAGTCGATGTGTTGGTGTTAATTTTCCAAAATTTGCTAGATTCAGGAAAGTTTCCATCTGATTGGAAAGTAGCAAATATAACCCCTCTATTCAAGAAGGGAGAGAGGCAGAAAACAGGAAACTATAGGCCAGTTAGCTTGACGTCTGTCGTGGGGAAGTTATTAGAATCGATCATTAAGGAGGTTATAGCTGGGCACTTAGAAGAGCTCAAGGCAATAGGGAAGAGTCGGCATGGTTTTGTGAAAGGAAATTCATGTTTAACCAATTTATTGGAGTTTTTTGAAGGAGTAACATGCACGGTGGATAAAGGGGAACCTGTAGATGTACTGAACTTGGATTTCCAGAAGGCATTTGATAAGGAACCACATCAAGCTTATTGTGGAAATTAAAAGCACTTGGTGTGGTGGGTAACATATTAACATGGATAGAAGATTGACTGGCTGGCAGAAAGCAGAGAGTATGCATAAATGGGTCTTTATCTGATTGGCAGGATGTGACGAGTGGAGTCCCACAAGGGGTCTGTACTGGAGCCTCAACTTTTTACAATTTACATCAATGACTTAGATGAGGGAAATGAAGACATGGTAGCTAAATTTACAGATGACGGAAAGATACGAGGAAAGTATGTTGTAAAGAGGACATGAGGAGGTTGAAGATGGATATAGATAGGTTGAGTGAGTGGGCGCCGATCTGGCAAATGGAGTATAATGTGGGAAAATGTGAAGTTGTTCACTTTGGCAGGAAGAACAAGAAAAGCAGAGTGTTACTTAAATGGAGAATGGCTGCGTAATTCTGAGGTGCAGAGGGATCTAGGTGTTTTGAGTACCAGTCACATAAAGTTAGTATGCAGGTACAGCAAATAATTATGAAGGCTAATGGAATGCTTTCCTTTATTATGGGAGGAATTGAACATAAAAGTAAGGATGTTATGCTTCAGTTATACAGGGCATTGTTGAGACTGCACCTCGAATACTGTGTGCAGTTTTAGTCTCGTTATTTAAGGAAGGATGTAAATGCATTGGAGGTGGTTCAGAGGAGGTTTACAGATTGATACCTGGAATGAGTGGGTTGTCTTATGAGGAAAGGTTGGACAGACTGGGCCTGTTTCCACTGGAGTTTAGAAGAGTGAGGGGTGATTTGATTGAAGTATAAAGATCCTGAACGGCCTTGACAAGGTGGATGTGGAAAGGATGTTTCCTCTTGTGGGTGAGTCCAGAACTAGGGGGCACTGTTTTAAAATTAGAGGTCACCCTCTTAGGACAGAGTTGGGGAGAATTTTTCTCTCAGAGGGTTGTGTGACTTTGGAACTCTCTGCCTCAGAAGGTGTTGGAGGTGGGGTCATTGAATATTTTTAAGGCAGAGATAGATAGATTCTTGTTAGGCAAGGGAATCAAAAGTTATTGGGGGTAGATGGGAATGTGGAAATTGAAACACAAGGAGCTCAGCCATGACCTTATTGAGGGGCCGAATGGTTTACTCCTGTTCCTATTTCTTATGTTCCTATGTACTCCTCCTGCAGGATCAAAGAGGGAGATGGATGGATTAGCATATGTGTCCGAAGAACCTCTCTCGGTTAAGTCTGAAGGCCCCTTCATGCGCGTAAGAGAGTGCTGGCCAACACTTGACTGGCCAGTGTGTAGTGCACTCATTGGCTATCCGAAGCCCCACCCACCTCCACCCCACCCCACTTGACCGATTAGCGGCAGCTTCAGCCACTGAGACTGCATGCTGTGCTCATAGCTCATTCTCCTGACCCACACTGCAAGGCTGCGCTGTTGGCTTGAACCATGATGGATACTGGTCCAAACCTGAATAAAGAGATTGCAAGGGGCTGTGAGCACCTCCATCAGTGACTGCGCCATGGCCGCCTTTCGCAAAGGGATTGTACAATTTGCCCTCTCGGCCAATTGTTCTGCAGCACCCTCAAATGCACATTAGTTTGCAGTCTGTGCCCAAGGGGTCAACAGTTCTGGGGTACTTGGTGGCACACTCATGTTTTTGAGTTGCTCAAGTGGACAGAAAAGCTTCAGAGACCCAACTCCCAGTGCGTCAATGGAGCTGGTGAGGAAGGGTCTGAGCTGTGGAAAAACGCTCACTTTAGACAAGATTTTCCAAGTGCCGGCCACTTCCCTCACTGCAGCACCCCCCCCCCCACCCACCCCCGGCCTCACTGGCGCTGGTGAGCTTGCCCTGGCACTATCCCGAAAGCCAGCCAGGAGAATGCGACTTGCCTGTGTCCCCGGCGAATGCATCTCTTCCTTGATGTCCGCTGGGCGATGCTCGGGAGCGCTAAGCAGTCTGTGTGTGCTCACCTCCCAGTTCCCCTCGAAGTTCAGCTCGTCAGGTACAGGCCTTTTAAATGCAGTTGTGAAGCAGGCCGCTCTGAAACCACGCTGACGTGGCTGGTAAATTTGAGGTGGTGGGCGGGAGGGGTGATTCTGGCGAGCAGGGTTTATAATGTGACGCTGAAGTGTTGAGGTGCAGTGGGAAACGCTGCCGGCCATTGGTGGCTGGAGTGGACGATTGCAAACTGGTTTCACAATGCCGTGAAACCAACTTTTGGCCTTCTTGCCATATTGTTACCCCAGCCCCTGCCCACCAGGATGCCCGGCTCCAATGGGACCAGACAAGTCTGCGCTCAGTTTCTCTGTCCTAAGTGTAATTGGCAAAACAGCTTCAGTAAGAGCAATCTGAATTTTCACAAAAATCAACCATGGTTTGTATCCTAGAAGCAGCCATTGTTTGTTCTCAGTGTTTATATTCTTGAGGTTTTTGTGATTTTAGTCCATCTCTGTGATGGGGGAATGTTTTGCCTTCATGGTAATCTGGCTGGGCTGATTGTTGTTGGATTGTTCACCCTCTATAGGATCACTTATCTTGTTCCTTACAGGATCAGTCATGCGCCCTTTATAGGGCTGCCTGCCTGTTATAGGATTACTCACCCTTTCCAGGATAGCTTGTATTCCTTTCATTGACACCAGTCACCCCTGGAAGTGGGTCATCAAGTTCCCAAACATAGAATCGTATAGCACAGAAGATCGTTCGGTCCGTTGAGTATGCACTGGCTCTTTTGGAGAGCAATCCAATTAGTCCCACTCTCCCATTCTTTCCCGATCTCCTTGCAATTTTGACTCCTTAGTTATTTTTCTAGATTCTCCTCTGAAGGCAGCCACTGACCCCGTCTCCACCACCCTCTCGGGCAGTGCATTCCAAATCCTAACCACTCGCTGTGTAAAAAAAGTTTCTCCTCATGCCGGTTCTGGCTGTTTTGCCAATCACCTTAAATCCTCTGCCCTCTGGTTTTCAACCTTCAGCCACTGGGAATAGTTGCTCTTTATTTTTCCTTTATTTTATGATCTAAATCCTTCGTAATTTGGAGGTTCTCTATCAAATCTCCTCTTCGCTTTCTCAGTTCCGGGGAGAATAGCTGCAGATGCTCCAGTGTGTAGGTGGAATCCCTCAATCCTGTTACCATTCGAGTACATCTCTCCTGTACCCTCTCCAATTCCTGTACCTCCTTCCAAAGGGTGGTGCCTAGAATTGGACGCAATACTCCAGTTGGGATGGATTTATTGTTTTATGAATGTCTTGGGCTGTTTGACCGTTACATTTTAAGTTTAAATGGCACTTAGGGCAGAATTCACCAGTTGGCGAGTGAGGGTGGGGCCTGCTCGCCAACATGTAAAATGACGCGTGGTGACATCGGGCGTCTCAACATCACTGCGCGTCCTTTAGATTTTCAGTTCGGCAGGCGCGCAGCCGAGTACTGTCAAAGGCCTATTAAAGGCCATTTAAATAGCAATTAATCCAGTTAGCTGAGCTGCCCGTCCAAGCTTAAGGTTGTCGGGCAGGCAAAGGGCCCAGGCGGCCTTCACATTTTTCATGGAACCTCATCCACGGGCGGGACGAGGCTTCATGAAGGGTTTTAAAAGTCAATAAAAATTTAAAAAATAATTCTTTCACATGTCCCAGCTCACGTGACAGGGTCACACGAGGGGCCTCGTTTTAAAAGTTTTTATTTCCCTTTATTTAAATTTACACATGTCAAACCGATCTCTTTCGCACGGGCAAAATGGTGGCCTGTCCCCGATCGGGGGCGCTGATTGGGTTCGCTCTTGCCCCCTGCCCCCTGCCCCCACCTGCCTCTGCCCGTCGCTGCACAACCACCTCCCCCCCATCCCCCCAACCCCCCGCCCCCCATCGGGGGGAAAATTCAGTCCTTAATGTCACTGTGGTGAGGTTTTTGCACAGAGTGGAATTTACAAATTAATGCTGGCGCTAATGGGCTCTGGATCAGAATTTCCAACACACACGGACATTGTGAAGCTGTGTGTGGGTTGTAAAGCCTATGTTTAATGTGTTTTGTTGATCAGTTTATTCTGTCAAAAGAATTCTGCTCAAGGGCCGCAGTTTTGAGTGATTCTGGAATGTCATGACATTTCTGGATTTGTTGAGTACAAACAATACATGACACTAGGACCGCGTATTGATGAATGTGGCAGAAAAGACCATTGTCTGTGTTTAGCAGCCAGCTTCCATCATTTGTCAATGGATGAATGTGTTGTCTGCGCGGGTGGTGAAAGCAGATTCAATGTTCATTTTGAAAAGAGAGTTGGACATGTATTCGAAAAGGAAAATAAAAACGCAGGGCTGGGGGAAAGGGCAGGGGACAGGAGTGGACCAATTGGGAGACACTTTCTAAGAGCTGGCACAATTGCCTCTTCCCATGCTGTTTGATTCTTATGGACAGTGTTTAAATGCTGATGAGTAATCCAGAGAGCATCTGTTTAAAGCTATACTGGTAGTTTGAGAAGTTGAGTTTCTTTTCTTTTAAAAATGTGAATAATTATACTGATAACCGAAAAAATTTGAACCTGAAGCAGTTGGATTGTTATAAAAGAACCCAACTGGTTCATTGACATACTTTACAACAACAACTTACATTATTATAGCACCAATGGAAAATGGGTTGCCTGAATTGGAGTTACTGCCCAAGGTATTTTGGATTACCATCTCTGTTAAGCCCATTTTCCGGACCTTCCTCCCATTTGAAAATTCTTGCTATTCAGTAACAATGGTCCCTGCCTCACCTCTCACTAAATGGCAAATTATTTCATGTTCCTCTGACCCTCTGTGTGGAAAAAAAATCTAAATTTCCCCACTTTGTTCCTCTTATGGTGATCCTCAGTCTGTCTTGTATCTTTCAAATTGTATTCATTTATGGGAAACAAGAGCAAAAATACCTGGAGAAACTCAGCAGGTCTGACAGCATCTGGGGAGAGGAACACAGTTAATGTTTCGAGTCGGTATGACTCTTCAACAGGACTAAGTAAAAATAGAAAAGAGGTGAAATATCAGCTGCTTTAGGTGGGGGGGTGGTGGTTGGACAAGTAGAGCTGGATAGAGGGCCAGTGATAGGTGGAGATAACCAAAAGATGTCACAGACAAAAGGACAAAGATGTGTCCCCTCCCCCAACCCCCACTAAGGCTATCTGTACGTTGCTCGTCCTGCTTTCTACCCTTAATTAGCACATTCCTTAGATAATATCACCACCTTCAACACCTCTTTGTCCTTTTGTCTATGACATCTTTTGGTTATCTTCACCTATCACTGGCCCTCTATCCTTCTCTACCTGTCCCACCCCCCCTTAAACCAGCTTATATTTCACCTCTTTTCTATTTTTCCTTAGTTCTGTTGAAGAGTCATATGGACTCGAAACGTTAACTGTGTTCCGCTCAGGAGATGCTGCCAGACCTGCTGAGTTTCTCCAGGTATTTTTGTTTTTGTTTTGGATTTCCAGCATCCGCAATATTTTGCTTTTATCTTAGTGTTCATTTATGGGATGTGGGTGTCGCTGGCTGGGTCAGCATTTATTGCCCATCCCTAATTGCCCTTGAGAAGGTGGTGGTGAGCTGCCTTCTTGAACCACTGCAGTCCATGGCCAGGATTTTATGGCCCTGCCGCGTGTCTCTCCCCGGTGGATGCGGTGAGCCATTTAAATCTCCGTTCAGTTCGGCAGGACTGTAATATCCCACCAGGCAGGAGGGGCTGTAAAATCCTGGCCCCCTGTGGTGTAGGTACACCCACTGTGCTGTTAGGGGGAAGGTTCCAGGATTTTGACCCCATGGCAGTAAAGAAACGGCGATATATTTCCAAGTCAGGATGTGAGTAAGTGGCTTGGAGATGAACTTCCAGGTGGTGGTGTTCCCAAGTGTCTGCTGCCCTTGTCCTTCTAGGTGTTAGTGGTCATGGGTTTGGAACGTGCTATCAAATTATTACCAATTTGCCAATTGGTGAAAACAATCCTTTGCTATTTGCCCTCTTTAAACCTTTCACAAATTTGGAAAACTTTAATCTTCTCTAAATAAACCATATTCCTAACTTTTCTTCCAACTGAATGGATCAGGAGAGTTACCTACCCACCTTTCCCTAAAAAGTAAGGCCAAAATATGAAGTACACTAAAATGGATAAACGTATCTCAGCAAGATGCTTTGTGGTGTTATTCAGCACTAGTTAATGGGTTAGACTTTACATTGGAGATTGAACAGGCTGGGGCTCCTTTCTCAAGAAAAGAGAAAGCTGAGGGATGATCTGATGGGGATCTTTAAAATTAATGAAGAGTTTATTCTAGATGTCTCCATTTGTGGTGGAGTCCAATAAATCTAAGATAATCACTAATAAATCCAATGGAGAATTCAGGAGAAACTTCTTTACCCAGAGAGTGGTGAGAATGTGGAACTCAGTACCACAGGGAGGGGTTGAGATGAAGAGTATAGATATCTTTAAGGGGAAGCTGGATAAACACATCAGGGAGAAAGGATTAGAAGGATATGGTGATAGAATGAGATGAAGAGGAGTGGGAGGGCACTTTTGTGGAGTCTAATCACCAGTTGGGCCAAATGGCCTGTTTCTATGTTGTAGGCTTAACGTTGTCCTATGTAATCAAGGTTTTCTATAGCTGATTATGTCCTGCAGCGGCCTGTGGCAGGGTGTAATTTTGAATAATTTCAGTAGGCTAAATTAAGTTCTTTTACACAGCTTTCTCACTGTGCACTAATTACACAGTAATCACTGCAGAAAAAAACAGAGGTTCCTCTCTGCCAAAATGAAGGACCCTTGGGCTAAGATGTGCCAACATTTCACCAATCTAGTAAACCACTTAATTACACAGCCTGGGATCTTGTAATGGTGTCAACAGACTGATAAACAAACAGCCTATTTAACTGCAATATTAATTTTTCAATTTCTGATGCTATATCGTTAGTTGAATTGGCTGTTCAAAGGATAAATATATTTACTTTGTACTTAGATAAATTTTATAAGGACTAAAATTGTTTTTCGAAGCAAGGTAAGATCATGTGGCACCATTGGTTGTCAACACGCCTAAATCAGGTGTTTCTTGATCATTTCTCTGGGTCTTGTACAGACAATTTCTCTCCATGTGTTGACGTACCAAAAGCTTTAAGGAAAACATTGATGTCAAACACTTTCAACAACGTCTTCTTCATTCTCAGCATTCCCAATCTCTGTAATCTCCTGCAGGCCATACAACCCTCAGAGAACTCTGCATTCCTCAATTCCCCCCCTGTCTAACCCCACATCCTTCACTTCAGCATTCATCCCTGTAGCACTCGCATCCACCAACTCTCTTATTCATCAGTAGGATGGGTGTTACTGGCAAGGATGGTATTTATTGGGCACCCCCAGCTGACTTTCAGAAAATAGTCTTCTTGAACCGCTGCAGTCCATGTGATGTAGGTACACCCACAGTGCAGTTAGGGAGGGAGTTCCAGGATTTTGACACAGCGACAGTGATGGTGTGTGGCTTGGAGGACTGTAAGAATTATGACTTAGCAGACAGATTTATGCTCTTAAAGTAAAAGATAGTCCATTGCCAGGAAACGAATTGGATAGCTCTTTCTTAAGAGCCAGCACAGGCATGATGAGATGGCTGGCTTCCTTCTCTGTTGTGAGATTGAATTTTGCTCAGATTGGGAACTTTATTTTATTTCTGCATGTCTCCAAAGTACGCAGTGCTCTAGGTCTGCCTTCCTGCCTTGACCGGAAGATGGGCTCAGACTTTTTGTGTGATGTTAGTCCTGATGAGATTCTGTAAGAGCGGCTGGGTGGAGTTTACAAACTGTAACTTCATTTACTGCGCTGCTGAAATAAGCAACCCTGGGGAGACGGGTTAGATGAAAATGTATCCCCTCCCTCGCCCAGTATCAACATGTATGATCCTGCATCACATGTGCGCTCCAACTAACTACAGCACCAATTTTCCACCTCTTCCATCTGTCAGAAGCCTGCAGATCATTTTTAAACATACCTATATCCCCAGCTGTCTGCTTATATAATGGGTGACTATGCATCTGTTACAGAAGCTCTTGGAGTACCAGTTATGTAGCCTGCTATCTGCTAAACCCACAGAAATATAATCCCTAGTCATTCAGACAATGCAGTCCCAACTCCAGAAATGTGTGTGAGAGGCGGTGAGATGGTGGGAGACAAAATTACTGGAATAACTTTGCACATTAACTAGCATCATACTCGAGCTAGTGGAAGTTAAATAAGTACAACAAGGAGAAAAGGAATAGAATGTGAAAGAGAAATGAGACGCGAAGGGGAAAGGATTTGGGAAGCTATGTCACTCGGGTGAGATGGAGTGAGTAGGATGGCAGAAAGCTTGTGTAGAGTATAAACACTAGCCTTTGGTACTGAATGGCCCCTATTGCTGTAATACAGGGCATTTCTAAAGCTGGTACCCTGAAGACAGTAGTTTTTATTTTCTCTGAAGAACAGTGTGTAACTGTGTGCCAAGTAGACTATCGGTTCTAGAGTCAGTGAGTGAGGTGACCATTAGTCACTTTCGTGAATAACGGTGAGTGATCACATCCTCTACTGCTTAAGTCCGAAACCAGTGATTAATGCCATATGACTTTGGAATACTTACAAAGTACGGTGGTTTCTTTCTTGTGGTTAGAGTCACTGTACAAATATTTACAGGGTTACCAATGGGATGTTGTTGCTGCCTCTCTCTGCGTCTCCAGCCTGTTACTGGGGAGTTTATAGGATCTGACAAAACTGCAGTCAACAAACTGAGTGGGTTGAACTCATAAAGATCAGTGAACTCAAACACAATGATCTGCTTGGGTACTTTTTCTCCTGTTCCTGATGTGTTTACAATGTGTCCCTGGCACTCAAACCTCAGCAGGTCCTATCTGCATTTTTCATCTCTCGTCATTGGTAAATTATTTATACTGAGGATTAATGGAATCACAGTGTGTGTTTTATTCACTTGAGAAAGCATAAAATTCACAAACTCGCACACCAAATGGCTTGTGGGCTGAAATAAGCTTGACTCTGATTTTAATGGGGCAATTGGGGAGGTTTGGGGAGCAGCCCATTCACAGAGGGAGATAGGAGACGGGAGGGAGAATAGATTTTGTGCGGGGAGATGGGCAGATTGGGTGGGAGATTCAGGGGCTGTGGGACTGGAAATTGAGAAGATCGGGAGGCCTTGGTGTGAGGAACGGGGTTGGGTGGAGAGGTTGGCGATTGAGGGAGCTGCCGGGATGATTGGTGTTGGGGTTGTGAGGGTTGTAGGGTTGGCAGTTGGGGAGGAGCAGGAGGTGCTGGACTCCGAGTGCATTGGGATGGGCGGGGGGGAGACTGGAGATCGGGGCTGGGGTACGTTGAATGTTTCCGTGTGAGGCCATTCCTCATTCAGAAGTGACACTGTTGCCATCTGAGCCATCGACAGGAAGACTGACATATTCCGAGGATATTCTGGGTTACTTTTCCAATCAGTTCACGTGGACACAGTGTCAGTCCTGCTGTGCTATTGGTTCGGGTTAAAAGTATTGGTTGTTAAGTTTCATTGCATTTGTTTAATTGCCCTGGTGTTACTATGGCAGGGATATGTTAATGTTTGAGATCTGAATATTTATCCCCCTAATAGGAACATTCACTTTAACCAATCAACAGTCAATCCTATCTAGGTGCAGTTTCTAATAAAGTGTTTGTATAGGAACAGGAGGAGGCCATTCAACCCCTCAAATCTGTTCTGTCATTCACTTAGATCATGGCAATTACCTGCATCTTAACTCCATTTGCCCAGCTTGATTCCATATCATTAATAGTTTTGCCTAGCAAAAATCTGTCACCCTCAGTTTTGAAAGTTTTAATTGACCTCCCTACCCACCTCATCCACCGCCTCCCCCACCACCACCCCATCCCCCGAAAGTCTCAACAGCTTTTTGGGGGACGGAGTTCCAGATTTCCACCCCTCTCTGTGTGAAGAAGTTCCCCTACTTGAACAAGTGCATCCGTTAACCAGGAACCACCTCCCACTGTCGGAACCCGAGGGAAAGGTTTCTGTTCCTATCTTTGTCGGAGAATTGAGATTTGGGGTTTTTTACATTTCAGCTTCAGAAAAACTCAAAGGTTTTACTTTAGTGTACAAGTCACGCCATCATGTGACAATATTTCAGTATTACATGTGGAATGTATCAGTTGAATTAACAACAACAACTTGTATTTATATAGTGCCTTCAACGTAGTAAAATGTCCCAAGGTGTTTTGCAGCAGCAATTATCAAACTAAAGTTGACACTGAGCCGCATAAGGTGATGTAAGGACTGGTGACCAAAAGCTTGGTCAAAGAGGTTTTAAGAAGCACCTGAACGGAGGAGCGAGAGGTAGACAGAGTGACAGAGAGGTTTAGGGACAGAATTCCAGAGTAGAGGACCCAGGCAGCAAGCTGCCAGCGGAGGGTTGATTGAAATGGAGGATGTCCAAGGGCCAGAATTGGAGGAATGTAGAGTTATCTATGTGTAGCCATTAAAAATGTTACATTTGCAGTTCACATGCACTTAATGTCAGTCTTTTTAATGGTAATGAGTCCATATTTGTGTAAACTTGTCACACAATAATTACATCTCTCCTCCCCGTACTCACTGCCAGTGAACTTTAAAATGGGGCTGTATTAGGATGATACAATCTTGTATATTGACCTTTAACTCTGTGCCCTATGACTACACTTCATCCTAAATCCCACTGTAAAATGTTACAGTCAATGTCTCAGTGCGTTGCTGTTAGTGAATTACCCAATGTAATCTTCAGGTGAACCACACTTAAGAGGTCAGGGAATAATTAGTCTAGATGTAAATGATCCCTATTTTGAACTCATAGTTTTAATGCTTCATCTGAAGAATAGCACCTCTGGTAGTGTAGCACTTTGTCAGTACTGCAGTGACAGTCTTCTCTTGTTTTTCATCCATCCTTGTTCTGAGGGTTGGCCACAGTTGAACCATCTTTCTCCACTGATTTATATTCTCTGTTGCCCTCACTGCCTGTCGCATAGTGCTGTTTGGGTAAATAAGATAGTAGGACCCCTCGTCCTTCTATCTCACAGTGAGGGAGTGTTCCTCCAGTTGCATTTTTGATTCTGAGTTGAGATAGCTACCCACTGAGTCACAACCAACAGCATCTGCTTGCTTCAAATATAGGTCTGTGGTGAAAACCTTTGTAGTAACAGGTGGCAGTGGTTTATTGGGATCTTTTGTCTCAGGGAATCTAAAGTAGGTAGGTTTAAAAAAGGGGAGTGTAAAACTGACCTGTAATGATTTTGCTTTAATAATATTTCTGGTACAAATATCTGACAAAGGTGAGACATGGCCTGTGTTTTTTTTATTCATTCACGGGATGTGGGTTTCACTGGCTGAGCCAGCATTTATTGCCCATCCCTAATTGCCCTTGAGAAGGTGGTGGTGAGCTGTCTTCCTGAACCGCTGCAGTCCATGTGGTGTAGGTACACCCACAGTGCTGTTAGGGAGGGAGTTCCAGGATTGTGACCCAGCGACAGTGAAGGAATGGCAATATATTTCCAAGTCAGGATGGTGAGTGACTTGGAGGGGAACTTCCACGTGGTGGTGTTCCCATGTGTCTGCTGCCCTTGTCCTTCTAGATGGCAGTGGGTTTGGAAGGTGCTGTCTAAGGAGCTTTGGTGAGTTTCTGCAGTGCATCTTGTAGATGGTACACACACTGCTGCTACTGTGCATTGGTGGTGGAGGGAGTGAATGTTTGTGGATGTGGTGCCAATCAAGCGGGGCTGCATTGCCCTAGCTGGTGTTGAGTGTTGTGGGAGCTGCACTCATCCAGGCGAGTGGGGAGTATTCCATCAACTCCTGACTTGTGGAGTGTGCTTGGTGACTTCAGCCCATGTGGTTCTCCCCCACTGGAGGTCTGCAAAGGGAAAGGCCGACCTTTATCCTGCTGGAACCCCAGAGGAGCACAGCTTGGGCCTCCCCACCACCGCCCACCATTCCCCCCCAACCCAACATTTCCCCCCCCCCCACCCACTGCTTTCCCTGTTGTTGGTCACAACCTTATCGCCAACTCTCACCAGCCCAGCGACACTCATCCTGGTCATTTTGCCCTCTGTTGGGAAGTTGGACAAACAGTGATGCAAATCTGCCTTCTCTCCCTCCTAAAGGATGTGTTACCCCCAGCACTACAAGACTTACAGGAATTGATGGCAATGCATTTATACATGGAACCGCACAGCACAAGAAGAGGCCATTCAGTCCATCATACATATACTAGTTGTTTGAAAGAACTTCTGTCAGTCCCGCTCCCACACTCCCCTTCACTTCAAAGGCCTGATTTCTCTTCCAAATATTTATCCAATTCTCTTTTGAAATTTATGCTTCCTCTGGCCTTATAGGCAGCGCATTCCAGATCACAGCACAATGCCAACTTAAGTGACAAGAGGAATTTGGCACACTTCCTCTTTAAATTAGTTAAGGTTCAAGCATCTGAAATGCATTATTTGTTTGTGGTTTCACTAATCACTGTGTTTAAATGGGACCTGAAATGCTATTTGAACTTCGAGTGCCAACATGCACTGATGCCTGTAATTGCTTGGATGAAATCATTCCCATTTCTATCACCTTTTCAAAGATTTGAAAATGCTTAGAAATTAAACAGGTCAGAATAAAGGCCGGGATTGACAGCTTGGCGTGTAGGCGTAGCGCACGATGGTGTCGGGCGAGCGCTGGACATCATCATGCACGCACGTAATATTTTGGTCAGCGGACACACATGAGAGTTGGCAGCGCACCCGCCGACAATTAAGAGGCCGATTAAGGCCCGTAAGCAGCTCATTAAATAGACTTTCTCGCTGTCCATCTAAGCTTACGGTTAGCAAGCAGGCAAACAGGCCAGGCAGCCTTTTCAATTTTGGCAAAACCTCATCCACGGCCGGAATGAGGTTTCCAACAATGAGTTTTTAAAAAATAAAACTGTTTAAAACTCATTTTTAACACGTCCCTCTACATGTGACTCAGTCACGTGTGGGGACGTGTTTATATTAATTGTAGATTTTTCATTTTTCATTTTTCGTTTTAAACATCTTCGGCTCCCTGAGGCAGCCCTGTGCCTTTAGGGAGTTTTCAGTGAGCGCTCCCCCCCCGACCCAGCACATGTGCAGACTTTAGCGCTCGTGCTTCTCCCACCCCCACCCCCACCCTGACAGCGGTGAGGCTCCCAGTGAGCGTTTCACACTGGCTTACCGTTAACTGGCCAGCGTGAATTTGTGGCTGGGGCCCAATCGTGGGCGATGGACCGTCTGGCAGCCACTCCCGGACTCACCTGCCCCATGAGGAGAAATTCCTGCCCAAAGTTTAGGACTCCATAACAAAAAACATTCCCGGAATGACCCCAGGGTGACACTGCTCCGATGTTAACAGTCATGGAGATTCGTTACGACATTCGGATATTTATTCAGTTACTTTAATTTTCTCTGAATCTTCTTCAGGAATGAATTGTGAACCAGCATAAAAATGCAGAGTCTGATAAACCAAACCCAGGCGACCAGGAGACAGCTGTTTTCACCACACATACTCAGTTTCAATAATTCTTGTTGTTGGTTTGTGTGTGTGTGTGTGTGATTGAGTCTTGTGTGTGTGTTTGTGTTTCAGAGAGTGTGTGTGTGTGTGACTGAGTGTGTGTGTTTGTGTGTGAATGTGTGCGTGTATGTGTGAGTGCAATTCATTGTGTGTGCGTGGATCAGTGTGTGTGAACAACATATGAACCATTCAGCCCCTTGAACCTGCTCTGTCATTCAATAAGATCGTGGCTGATCTTCTTGTGTTTCGATTTCCACATTCCCATCTACCCCCAATAACCTTTGATTCCCTTGCCTAACAAGAATTTATCTCCCTCTACCATAAAAATATTCAATGACCCCACCTCCACCACCTTCTGAGGCAGAGAGTTCCAAAGTCACACAACTCTCTGAGAGAAAAAATACTCCTCATCTCTGTCCTAAAAGGGTGACCCCTGATTTTAAAACATTGCCCCCCAGTTCTGGACTCACCCACAAGAGGAAACATCCTTTCCACATCCACCTTGTCAAGGCCGTTCAGGATCTTTATACTTCAATCAAATCACCCCTCACTCTTCTAAACTCCAGTGGAAACAAGCCCAGTCTGTCCAACCTTTCCTCATAAGACAACCCACTCATTCCAGGTATCAATCTAGTAAAGCTCCTCTGAACCGCCTCCAATGGATTGACATCCTTCCTTAAATAAGGAGACCAAAGGTGCACACAATATTAGAGGTATGGTCTCACCAATGTTCTGTATAACTGAAGCAAAACATCCTTAGTTTTATGTTCAATTCCTCTCATAATAAAGGATAACATTCCATTAGCCTCTTAATTACTCACCGTACCTGCATACTAACTTTTTGTGACTCATGCACAAGAACACCTAGATCCCTCTGCACATCGGAATTCTGCAGTCTTTCTCTGTTTAAGTAATACTCTGCTTTTTTATTCTTCCTGCCAAAGTGAACAACTTCACATTTTCCTACATTAAACTCCATCTGCCAGATCTTTGCCCACTCACTCAACCTATCTATATCCGGCTGCAACCTCCTCATGTCCTCTTCACAACATACTTCCCTCCCTATCTTTGTATCATCTGCAACTTTAGCTACCATGCCTTCACTCCCCTCATCTAAGTCATTGATATAATTTGGAAAAAGTTGAGGCCCCTGCGGGAGTCCACTAATCACATCTTGCCAATCAGAAAAAGACCCATTTATATATACTCTGTTTTCTGCCAGCCAGCCAATCATCTATCCTCTACACCATGAGTTTTTATTTTTCTGCAATAATGTTTGATATGGCACCTTATTAAATGCCTTTTGGAAATCCAAATACAGCAGCCTCTATCCAAAGTGCATGTTCTTCCTTCAAAGAACTCCAATAAATTGGTTAAACATGATTTCCCTTTTATAAAATTATGTTGACTCCTTAGAGAAACTTTGAGTTTCTCTAAGTGTCAAGCCTTAGCCTCCTCAATGATCAATTCTGACACCTTACCTACAACAGACATCAAGCCAACTGGCCTATTGTTTCTTGTTTTCTGCCTCCCCCCATTTCTTGATTCAACGGGTTATATTTGCTACTTTCAAATCTGATGGAAACTTTCCAGAATCTAGGGAATTTTGGAAAATTAACACCAATGCATCTACTATCCTATTAGCCAGCTAGGATGAAGTCCATCAGGACCCGGAGACTTGTCAGCTCCATCAGTTCGCTCAGTACCGCTTCCCTAGTGATTTCAGTTTCACCAAGTTCCCCTCTTTCTTCCACCTCCTGATTTACAGCTATTACTGGAATCTTTTTGTATCCTCTATAGTGAAGGCAGAAGCAATATATTTGTTCATTTCTTCCGCCATTTCCTTATTATCTATTATTAACTCCCCACTGTCACTCTCTAGAGGACCAACACTCACTTTACTTACTCTTTTCCTTTTTCAATGCCTGTAGAAACTCTTGCTATCTATTTTTACATTTCTAGCTAGCTTCCTCTCAAACTTTAATTTCTTTCTCCTGATTAACCTTTAAGTCATTCTCTGCCATTCTTTATATTCTGACCAATCATCCGACCTGACACTCATCTTAGCACAGTTATACACTTTTTCCTTAAGTTTGATGTTTTCCCTTACTTCTTTAGTCAACCATGGATGATGGGTCCTCACCTTAGAATTTTTCTTTATAGTAGGAATGTACTTATTCTGAATACTCTGGAATATCCCCTTAAATGTCTGCCACTGCTGCTCTGTGAATTTATCCCCTGGCCTAGTTTCCCAGTTCACTTCAGCTAGCTCAGCTTTCCTGTCCACATAGTTGCCCTTATTTAAGTTTAAGATACTAGTCTTAGACCCATTCTTCTCCCTTTCAAACTGGATGTAAAATTCAATCATATTGTGGTCACTGCTACCTAGGGGTGCCTTTACTCTGAGGTCATTAATTAACCCTGTCATATTACACAATACCAAGTCTAATATAACCTGCGCTCTGGTTGGTTCCAGAACATGCTGCTCTAAGAAAGTCTCTCGAAAGCATTCCATGAACTCACCATCCAGGCTACTACTGCTAGTCCGATTTTTCCAGTTTTCATGTAGATTAAAATCATCCATGATTAATGCTGTCCCTTTATCACAAGCACACAATATTTATTGTATAATTTGTCATACATTGTGTTTACTACTCAAGGGGCTATAGACCACTCCCACTAGTGACTTCTTCCCCCTACTATTCCTCATCCCCACCCAAACCGACTCTACATCCTGATTTCCTGAACCCAGGTCATCTCTAACTATTGCACCAATGCCCTCCCTGATTAACAATGCTACCCCTCCACCTTTACCCAGCTTCCTATTATTCTTGAATATCATACACCTCAATATTCAGGACCCAACCCTTGTCATTCTGCAGCCACATCTCTATAATGGCTGTCAGATCATATTTATTATCTTCATTGTGCGCTATCGATTCATTTGCTTTGTTATGAATATTTCACACATTCAGATACAGAACCCCTTTAGTCTTGTCCTTTTGTCGTCTTTGTAACATCCAGTCTTGACTATTGATGCATTCTTAGGTTTTATCTCTCTGTCACTTCCTGATATTCTATGACCCTCGTTTCCCATATTACCATTATGGTCTCCTGCTTTGAATCTATCGCTTGATATATTCGAGGGATCTACCCAATCTATCCAATACATCTGCCCAAGATTGATCCCTCATCCCCCTTGTTTAGTTTAAAGCCCTCTCTGCTTCCCTAGTTATGCGATTCACAAGAACACACGTCCCAGTTTGATTCAGGTGTAGACCATCCCAACGGTACAGCCCCCACTTTCCCCTGTACTGGTGCCTGTGCCCCATGAACCCAGGGAATCCAGAGATTATTACCTTTGAAGTTCTGCTTCTTACTTTAGTACCTAGCTTCTCATACTGACTATGTGGAACCTCTTTCCTCACCCTGCCTCTGTTATTGATACCTAGATGGACCACGACAAATGGGTCCTCCCCCTCCCACTGCAGGTTCCTCTCCAGCTCTGAGCAGATGCCCTGAACCCTGGCACCGAATAGGCAACACAGCCATCCAGACTCTGGCTCTTTGCTGCAGAGAACATTGTCGATCTCCCACACTATAATGTCCCTTTCTACCACTACATTCCTGTTTGCTCTCCCCACTTGAATGACTTCCTGTACCATGCTGCCATGGCCAGTTTGTTCATCCATCTTGCAGACCTCGCTTTCATCCACACAGGTTATGAGCACTTCAAACCTGTTTGACAGCTACAAAGTCTGAGGCTCCTCCCCTACTAGAATATCAGGAAGTGACAGAGAGATAAAACCTAAGAATGCACCAATAGTCAAGACTGGATGTTACAAAGACGACAAAAGGACAAGACTAAAGGGGTTCTGTATCTGAATGTGTGAAACATTCATAACAAAGCAAATGAATCGATAGCGCACAATGAAGATAATAAATATGATTATTATTGGTTGCTGAAGTAAAATTGGTGACCATATTAATTAGGAATTCTGACATGGCTGTTGTTGCTGGCTATGAGTTTTATTCTGAATTATAGCTCGGTCCCATTACCTGCCTGACTGACAGTCACATCCTCCTGTCCCTCACTGCTGACCAAAGCAGACAGCCCTATTTTAAGAAGTATGACCACCTTCTGGAACAAAGTGTCCAGGTATTTCTCCCCCTCCTTTATGTTGCGCAACGTCTGCAGTTCGGTTTCCAGATCAATAATCCTGATCTGGAATTCCCCTAGCTGCTTACACTTCACTTCCTGCAGACGTGTTTGTCCTGGATCACCTTGGCATCTAAGAGCCCCCACATTCCAATTCCACAGCTGCAACGTAACACCTGTCCTGCCATTATTACTTATGTTATTTAGTTAACTTAATTTAATTACTCAATTAATTAACTGAGAATAATTCCTATGTATACAACACCTCTTTCCCCCGTGCACTGAATTCTCACATGAACCTAATTCGCTATTCACTCAGTCTCCGTCTCACTCCAGTGTAGCCACCTATCTCCTCGCATGCCCCTTACTGAGTGAGTTGGTATGTGTACATGTATGTGTGCGCATGTGTGTGTGCGTTTGTGTGTGTGTGTGTGTGTGTGTGTGTGTGCATTTGTGTGTGTGTGTGTGTGCATTTGTGTGTGTGTGTGCGTTTGTGTGTGTGCGTGTGCGTTTGTGTGTGTGCATGTGCATTTGTGTGTGTGTGTGTGCGTTTGTGCGTGTGTGTGTGCGTTTGTGTGTGTGCGTGTGTGTGCGTGTGTGTGTGGTGCGTTTGTGTGTGTGTGTGTGCATTTGTGTGTGCGTGTGTGAGTGTTTAATTGCTTGCTATTGGTTGCTGAAGTAAAATTGGTGACCATATTAATTAGGAATTCTGACACGGCTGTTGTTACTGGCTATGAGTTTTATTCTGAATTATAGCTGCTAACACTGTGGGGATTTTTCCTGTGTGATGAATTTGGAATAGCACCAAATGTTTTTCTGATAGAATTCACAAATTATAATTCTTGTGGGGAATCAGGATTTAAAGAGGGACTGTGCAAATCTGGAAAGAGCTTTTACTTACAGCGTTATAAATTACTAGCCTTCTACTTGCTACTGTTATTTATGTCACCTCCAGCAACATGAGAGTAAGTGTTTTCCTGAATGTGATTCACCCCCTTTAGGTTCATAGTAACCACAGAACAGAAACAGGCCATTCAGCCCAACGGGTTCATGCTGGTATTCATACTCCACATGAGTTTCCTCCACCCCTTCTTCACCTCAGTATGTCTTTTTTTCTCTTTTATGTGTTTATCCAGCTTCCCCCTTAAATGTATTGATACTATTCACCTCCACTATTCCCTGTGATAGTGAGTTCCACATTCTCACCATTCTCCATGATAGTGAGTTCCACATTCTAACTACTCCCTGTGTTAGTTCCATATTCTCACTACTCCCTATGATAGTGAGTTCCACATTCTCACCATTCTCCATGATAGTGAATTCCACATTCTCACTACTCCCTTATGATAGTGAGTTCCACAGTCTCACCGCTCTCTTGGTAAGGGAGTTTCTCCTGAGTGAAAATAACATTTTTTTTAATGTGTGTGGTCAGTATGACACCACCCTTTGTGTTAGCTGAAAGTGACTCACGCTTAAATAGGAGCACTGTAAAATCTCTTCAAAGCAGTTTCCTTTTTTAAACCCCTCACTGTGGAGGCAGATTGATCCAAAATAGCTCTTGTGCCTCAGCCAGCATTTGTGCTGCAAGAATTTTCACTCTGTCTCTCTCTCTCTCTCTCTCTCGCTCCGCAGATTTATACTGATTGGGCCAATCATTACTTGGCCAGGTCTGGTCATAAACGACTGATCAAGGATCTGCAACAGGACGTGGCCGATGGAGTTTTGCTGGCAGAAATCATTCAGATCATTGGTGAGAACGAAACCCCCAGTGGGATCAGATCATTGCCGAGTATTTTCATAGAATATGTTTCAGCAGCGAGTTCAGCACTGAATAACATTTCCTGACATAGGGCATCACATTTCCATGGATTACCGACTCATGATAGAAGTATACGAACATTAAAGTACTTTGAGTGTAAGAGGAAGTGAGTATCTGGTTAGATTGTGCTTGAAGAGGGGCTTAATCTATATAAATTGGACAATATTTCTACCGGTAGTTAGTGTACACTCTGTAACACCATGTGGTCTCCATGTGTGAGCTTTCACTGTGCAAGTGTCTCCTACTTTACGGGAGCAGCCTTGAAATGTTATCCCATCTCCTGGCAATGCACTTGCTGAGAGTTTCAGATTAGTCGTGGTAGGTGATTTTGATTTTTTACAAACGTCCCTCTTTCCTCGCTCCCCCCTAGACTTTCACTTACTCAGGTTGGAACTGTGTGCTGTGTTCAGAATGTTTTCCAAATGCAGTGCCACAATCACCTTTGCCGGCGTCCTGGGGTGAGCGGAGGGTGTGGGATTGTTTGCATGGCGTGTTGGACCTTGATAGTCTGGTGTGAATGTTTCAGAGATCTGTCTAATTATCCATTCAGAGTTTATCGTCTGTTTACGTTTTTTACAGCCAATGAAAAGGTTGAAGCCATCAACAATTGCCCAAGAAGCCAGGCCCAGATGGTAAGATGTTTCAAAACTTTGGCTGAATAGGTAAAAACAGCAAAAAAGACAGGGCAGAACTGCATGGGCAAGCGGGAAGTTTCTAAATAGAAATATTTAGTTCAGCTTTCATTATTAAGGCATTTCATTTGTCAGGTTACTCAGGTGTCTTGTACTAGTGAAAGGAAGTGTGCAAATTCTGTAATGGGTTATGAATTTGAACTTTGAGCAAATTGCTTCAATCTGAACGTGTCGAACACTGAACGTGTCAAACACCAAACGCGTCAAACACTGAACGTGTCAAACACTGAACGTGTCAAACACCAAACGCGTCAAACACTGAACGTGTCAAACACTGAACGTGTCAAACACTGAACGCATCAAACACCGAACGCTTCAAACACTGAACGCGTCAAACACCGAACGTGTCAAACACCTAACATGTCAAACACCGAACGTGTCAAACACTGAACGCTTCAAACACTGAACGTGTCAAACACCGAACGTGTCAAACACCGAACGTGTCAAACACCGAACGCTTCAAACACCGAACGTGTCAAACGCTGAATGTGTCAAACACTGAACGTGTCAAACACTGAACGTGTCAAACACCGAACGCTTCAAACACCGAACGTGTCAAACACTGAACGTGTCAAACACTGAATGTGTCAAACACCAAACGCGTCAAACACTGAACGTGTCAAACACCGAACGTGTCGAACACCGAACGTGTTGAACACCAAATGCGTCAAACACTGAACGTGTCAAACACTGAACGCTTCAAACACTGTACGTGTCAAACACTGAACATGTCAAACACCGAACGTGTCAAACACTGAACGTGTCAAACACTGAATGCTTCAAACACCGATCGCTTCAAACACTGAACGTGTCGAACACTGAACGTGTCAAACACCGAACGCTTCAAACACTGAACGTGTCAAACACCGAACGTGTCAAACACCGAACGCTTCAAACACTGTACGTGTCAAACACCGAACGCTTCAAACACTGAACGTGTCAAACACTGAACGTGTCAAACACCGAACGCTTCAAACACTGAACGTGTCAAACACTGAACGTGTCGAACACTGAACGTGTCAAACACCGAACGTGTCAAACACTGAACGCGTCAAACACTGAACGGGTCAAACACTGAACGTGTCGAACACTGAACGTGTCAAACACTGAATGTGTCGAACACTGAACGTGTCAAACACCGAACGTGTCAAACACCGAACGTGTCAAACACTGAACGTGTCAAACACCAAACGCGTCAAACACCGAACGTGTCAAACACTGAACGTGTCAAACACCAAATGCGTCAAACACTGAACGTGTCAAACACCAAACGCGTCAAACACTGAACGTGTCAAACACCGAACGTATCGAACACCGAACTTGTTGAACGCCAAATGCGTCAAACACTGAACGTGTCGAACACCAAATGCGTCAAACACTGAACGTGTCAAACACTGAACGTGTCGAACACCAAACGTGTCAAACACCGAACGTGTCAAACACTGAACGTGTCAAACACCAAACGCGTCAAACACTGAACGTGTCAAACACTGAACATGTCAAACACTGAACGTGTCAAACACCGAACGTGTCAAACACTGAACGTGTCAAACACCAAACGCGTCAAACACTGAACATGTCAAACACTGAACGTGTCAAACACCAAACGCGTCAAACACTGAACGTGTCAAACACCGAACGTGTCGAACACCGAACGTGTTGAACACCAAATGCGTCAAACACTGAACGTGTCAAACACTGAACATGTCGAACATCAAACGCGTCAAACACTGAACGCGTCAAACACTGAACGCGTCAAACACTGAACGTGTCGAACACCGAACATGTCAAACACCGAACGTGTCAAACACCGAATGTGTCAAACCCTGAACGTGTCAAACACCGAACGTGTCAAACACCGAACGCGTCAAACAAAGAACGCGTCAAACACCGAACGTGTCAAACACCGAACACGTCAAACACCGAACGTGTCGAACACCGAACGCGTCGAACACCGAACGCGTCAAACTCCGAACGCGTCGAACACCAAACGCGTCAAACACCGAACGCGTCGAACTCCGAACGCGTCGAACTCCGTACGCGTCGAACTCCGAACACGTCGAACACCGAACGCGTCGAACACCGAACGCGTCGAACTCCGAACGCGTCGAACACCGAACGCGTCGAACACCGAACGCGTCAAACTCCGAACGCGTCGAACACTGAACGCGTCGAACACCGAAAACGTCGAACTCCAAACGCGTCGAACATCGACCGCGTCGAACACCGAGTGCGTCGAACACCGACCGCGTCAAACACCGAGTGCCTCGAACACCGAACGCGTCGAACACCGACTGCGTCAAACACCGAGCGCGTCGAACACCGACTGCGTCAAACACCGAGCGCGTCGAACACCGAACGCATCAAACACCGAACGCGTCAATCACCGAACGTGTCGAACACCGAACGCGTCGAACACCGAACGCGTCGAACTCTGAACGCGTCAAACACCGAACGCGTCAAACTCCGAATGCGTCAAACACCGAATGTGTCGAACACCGAACGTGTTGAAAACCGAGCGCGTCAAATACCGAAGGTGTCGAAAACTGAATGTGTCAAACACCGAGCGCGTCAAACACTGAACGTGTCAAACACCAAACGCGTCGAACACCGAGTACGTCGAACACCGAACGCGTCGAACACCGAACGTGTCGAACACCGAACGTGTCGAACACCGAATGCATCAAACACCGAACGCGTCAAACACCGAGCGCGTCAAACCCCGAACATGTCAAACACCGAACGTGTCAAACACCGAACGCGTCAAACACCGAGCGCGTCAAACATCGAACGTGTAAAACACCGAATGCGTCAAACACCGAACGTGTCAAACACCGAACGCGTCGAACACCGAGTGGGTCGAACACCGAACGTGTCAAACACCGAGCGGGTTAAACATAGAATGCGTCAAACAACGAATGCATCAAACACCGAACGTGTTGAACACTGAGCGCATCAAACACCGAACGTGTCAAACACCGAACGCGTAAAACTCCGAATGCGTAAAACTCCGAACGTGTCAAACACCGAACGTGTCAAACACCGAACATGTCAAACAACGAATGCATCAAACACCGAACGTGTCAAACACCGAACGTGTCGAACACCGAGCACGTCAAACACCGAACGCGTCAAACACTGAACGCGTCAAACACCGAACGCGTCAAACACCGAGCACGTCAAACACCGAACGTGTCAAACACCGAACGCGTCAAACACTGAGCGCGTCAAACACCGAACGTGTAAAACACCGAACGCGTCAAACACCGAACGGGTCAAACACCGAACGCGTCAAACACCGAGCGGGTCAAACACCGAACGTGTCAAACACTGAGCAGGTCAAACATCGAACGCGTCAAACAACGAATGCATCAAACATCGAATGTGTTGAACACCGAGCGCATCAAACACCGAACGTTTCAAACACCGAACGTGTCAAACAATGAATGCATCAAACACCAAACGTGTTGAACACCGAACGTGTCGAACACTGAGAACGTCGAACACTGAATGCGCAAAACACTGAACGTGTCAAAAACCAAACGTGTCAAACAATGAATGCATCGAACACCTAACGTATCAAACACCGAACGTGTCAAACACCGAACGCGTCGAACACCGAGCGGGTCAAACACCGAATGTGTCAAACACCGTACGTGTCACACACCGAACGTGTCAAACCGAATGCGTAAAACACCGAACGCGTCGAACACTGAATGTGTCAAATACTGAGCACGTCAAACACCGAACGTGTCAAACACCGAACGTGTCAAACACCGAATGTGTCGAATACCGAACGTGTTAAACACCGAATGTGTCGAACACCGAACATGTCAAACCGAATGCGTAAAACACCGAACGCGTAAAACACCGAACGCGTCAAACACCGAATGTGTTGAACACCGAGTGCTTCAAACACTGAATGCGTCAAACACCGAATGTGTCGAACACCGAACGTGTTGAAAACCGAGCGCGTCAAACACTGAACGTGTCAAACACTGACCATGTCAAACACCAAATGCGTTGAACACCAAACATGTCGAACACCGAACGTGTCGAACACCGAACGCATCAAACACCGAACGCGTCAAACACCGAGCGCCTCAAACACTGAACGCGTCAAACACCGAGCGCGTCAAACACCGAATGTGTAAAACACCGAGCGCGTCAAACATCGAACGTGTCAAACACCGAACGTGTCAAACACCGAGCGGGTCAAACATCAAACGCGTCAAACAACGAATACATCAAACACCGAACGTGTCGAACACCGAGCGCATCAAACACCGAACGTGTCAAACACCGAACGCGTAAAACTCCGAATGCGTAAAACTCCGAACGTGTCAAACACCGAACGTGTGAAACACCGAACATGTCAAACAACGAATGCATCAAACACCGAACGTGTCAAACACCGAACGTGTCGAACACCGAATGTGTCGAACACCGAGCACATCGAACACCGAACGCATCAAACACCGAACGCGTCAAACACCGAGCGCGTCAAACACCGAACGTGTAAAACACCGAACGCTTCAAACAAAGAATGCATCAAACACCGAACGTGTCGAGCACCGAGCGCATCAAACACCGAACGTGTCAAACACCGAACGCGTCAAACACCGAACATGTCAAACACCGAACGCGTCGAACACCGAGCGGGTCAAACACCGAACGTGTCAAACACCGAGCGGGTCAAACATCGAACGCGTCAAACGATGAATGCATCAAACACCGAACATGTCGAACACCAAGCACACCAAACACCGAACGTGTCAAACAGCGAATGCATCAAACACCGAACGTATTGAACTCCGAACGTGTCGAACACCGAGAACGTCGAACACCGAATGCGTAAAATACTGAACGTGTCAAAAACCAAATGTGTCAAACAATGAATGCATCGAACACCTAACGTGTCAAACACCGAACGTGTCAAATACTGAACACGTCGAACACCGAGTGGGTCAAACACCGAATGTGTCAAAGACCGAGCGGGTCAAACATCGAACGTGTCAAACAACGAATGCATCAAAAACCGAACATGTCAAACACCGAGCTCATGAAACACCGAACGTGTCAAACACCGAACGCGTAAAACTCCGAATGCGTAAAACTCCGAACGTGTATAACACCGAACGTGTCAAACACCAAACGTGTCAAACAACGAATGCATCAAACACCGAACGTGTCAAACACCGAACGTGTCGAACACCGAGAACGTCGAACACCGAATGCGTAAAACACTGAACGTGTCAAAAACCGAACGTGTCAAACAATGAATGCATCGAACACCTAACGTGTCAAACACTGAACGCGTCCAACCGAACGCGTAAAACACCGAATATGTCGAACACCGAACGTGTCGAACACCAAATTAGTCGAACACTGAACGTGTCAGACACTGAACGCGTCAAACCGAACGCGTAAAACACCGAACATGCCAAACACCGAGCGTGTCAAACACCGAACGTGTAAAACACCAAACGCGTCAAACACCAAACGCGTCAAAGCGAAAGCGTAAAACACCGAACATGCCAAACACCGAACGTGTCAAACATCGAATGCGTCAAACAATGAATGCATCAAACACCGAACGTGTCAAACACCGAGCACGTCGAACTCCGAACACGTCAAACACCGAGCGCGTCAAACACCGAACGCGTCAAACACCGAGCGCGTCAAACACCGAACGTGTCAAACGCTGAACGCGTCAAACACCGAACGCGTCAAACACTGAATGCGTCAAACACCGAACGTGTCAAACACCGAACGTGTCAAACACCGAACGTGTCAAACACCGAGTGGGTCAAACATCGAACGCGTCAAACAACGAATGCATCAAACACCGAACGTGTCGAACACTGAACGCATCAAACACCGAATGTTTCAAACACCGAACGCGTAAAACTCCGAATGCGTAAAACTCCGAACGTGTCAAACACCGAACGTGTCAAACACCGAACGTGTCAAACACCGAACGTGTCAATCAATGAATGCATCAAACACCGAACGTGTTGAACACCGAGCACGTCAAACACCGAACATGTCAAACACTGAGCACGTCAAACACTGAACGTGTCAAACACTGAACATGTCAAACCGAATGTGTAAAACACCGAACATGTCAAACACCGAGCACGTCAAACACTGAACGTGTCAAACACTGAACGTGTCGAACACCGAACGTGTCAAACCGAATGCGTAAAACACCAAATGTGTCGAACATCGAACATGTCAAACACCGAACGCGTCAAACACCGAACGTGTCAAACCGAATGTGTAAAACACCGAACGCGTCAAACCGAACGCTTAAAACACCGAACATGCCAAACACCGAGCACGTCAAACACCGAGGGTGTCAAACACCGAACGCGTAAAACACCAAACATGTCGAACACCGAACATGTCAAACACCGAGCTCGTCAAACACTGAACGTGTCAAACACCGAACGTGTCGAACACCGAACGTGTCAAACCGAATGCGTAAAACACCAAATGTGTCGAACATCGAACATGTTGAACACCGAATGTGTCAAATACCGAACGTGTCAAACACCGAAAGTGTCAAACACCGAGCTCGTCAAACACCAAATTTGTCAAATATCGAATGTGTCAAACACCGAGTGCATCAAACATCGAGTGTATCGAATACCGAGCATGTCAAACGCCGAGCGCATCAAACACCGAACACGTCAAATACTGAACATGTCAAATACCGAACGTGTCAAACACCGAGCACGTCAAACACCGAACGTGTCGAACACCGAACGTGTCAAACCGAACGCATAAAACACCAAGCGTGTCGAACACTGAATTTGTCAAATACCGAATGTGTCAAACACCAAGCGTGTCGAACACCGAACGCGTCAAACACTGAACGCATCAAACACTGAGCACGTCAAACACCGAACATGTCGAACACTGAACGCCTTAAACACCAAGTGCATCAAACACCGAGTGCGTCAAACACCGAACGCGTCAAACACCGAACGCATCAAACACCGAACATGTCGAACACCGAACATGTTGATCACTGAACGTGTCAAACACCGAACGTGTCAAACACCGAACACATCAAACACCGTACGTGTCAAACACCGGACGCGTAAAACACCAAATGTGTCGAACACCGAACGTGTTGAACACCAAATTTGTCAAACAGCGAACGTGTCAGACACTGAGCACGTCAAACCGAACACGTAAAACACCGAACATGCCAAACACTGAGCACGTCAAACACCGAGCGTGTCAAACACCGAACGCGTAAAACACCAAACGCGTCAAACACCGAACGTGTCAAACCGAATGTGTAAAACACCGAACGTGTCAAACCGAATGTGTAAAACACCGAATGTGTCGAACATCGAACGTGTCAAACCGAACGCGTAAAACACCAAATGTGTCGAACATCGAACGTGTTGAACACCGAACGTGTCAAACACCGAACGTGTCAAACACCGAACTCGTCAAACACCGAACGTTTCGAACACCAAGCGTGTCAAAACGAACGCATAAAACACCAAACATGTCAAACACCAAACGTGTCAGACACTGAACGCGTCAAACCGAACGCGTAAAACACCGAACATGCCAAACATCAAGCATGTCAAACACCGAGTGTGTCAAACACCGAACGCGTAAAACACCAAACGTGTCGAACACCGAACGTGTCGAACACCGAACGCGTCAAACACCGAACGTGTCAAACCGAATGTGTAAACACCGAACGCGTCAAACCGAACGCGTAAAACACCGAACATGCCAAACACCGAGCACGTCAAACAACGAGGGTGTCAAACACCGAACGCGTAAAACACCAAACGTGTCGAACACCGAACATGTCAAACACCGAGCACGTCAAACACTGAACGTGTCAAACACCGAACGTATCGAACATCGAACGTGTCAAACCGAATGCGTAAAACACCAAATGTGTCGAACATCGAACGTGTTGAACACCGAACGTGTCAAACACCGAACGTATCAAACACTGAGCTCGTCAAACACCAAATTTGTCAAATATCGAATGTGTCAAACACCGAGTGCATCAAACATCGAACACGTCAAATACTGAACATGTCAAATACCGAACGTGTCAAACACCGAACGTGTCAAACCGAACGCATAAAACACCAAACGTGTCGAACACTGAATTTGTCAAATACCGAATGTGTCAAACACCAAGCGTGTCGAACACCGAACACGTCAAACACTGAATGCATCAAACACCGAGCACGTCAAACACCGAGCGCATCAAACACCAAACGCGTCAAACACTGAACGCATGAAACACCAAATGCGTCAAACACCGAGTGCGTCAAACACTGAAAGCGTCAAACACCGAACGCATCAAACACCGAATGCATCAAACACCGAACGTGTCAAACACCGAACGTGTCAAACACCGCACACATCAAACACCGTACGTGTCAAACACCGAACGCGTAAAACACTGAACATGCCAAACACCGAATGTGTCAAACATCGAACGTGTCAAACACTGCACACATCAAACACCGAACGTGTCAAACCGAATGTGTAAAACACCAAACATGTCAAACACTGAGCACGTCAAACACTGAACGTGTCAAACACTGAACGTGTCAAACCGAATGCGTAAAACACCAAATGTGTCGAACATCGAACGTGTTGAACACCGAACGTGTCAAACACCGAACTCGTCAAACACCGAACGTGTCGAACACCGAACGTGTCAAAACGAACGCATAAAACACCGAACGTGTCAAACACCAAACGTGTCAAACACTGCACACATCAAACACCGTACGTGTCAAACACCGAACGCGTAAAACACCGAACATGCCAAACACCGAATGTGTCAAACACCGAACGTGTCAAACACCGCACACATCAAACACCGAACGTGTCAAACCGAATGTGTAAAACACCAAACATGTCAAACACTGAGCACGTCAAACACTGAACATGTCAAACCGAATGCGTAAAACACCAAATGTGTCGAACATCGAACGTGTTGAACACCGTATGGGTCAAACACCGAACTCGTCAAACACCGAATGTGTTGAACACCGAACGTGTCAAAACGAACGCATAAAACACCGAACGTGTCAAACACCGAACGCGTCCAATCGAACGCGTAAAACACCGAACATGCCAAACACTGGGCACGTCAAACACCGAACGTGTAAAACACCAAACGTGTCGAACACCGAACGTGTCGAACACCGAACGTGTCAAACCGAATGTGTAAAACACCGAACATGTCAAACCGAATGTGTAAAACACCGAACATGCCAGTGAAATCAGAATTGAGGCTATTGACAGACTCATTAAGATAATTAAAGACCTGCCTGTCCACGCTTAAGGCTGGTGGGCAGGTCAGGACCCCCAGCGGGCTTCTGTAAAACATGAAACCTCATCCACTGGTGAGATGAAGTTTCATGTCCGTTTTTAAAAACCTTAATAAATTTTATGTGATATTTATTAACATGTCCCATCTCGTGTGACATTGTCACGTGAGGGGGACATGTTAATAATTTCAATATTTATCTATTTTTACACTTTACTTACCTGTCACGAATCTCCCTGAGACAGGACTTTGCCTCAGGGAGCAGTGCGCTCTCTGACAGACGGGGAATCCCTCTCCACCCCCCCCCCACCGCACAGCGCCATAGCGCTTCCCATCGGGCAGGCCGCTGGGTGGGGCCTTAATTGGCCCGCCCACTCAAAATGGCGGCGGGCCCCGTTTCGGTGACGGGGGTCAGCTGTCCACCCGCTGTCCGAGCTGGTGGGACCCACACGCCCACCATCCAAGGGCAAAATTCTGCCCCGAGTGTGTCAAACCTGTGAGTGTGTCACACACAGGTTGGCCTAAACAGCTACAAATCATTTCCTTGTCAGGGATCAGACAGAAGTCACTTCCTAGACACTTTGTGCCTAGCAGTCATTGGCAAAGACACTTACCTTAAGGAAATGTGAATTAATTTTTTGCACTTCACAACTAGTCAGCTAATGCCCTTGGCTGTTTGCTCCCAGATGACTGGTGTGGTGCCCAGTTCTAGTTTGCTCTTTGCCCTGAGGGAGAGCAGACGAGGCACCAATTAGCTTACCGAGATACTGAGGGAGTGCTGCACTGTTGGAGGTGCTGTTTTTAAGAGGACGGTGAAAAAGATACCCTGACACCCCTTCAAATAGGCACACAAGATTCTGTAGCCACTATTTTGAAGAAGAGGTGGGAGTTCTCCCTGGTGTCCTGGTCAAAAATCATACCTCCATTAAAATCACTAAAAATAATTATCTAGTCAATATCACAGTGAGTACACATTACAACGGTGGCTACACATCCAAAGTACTTCATTGACTGTAAAGCTATTTGAGATGTCCGGTGATCATTACATAAATGAGCATCTTCTTTTCCATTCAGCCAATAGAGAGGATGGTTTGTTTTGTTTTATCAGTGTGGTCAATTTCCCAATTTGTGAGAGGAATTATCCATGTGTCTGCTTGTTTATATCAGCCTCAACCAATAGAAACAGCTGAAGCAGCAGAAAAGATCGGGGGATTTTAAGTGCAGCCCAGTTGGTTCCAAATCCATTGAACAGTCCTGATTGTCGGGATCTCATTTCAATTCATCCAGATCTGGCCCCGCCCATAACCCAGGCCCCACCCCCCCCACCCCCACCTCCCGGGAAATTGGAAGATTCACTGGATCAGGAAAACACACAGGCTGTGGTCACATGTTGCAAAATATTTTCATGTCAAAAAATAATTAGTTGACTACGAAAACAATGAAACTATTAAATGGTTCAGCATAGACTTTTAAAGTCATTTTCAGTGATTTTAAATCTGATGACTCACAGTGGGAGAACCGGACACTCTTATTAAAAGTTTGTTTTAGTGATAAACCTATTTTTATCCCTGTTAATGAAAGCTGAGTCAGGATTGCTCCTCTTAAACACAGGAAGGAATACCTTTTAATGGAAAAACTGAAACAATTCTCGTTTTATTAAAGATTCCTGAGGATGCTGGTTCAAAAGGAATATTTTAAGTGTGACTCTGCAGATGAGTTTTAGCTGAAACTTGAAGCCAAAGCTAACCAGTGCAATTTCAAGTGAATTTTGGATGTAATTCCCCTGCCGATGCCCCAATCAGGTTTCGGGGTTTTATCGGAGTTTTTTGCGATGACATCGTTGCCCATGTGGAATGAACTCTCATTAAAGTGGGTACAGTTAAGCAGATCTCTCGGAGAAATTGGTGCAGGGTAACAGGTGAGGGAGGTGTCCTGCACAGAAAAGCCTTCACTTAGTAACAAGTCACCCTCTGGAATATTGTTAGTGACTTTTATACTTCACGTAAATGTGAAGACATTTGACTTGAAATGAAGGAAAATTGAAGTTTAATTTTTGCCCCAACTCAATTGCTATTTTTGCATTTGATAAAAGCCAAGGTTAAAATCTTTTTGGATGGAATATGTTTAATGCTGCTTTTTCTTAATCAACCCCATCTGACAGTTGAGTCACTGCTGCTTTCCATCAGTACCTCCCCCCAACCCCCCCCCCCCTCGGGTTTCAACAGGATTATTTTGTGCAGTTATAATTTTTAGATTGCCTTTGTACAAGGAAACATCCACTGTGCTGACTCACTAGAATGCAGCACAGCCAAAATACATGGCCATGGATAAAAATTCTTAACCTGTCTGTGTTTACACAGAACTGGAGTCAGCCACGGCTCTGTGGGTGGTGCTCTTGCCTCTGGGTTAGAAGGTCCTAGATTCTGGTCCCACTCCAGAGACTTGAGAACAAACCAAAGGCAGAGACTCCCAGTGCAGTACTGAGGGAGTCTCCGCTGCACTGTCGGAGGGTCAGTACTGAGGGAGTCTCCGCTGCACTGTCGGAGGGTCAGTACTGAGGGAGCGCCGCACTATCAGAGGGTCAGTACTGAGGGAGCGCAGCACTGTCGGAGGATCAGTACTGAGGGAGTGCTGCACTGTCGGATGGTCAGTACTGAGGGAGTGCTGCACTGTCGGAGGATCAGTACTGAGGGAGTGCTGCACTGTCGGAGGGTCAGTACTGATGGAGCGCCGCACTGTCGGAGGATCAGTATTGAGGGAGTGCTGCATTGTTAGACGGTCAGTACTGAGGGAGTGCTACACTATCAGAGGGTCAGTACTGAGGGAGCGCAGCACTGTCGGAGGATCAGTACTGAGGGAGTGCTGCACTGTCGGAGGGTCAATACTGAGGAAGCGCCGCACTGTCGAAGGATCAGTATTGAGGGAGTGCTGCACTGTTAGAGGGTCAGTACTGAGGGAGTGCTGCACTGTTGGACGGTCAGTACTGTGGGAGTGCTGCACTGTCAGAGGGTCTGTAATGAGGGAGTGCTACACTGTCAGAGGATCAGTACTGTGGGAGTGCTGCACTATCGGAGGCTCAGTCTTTTGGATAAGATATAAAGCCAAGGCTCCATCTACCCTCTTAAATGGATGTAAATGATTCCAATACCAATTTTCCCTCTAGGTTGTGTGGGTTTGCAGCCTGCCAGTGATTCAGATCACACTGCACAGGCAGCCAACAGCCTGCACTAAGCAGCAAGATGAGATGAGGCTTTACCCCCAGGCACTAGTCAAAGAATTCTCCAGGTCCCTGATCAATATTTATCCCTCAACCAACATTAGTAAACAAATCAGATTACCTGCTCATTATCACACTGCTGTGTATGGGAGCTCGCTGTACAAAATAAATTTGCTGCTCTATTTCCTACTTTACGACAGTGGCTACACTTCAAAAATACTTCAAAGGTTGAAAAGCCTTTTGGGACATTCCTAAGGATGTGAAAGGCACTATATAAATGCAGTCTTTCCTTTCCTTATGAACTGCAGAAAGATGACATATGGCTGGTATTTGCAGGGGATGGGAGTCTCATTCCAACCTGCCATTGGTCTAATGGTGAGTAGTTAGTATGAGGGCCCAAAGTGTCTCTGTCTGTTCAATCTGAGGTTACAGAGTAATTATAAAAATGATTGTGATCCTACTGCGAATGTCACTGTGCAGGGGAAATCCTGCTGACCACCTAATGTCCAGTCTGGGGATCAATCAGTTGCTAGATTTTTGTTTGGTAAGTTACAGTCCCAAGATAGGTAAATGCAGTTGCCATACAGACCAACCATGATCTAACTGAATGGCAAAACAAACTGAAGAGGTCTAGATGGCCTCCTACAGTTCCTCTGTTGAAACCTCTAATATTTTATTGTCTTGGCGCATGTTCAGAAAGAAGGAATTGACCTGAACTCAGGAACTGAACTGGATTAGCCATATAAATACTGTGGGTACAAGAGCAGGTCAGAGGCTGGGAATCCTGCAATGAGTAACTCATCTCCTGACTCCCCAAAGCCTGTCCACCATCTACAAGGCACAAGTCAGGAGTGTGATGGAATACTCTCCACTTGTCTGGATGAGTGCAGCTCCCACAACACTCAAGAAGCTCAACATCATCCAGGACAAAGCAGCCCCGCTTGATTGGCACCACATCCACAAACATTCACTCCCTGCACCACCAATGCACAGTAGCAGCAGTGTGTGTACCATCTACAAGATGCACTGCAGCAATTCACCAAGGGTCCTTTGACAGCACCTTCCAAACCCACGACCACTACCACCTAGAGGACAAGGGCAGCAGATAGATGGGAACACCACCACCTGGAAGTTCCCCTCCAAGTCACTCACCATCCTGACTTGGAAATATATCACCATTCCTTCACTGTCACTGGATCAAAATCCTGGAACCCCCTCCCTAACAGTACTGTGGGTGTACCTACACCACATGGGCTGCAGCGGTTCAAGAAGGCAGCTTACCACCACCTTCTCAAGGGCAATTAGGGTTGGGCAATAAATGCTGGCCCAGCCAGCGAAGCCCACATCCTGTGAATGAATAAAAAAAAGACTTATTTTCTTAGCAGCTCTGGCTGACTCCCAGCTGCTGTGTTGTGGAGCATCGACTAATGTCTGGAATATCCAAACCTCCGGTAACTTGACTTACTGTATATGCTCACCAAATGAGCAATGCTGAGTGGGTTTTGCAGTTTGCCAGCGTCTCTGTTAGACTGTGCCAGTGTGATCTATTCGATATCTCTTTGAAGATGGTTTTCTTGGCTGCTGTCTCTTCATAAATTTCTGCAGAATTACTTAAAAAGCGTCTTTCTTATGCGTTAGATTGGTGTCTGACCTGCTTGGAATAAGTTGTTTTGTTTTTGGACCGAGTAACCCAGCTTCTTAGATTTACTGATGCTGGTGAGATTGTTTTTATTTTCTCAAAATGCCATTATTGATGTTCAATTGGATCACAGAGCAATACTCACTGCTCTCTTTCTCCACTGAGATGTTTTTAATAAAATCTGAGCACAAAAGAACTCAATGATTTGATAAATACATAACAGCAAGAACATGTGTATTATTCTGATTTTTGGGCATCAAAAAGGAATGGTTTACTTTGTTTGCAAGGCAATGTTTTTGATCATTGAAGAACAAATTATTTTGACGATTTAGCCTTATCTTTTCTTAAAAACCCAAAGTTAGTCAGAAATCAACCTCCTCGTACCTCCAGCCCCAAAGTCTCCAAACACTGCTAGGCACCAGAAGCCTTGTCAAACTCCCAACTCACACATGTAACTTCAAGGGCCTCAGCTGTGGCTCAATTTGCAGCTCTCCCACTTCAATGTCAGCAGGTCGAGGGTTTGAGTCCTACTCCAGAGACTTGAGCACAAAATCTAAGATGATGATCCCAAGTGCGGTTTTGAGGGAGTGCTGCACTGTTGGAGGTACTGTCCTTTGAATGTGATGTTAAATTGAGGCCATGTCTTCCCTCACGGGTGGAGGTAAAAGATCCCATGTTCATAATCCATAGGAGAGCAGGGGAGCTGACCCTGGTGTCTAGGCCAATTTTTATTGCTCAGCCAACAACACTAAAACAGATCATCTCCTTAATATCTATTGTGGGATCTTGCTATGCTCAAATTGGGCCCCTTAAAAAAATCCTGAGTCCATATAAATGCAATAGTTTTTAAATGACCATTTTTCCTCTTTTTTTATCACTCTTTCACTCTGCCTATAGTTTTCTTTCCCCATTTCTATTTCTTCCTATCTTTCGCTATTCCTTTCTCTTTTTCTCTTCTTCCCTTGCTTTCTCTCTTGTTGTTTCTCTCTTTCTCTCTCTCTCTTCTTTTCTCTTTTTGTATTTTTTCCTTTTTTGTCTCTCAGAAAGGTTCAGGAGCTGAAGACATTCAATGAGTTTCAGTTGAAAGGTTTTTTTTTGCAATGAAATGAATCCTGCTGGAAATTGCACAAAGCAGCTACGTTGGAAAGAGTTTTCAGCTGTTCTCCGGAGCACTCAGAGATTGACGTTTACCACACTCTGACACTTTAACTATGGTACAGCTGCCACTGTGTCACATTGCACTCTGTCACTTCGGGCAATGATCCACTCCTCCATGTAGATGCATTCACTGGGCACTATTCACTGGGCCTTCATTGTCTGACATTTGCAGTGTACAAAATCCAGTCACACTCTACGTAGGTTGAATTGTTGGCATGCTGTCCCAAATTAGGCATCGATGAATTCTTTCACATCCTGCAAAACGTTGGGACAATGAGAGCTTTATAGCAATCTCCAAATTAGGTTTAATCCTTCCTTGGGAGATTTTTGCTGAATGGGTCAGTATGAAATGAATGTGAAGCATTCGCAGCTTTCGCTGTATTTCGGGAGTTTTAGAAGTTGTTCGGTTAATCATATTTCCTTTCTGCTCTTTTCCAGATTGAGAATGTCGATGCTTGCCTCAGTTTTCTGGCAGTGAGGGGAGTTCACATTCAAAGTCTTTCGGCTGAAGGTTAGTACAGGTCTTTCTCTCATTGACTTGATAACCACTTTCTGTTTCATCAAGGATGGATAGAGTTGGTTGGTGCTTGGGTTGGTCTACAGAGAATTGATTTGCATCCAAACCCCTTCCATTTCCTCTTCCTAAGGCCTGTGACTGTCCGGTGCCCAAAATGAAACCCATCCCACCCTACCATTCCCCAATCCTTTCTACCACAGGATAGGAAACCAGGCGTCAGAACCCCAACTGCAGTTTGGGTTTGAAACTCCCAGCTGTTTGGGGTGGGAGATCATTTTCCAATTGATCAGATGATCTCACTGATTTCCTGTTTGCATACTGACTGGATCATATTTTTTTTCAATGTAATAATAATTCAGAGAGTGTGAGTTCAGGAGAACATAAGAAATAGGAACTGGAGTTGGCCATTCTGCCCTTTGAGGCCATTCCGCGATTCAATAAGATCATGGTTAATATTCGATCGCAAAATCCTACTTTGAGGATTTGAATTCAGTTTGAAAAAAGCTGTTGGATTGTCATAAAAATCCAATGGATTCACTTCAGTCCTTTAGGCCAGCGTGGTTAAAGACAGTCCTATCGGTGACTCCAACTCTTAACTGCTCTCTGCTGTAACCGAGCAAGAAGTATGATGAATACCAGCCTTGGATCTTCCTTTATAAAGCCATGACACTAAAGTTGCAAACTAACCCTGTGATCTCCTCTATTGCAATCTCACGATCTGTTTTCAATTACGTTTAGATTTTGACAGCACAGAAGGTCATTCAGCCCTTTGTGCCTGTGTTGCCGCTTGGAAAGAGCTTTCCAATTAGACCCACTCCCCTGGCCTTCCCCATAGGCCTGCAAATTGTTTGAAGTATTTATCCAACTGCCTTTTGAAAGTTACTGTTGAATCTGCTTCCACTGCCCTTTCAGATCACAATGCCTTACTTTGTAAAAACATAAAGTTCTCATCTCTCTCTCTCTCTCTAATTCTTAGCCAATTACCTGAAATCTGTCTCCTCTGGTTAGCGACCCTGCTGCCACTGAAACCAGTTTCCTAAGAGCCCTATGGATGAAAGAATCTTCTCCTGATATTTTCCAAAGCTCTTTTGAGGAAGCTCTAATACTTATGGCCTCTGGTTATCTCCTTATGTGGCTTGGTGTCAAATGTCATTTGATAACCACTCATGTAAGGGCCCGGGGGGGGGGGGGGGGGGGGGGGGGGGGGGGGGGGGGGGGGGAGGGGCAGGGTTTACTATATTAGAGGTGCTATTTAAATGCAAGTTGTTGTGCATTCACCTTCAAACTTCAGCTCTGTCTCCTACTGCTGAAACTCTTCTGTAAATAATATGGGATGGCCCACATGAATTGGGAAGGAATGCGGAGTGTCAATACTTGAAATTCAAGAGATTCCCAAGTACCCAGACATCCCGGAGCAATGCACTAATACAGGAATTCCAAGCACTTTTGGAATTTTACAAGTTGGACACAAGAGAATCCACAGGATTGGAATAGCCCATTGATACACCAGGGACCAAATATAGCCCATGAGTCCTGGCTAAATGACTGATGCCAGGCAACCCAGTCTGATTTAGTCAATAATGGTCTACTCACCCTCTGTCCTTTTTCAATTTCATTGGCTTTAAGATTTAGAAAAGGCTCTTTCCTCATTGGTGAATAAGTACTAAATTAGAACACAAAGGACCAGTAGCATCAACAACCCAAAAACACACAAAAATGAATGAGGGACAGGGATTTATGCTATCCATATGCTCATCAAGTGAAAGAGCTTTATACATTCAACATTTACAGAAGGAAACTGACAGCTTCAGTGACTTTGATCTACTTAAGGAGTTGTGAGAAGAAAACATCCGCATTTTTATAGTGCCAGCATGAACTCAGGACATCCCAAAACAGGCAATGAGATCATTTTGAAGTGTAGTTACTGTTGTAATGTAGCAAACATAGCAGCCAATTTACATACAGCAATGTCCCACAGAAAGAAACGTGATAATGACTAGATTTTTAGCTGTTGGCTGAATTGGCCAGGACACTAGGAATAGCTCCCCTGACCTTCTTAGAATAATGCTGTAGGGTAACTTACCTCCACTAGGGAGGTTAGATGGAGCCTTGGTTTAACCATCCAGCACTGCACTGAGACCCTAGATTCTGTGCTCAAGAATTGCATTAATTTCCACCCCCCACCCCGACAAAACCTGAACACAGAAATAACTAACCCCCACAGTGCAGCATTAACCCACCCCCCCCACCACCGACACAGTAATTACCCAAATAGAGCAGTATTAACCCCTTCAGACACAGTAATTACCCCAGTGGAAGAGCATTAACTAACCAGACACAGTAACTACTCCAACAGAGGAGCATTAAAGCCGTAGATAATGAACAAACATACGAATTAGGAGCAGGAACAGGCCATTCGGCCCCTCGAAGCTACTTCACCATTCAGTAAGATGATGGCTGATTGGATTGTGGTCTCAACTCCACATTACGCCTACCCCCATACCCTTTGACTCCCTTGTCAATCAAGAACCCATCTAAGACTGCCTTGAGAGCCGTAGTCTTCTACTTGACCCTGCCTCTACCGCACTCTGGGTAAGAGAGTTCCACAGACTAATGCCCCTCTGAGAGAAAAAAATTCTCCTCATCTCTGTTTTAAATGGAGACCCTTATTTTTAAACTATGTTCCCTAGTTCTAGTCTCTCCCACAAGGGGAAACATCCTTTTAGTATCCACCCTGTCAAGTCCCCTCAGGATCTTATGTGTTTCAATAAGATCACCTCTCATTCTTTTAAACTCCAATGGATACAGGCCCAGCCTGTCCAGCCTTTCCTGGTAAGATAACCCATCACCTCCCCACCCCCTCCCACCTCCCCCACCTCCCCCCCACCCCCCTCCACCACCCCCACCCCCCCCACCTCCCCCCCACCCCACCCCCCCACCTCCCCCCCCCACCCCCCCTCCCCCCCCACCTCCCCCCCCCCCACCCCCTCACCTCCCCACCCCCCCCACCCCCCCCACCTCCCCCCCCCCCACCCCCCTTCCCCCTCACCCCACCCCCCATCCCAGGTATCAGTCAAGTGAACCTTCTCTGAACTGCTTCTAATGCAGATATGTCCTTTCTTAAATAAGGAGCCCAAAACTGTACACAGTTCTCGAGATGTGGTCTCACTGACGCCCTATACAACTGTAGCAAAATATCTCTACTTTTATATTCCCCCCCCCCTCCCCTCACAATAAACAACAACATTTCATTTTGTCTTCCTAATCACTTGCTGTACCTGCATGCTAACTTTGTGATTCATGTACCAGGACACTCAGATCCCTCTGTACCTCAGAGTTCTGCAATCTCTCTCTATTTAAATAAGTTGCTGCTTTTCTCTTCTTCCTGCCAAAGTGGAGAAGTTCACATTTTCACACATTATATTCCGTCTGTCAAATTTAGCCCACTCACTTAATCTGTCTATATCCCTTTGCAGAATCCTTATGCCCTCTTCACAATTTACTTTCCTATCTTTATATGACATATCTTTATGTCATTAGCAAATTTAGCTACAATACATTCAGTCCCTTCATCCAAGTCATTGATATAAATTGTAAATAGTTGAGGGCCCAACACTGATCCCTGTGGCACTCCACTTGTTACATCTTGCCCATCTAAAAGTGACCCATTTATGTGTACTCTCTGTTTCCTGTTAGCTAATCAATCCTCTGCCCATGCTAATGGTTACCCCCTAACCATGAGCTCTTATATTGCGTACTAACCTTTGAGGTCAAATGCCTTCTGGAAATCTAAGTGCATCACATCTAAAGGTTCCCCATTTATCCACATTGCTTGTTACTTCCTCAAAGAACTCTAATAAATTAGTTAAACATGATTTCCCTTTCACAAAACCATGTTGACTCTGCCTGATTGCATTGAGATTTTATAGTGCCCCACTGTAACCTTCTTAATAATAGATTCCAGCATTTTCCCTATGACAGATGTTAGGCTAACTGGGCTGTAATGTCCTACTTTCTGTCTCCCTCCTATCTTGAATAGAGCATTCGCTATTTTTATTTCTGATGGGTCCTTCCCAGAATCTAGGGAATATTGGAAAACTAAAACTAATGCATCTACTATCTCAGTAGCTACTTTGTTTAAGACCCTGGGCTGCAGACCATCAGGACTTGGGGAATTGTCAGCTTTTAGTTCTAATAATATTCTCAGTACCCTTTCCATGGGGATTGTAATTGTTTTAAGTTTTTCCCTCTCTTTCACCTCTTGGTGCATGCTTATTTCTGGGATGTTACTTGTTTCCTCTACAGTGAAGACAGACACAACATATCCGTTCAATTCATCTGTTACTTTCCATTATTAATTCCCCATCCTTACTATCTAAAGGACAAACACTCACTTGACTTACTCTTTTCCTTTTTAAATACCTTCAGAAATGCTTACTATCTGTTTTTATATTTCTCACTAGCTTTCTCTTGTACTCTAATTTCTCCCTCCTCATTATTCTTTTTAGACATTCTTTGCTGTATTTTATATTCTATTCCATCTTCTGATCTGCCACTCGCCTCTGTGGGATTGTACATTTTTTCTTTCAATTTGATACTATCTTTATCTTCCTTAGTTAGTCACAGATCACATGTCCTTTCCCTAGAGCTTTTCTTTCTCACTGGAACATATCTTTGCTGAGTGTTACAAGATATCTCCTTAAATATCTGAACCTCATTTCCCAGTTCATTTTAGCTAGCTCTGTCATCATACCCTTATAATTGCCCTTATTTAAGTTCAAAACACTAGTCTTGGATTCACTCTTCTCTCCCTTGAACTGAATGCAAAATTTAATCAAGTTATGATCACTGCTACCTACTATGAGGTCATGATGTGGTCTTAATGGACTTCCAAAAGGCATTTGATACAGTACTGCACCACAGCAAGGTTGTAGTTCATGGAATAAAAGGGATGGTAACATCATGGGTACAATATTGGCTGAGTGACAAGAAACAGAGAGTAGTGGTTAATGGATGTTTTTTGTGCTAGAGGAAGGTTTGTAATGGAGTTTCCCAAGGATCAATGTTGGGATACTTGCTTTTCCTGATATATATTAATGACCTAGATCTTGGTGTGCAGGGGACAATTTCAATGTGGATGATACAAAACTTGGAAGCATTGTAAACTGTGAGGAGAACAGTGTAGAGCTTCAAAGGGATATGGAGTGGGTGGACAGGGGGCAGATGTTAGGACTGTTTTCCTTAAAGAAAAGGAGATTTGATAGAGGTTTTCAAAATCATGAGGGGTCTGAACAGAGTAGATAATGAGAAACTATTCCCACTTGTGAAAGGATCAAGAACAAGAGGGTAGAAGAAGCAATAGTGATATGAGGGAAAACTTTTTCAAGCAGCAAATAGTTAGGGTCTGGAATGCACTGCCTGAGAGTGTGGTGGAGGCAGGTTTAATTGAGGCATTCAAAAGGGGATTGGACTGTTATCTGAAAAGGAAGAATGTGCAGGGTTATGGGGAGAAGATGGGAAAACAGCACAAGGTGAGTTGCTCATTTGGAGAGTCGGTGCAGACATGAAGGGCCAAACAGCCTCCTTCTGCACTGTAACAATTCTGTGATCCTGTGAATCCCCCCCCAGACACAGTAATAACCCCTTTGCAACAGTATTAACCCCCTGGAAATGGTAATAACCCCCTTGGAGCAGTGTTAAATTCTGTAACAACCAACTTCACTTAGAACAGATAACCTGGTCATCATTACTTTGAGATGACCCGAGATTGTGAAAGGTACCTACCAAAATGTGGGTCTTTAATATCAAGAAACCCAAAGGAGGACCTTTTCAATGTGGGATTATAAAACTGACAATACTGGGAATACAGTATAACTGGGGTCTCTGTGCTGAAATATACAGAGGAGACCTAACAATCAGGAGCAGCTGAACGAGCTTCAGATTTATAGTTGCTCATTTTCTGGCTCTCCAATTTCTTTCTCTGCTTCTATAGAGAAGGATGTGAGTCAGTAGAACTGACTTTGCAAAATAAACTCCATCTGTGACTGCTCCTAATGGAGAGATCATTTTTACTGTTGATCTATTGAGGCTGAGTCACTGTAAGCACTCCGTGAAAAATGAGTTACTTCCCAAAGTCCAGACATTTCACATTTGTCTTGTTAGTTTGTCAGCACTTCTGAATTTGTTTTCTTCCTCTGTTGCCCTCCAGTGTCACTGGAAGCTGAGCGAGTCAGAGGTGCAGGCTTGTTCAGGAAGTCTGCCCTCTCAGGTGGATCTACGAGATGCCCAGAAACAATTCAAAAAAGAGCAGGAGAGTGCTCCCTAGTGTCCTGGCCAATATTTAACCCCCCAGCCAAAGAAATCTTTGCAGCTGTGCAGCACCCCAAGATATAACCCAAAATGCTGTACAGCTAATGAAGTGCTTTTGAAATGCAGCCACTTTTGTAATGTAGGAAATGCAACAACCAATTTGCATCCAGCAAGCTCCCAGAAAAAGCCATGCGATAATAGGTCATCTGTTTGATGTTGGTTAAGGGATAAATATGGCCAGGGCACGGGGGACAACCTCCCCAGCTCTTCCTTAAATAGTGCCATGGGATCTGTCCCTGAAAGGAAAGGCGCAGCAGTAGCAGGACGTTTAGAAAATCAGGTTGTCGTCAGGGAGAGTCATCATGGTATAAAAATAGAAAATGCTGGAAATAGGCAACAGGTCAGGCAGCACCTGTGGAGAGAGAAGCAGAGGGCCGAGTTTTCCACTTGTGTTGGCGATGCAAACGGACAATATGGCAAGAGGGCCAAAAATCCATTTTACGACATTGTGTAACCAGTTTGCGATCGCCCGCTCCACTTGTCAATGGTGAACCACGTTTCCCACTGCTGCATGTTGGGAACCTAATTTCAACACTTTAGTATCTCATTAGAAGCCCTGCTCGCTGGAATCATCCCCCACGCTGGATCATCCGAGCATGTCAGTGTGATTGCACCTCAACATGTTTCACAACTGAACATAAGCGACGTGCACCTGGCAAGCTGCACCTCACTCGGGACTTCGAGGTTTGTTTGCCTACCTTGACTCATAGTCATCAGCGCCAGGCTTCACCACATCACTTTTAGGGGATGCTCACGGGCAGGTCTCCACCTACGAGGCCAAGTGGGGGTGGCTATTCAAGGGCTGCAGGGCTAGGGTTTGCTTGGGGAAGGGGGTGAAATGGCCTAAGGCAAGGCAAGAGGCTTCAGGATGAGGGCTGTACTGGGGAAGGGGGGTATCCCAGGGTGTGTGTGAGGGCACAAGTTGATCTGTGCAAGTGGCCTCAAGATGGTGAGGGCTGAGGAGGGCAGTCTCCAGAGGAGATGAGGCCAGATGGAGATGTGAGGGTGTGTGTGAGAGAGTGAGTGGTGATGTCCCTTGAGCTGGCAGTGAGTGAGATGCCAGTGAATGTGTGATGGGCTTGTGAGTGGGTGAGTTTAGAGTGATGAGATGGTTGCCTTACCCTAGTGGCACAGATGAGACATTCATCCTCTTTCTACACTGGTTGGCCAACCTCTCCTGTGCAGCATTGGCACTGACCACTGACCATCACTGACCATCGCTGACCAAGCCGGAGTGGTGAGGTTGCTGGGCCTCCTGCAGCCAGGGCAAGGATAAAGGACATCACAGTGGGGCCTCCAAACAGCATTCCAGGGATGGGTCACTGAACTCCTCTTGGCTTTCAGGGCCATGTCCTCACTGGAGCAGTCCTGGGCTGTCGGCATTGAGAACAGTGTGGGTGGCTGCAGTGTAGATATGATACCCAGAGTGAGGAAGGGGTGAGGTAATGGTGTGGTGGGCGATTCAGAGGCTGCCCACCAGCGAGACGGTGTTTTTCATGGTTCTGCCTAATTACTGAGACGGGAAGGGGACAATATCATGTGAAAACCCACCATTGCAGCCAGTGGGTAAAACATCATTTTTCATGCCCGCTACCACACTTCTGGGACAATTCTGCCCAGAGTTAAACATTTCAGGTCAAGGACCTTTCTTCAGAAGTTAAGGAATAGCTTCTCAGCAAATGAAAGTGATGGGTAGGGGACGAAGCACCAGAGGGAAGGAGGGGGTCTTATGATAGGGCGGAGGGCAAGAGAGATTAACTGACAAAAGAGTTCATAGTAGAAAAGTCAAAGGGAATGGTAATGGTTGTAGTTTTGCCCAGAGTGGGTGTTAATGGCAGAGTAATGAACGACCTTTGCCTTTTGTATCATGAACTCTTTTGTCAGTTAATCTCCACCATCCTCCTTGCTATTAGAGGCCTCCCCTTTTGTTCTTTCTTCCCTCCCAATTTCACTTGCTCAAGGTCTCAGGTGTTTATATTTCCCTTCAGTTCTGATGAACGGTCATTGACCGGCAATGTTTAACTCTTCTTCTTGCTTCACAGGCACTGCCTGACCTGCTGACTATTTCCAGCATTTTCTGTTTTTATTTCAGAACTCCAGCGTCTGTGCTATTTTGTTTTTGTTTCAGTGTCAACACGGTTTTGTGGAAGGGAAACCATGTTTGACAAATTTATTTGAGAATGTAACAAGCAGGAGTGATAAAGGGGAACCAGTAGATGTAGTGTATTCAGATTTCCAAAAGGCATTTGATAAGATGCCACATAAAAGGTGACAGTACAAGAGCTGATGCTGTTGGGGATGATAGATTAACTTGGATGGCAGATTGGCTAATGTGTAGGAAATAGAATGGGGATAAATGTGTAATTTCCAGGTAGGCAAACTGTAACTAGTGGAGTGTTATAGGGATCAGTGCTGGGGCCACAATGATTTACCATCTATATCAATGACTTGGATGAAAGGACCGGCTCTATTGGAATCAGGTTTCCTAATGATACAAAGATAGTTAGGAAAACAATGTTGTGAGAAACATAGAAAAAGGCCGGGTTGAACGAGTGGGCAAAATTTTGGCAATTATAATGTGGGAAAATGTGAGGTTGTTCCCTTTGGCAGGAAGAATAGAAAAGCAGATTATTATTTAAATGGAGAGAGACTGCAGAATGCTGCGGTACAGGGGGATCTGGGTGTCCTTGTACTGAACAGAAGCACAGATTTGTTATAGTGCATAAGGAGGCCATTTAGCCCATCATGTCTGCATAAACTCTCCGAATGGTCAATTCATTGAGTGCCATTCTCCCACCTTCTTCCCATAACCCTGCACATTCTTTCTCTTCAGATGGTGATCCAATTCCCTCCTAAAAGCCTCAAGTGAATCTGCCTCCCCCACACTCCCAGGCAGTACATTCCAGACCCTAACCACTTGATGTGTGGAAGTTTTTCCTCATGTCTCCATTGCAATTTTGGCAATTACCTTAAATCTGTCTTCTGGTTCTCCATCCTTTCACGAGTTGGAACATTTTCTCTCTATCTTCTCTGTCCAGACCCTTCATGATTGTGAATACCTCTATCAAGTCTTCTCTCAGCCTTGCCTTCTGCAAGGAGAACACATTCCATCTTCTCCAATCTTTCTACATAATTGAAGTCATGCATCACAAAACGTTAGCATGTAGGTACAACAAGTAATTAGGAAGGAAAATGGGATGTTGGCCTTTATTGCAAGAGGGATGGAATATAAAAGTAGGTAAGTCTTGCTACAACTATAAAGATCATTGGTGAGACCTCACCTAGAGTATTGTGTACAGTTCTGGTCTCCTTACTTAATGAGGGATATGCTTGCATTAGAAGCAGTTCAGAGAAGGTTCACTAGGTTGATTCCTGAGAAGAAGGGGTTTGTCTTATGAGGAAAAATTGAGAAGGTTGGGTCTAAAGTCATAGGAGTTTAGAAGAATGAGAAGTGATCTTATAGGATAGACAGAGAAGACTTGTTTCCCCTAGCAGATGGGTCAATTACCAGGGGCACTGATTTAAGGTGATTGGTAGAAGGATTAGAGGGGACATGAGGGAAAACTTTATCACCCAGAGGGTGGTGGGTGTGTCGAATTCGCTGCCCAGATTGGCAGTTGATGCAGAAACCCTCAACTCATTTGAAAGGTACCTGGGCCTGAGATTCTGTAACCTGCAAGGCTACGGAGTGGGTGCTGGAAGGTGGGATTAGAATGGACGGCTAGTTTTTTTTCAGCCAGTGCAGACATGATGGGCTGAATGGCCTCTTTCTGTGCCGTAACTTTTCTATGTTTCCCCTCATGGGGAATCTAGAACTAGGGGGCCACAGTTTAAAAATATCTCCCATTTAAGACGGAGCTGAGGAGGAATTTCTTCTTTCAGAGGGTCATTAATCTGTGGAATTCTCTTCCCCAGAGGGCAGTGGAGGCTGGGTCATTGAATATATTCAAGGCTGAGTTAGATTTTTGATAGACAAAGGAGTTAAGGATTTCAGGCAAGAAAGTGGGTTAAGGCCACAGTCAGAACTTATTGAATGGTGGAACAGGCTCGATGGGCCGAATGACCTATTCCTGCTTCTTTCTCCTTATCGTCTTAGCTTAACATCTCATCGGCAAGGTGACACCTCTGACAATGCAACAGTTTATTGGAGTGTTGCGTCAGTCTAGGATTTGTGCTCAGTTCCCTGCAGAGGGTCTTGTGTTTGATTGAAGTAGTGATAATTAAATCTGCTTTGCCTTGACATCAATCACTGGTGAGACAAAAGGGTATGTTCAAAATAATTTAACTGTGTTTGTTTCTCTTTTTGTAGAGATAAGAGATGGAAATCTGAAAGCCATTCTAGGACTCTTTTTCAGCTTGTCCCGGTACAAGCAGCAGCAGCAGCAACAGCAGCAGCAGCAGCAACAGTACCAGGACCTGGTTGAGCTCCATCAGCAGGTGCAGCACCAGTCATTAGCGGCTGCCTCGGTCTGTCAACAGAGAGTCCAGCAAGACATGCAGTCCAGGTAGGCCATTCAACCCCTGACCTGTACAGCGACGCTGGTCTGGGTCAAATCAACTATGCAGTATTTTAACACACGGCTCCTTTGGGAAGACACCTTCTATCTTCTGATGCACCCACACTTTGAAACACAGGGAATTTCTAGACTAAGAGCTGATATGCTGATCAGGCCATCTCAGCTCATCTTTCCACCATATCCCCCAGGCTTTGTTGCCTCCATATCCATGTCTAAAGCAGTGTCTATCTTATAAATATAAGATAGCCACCAATAAATCCAATACAGGGTTCAGAAGAAACCTCTTAATCCAGAGACTGGTGAGAATGTGGAGCTCACAGGCTGTTGTTGAGGGGAATAGCATAGATACATTTAAGGGGAAGCTGGATAAACACATGAGGAAGAAAGGAATGAAAGAATATGTTGATACAGTGAGATGAAGAGAAGTAGGAGGAGCATAAAGACCAGCATGGATCATTTGGGCTGAATGGCCTTTTTCTGTGATGTACATGTATTTGGACATGTCCTTTGATATTATTAATGTTGCAATATTCATGCACAAACAGTTAACAATCTTCAACTGAGTTCCTGAGCATTATTCTTTTTCATTTTGTCATGACACAGCAGTTCGGTAAAGTTGTTATTTAAAAATCCCAGAAAGAAACTTTAAACAACTGTCATAACCTATATTTTTAAGTGGTATGTTTGAGATGCAGTTCTAATTTCAGGAATCAGACCATCAGTTCTCAAGAGGCTTTATATGAAACTAAATGAAACATTTTATTAAGTTACACAAGTTAAATATATACATATGACTACAAATGACTACTGTCATAACTTTTAACAAATTCCAAAACTAATCTCAATTAAGGCAACGGCAATCCATAGACTTAACCAGAAACCAGACAAAACATTTTCATCTTACAAATTCAAAATGAGGTTCCTTTCATTTTGGTTCCTGTGGAGACAGTTGGAGTCTTACAGCTGCTTTGATCTTACATTGCCTCTGCTCTACCCACACAAAACTGCTGAAGTTACACCTAGCACAGCTCATTAAATGTAAATTCTCATTGTATCACCAGCCTCTTTGAACTCCACCTTTTAACAATAAAACCACTTTCATAGCACCAATTATATTCGTAATATAACCATATTGCTTGGTCTCTGCTAGCTGGGTGCCAGATTTCACCCCACATCTTGAATGCTGTATTCAAAAAATGCAAATGCACTCTGCCTCTCTGTTTACATCTCAAAACTAGTACACATCAAATCACCCAGACTATCTGGCTTTAATCCAATTAAGATGCATCCACAGACTAAACCTCTATTTTAGATGAATAATATTTTCCAATAATATTATATACATTAATAACTTCATGACAATTGATTATTTGCTGCACAAAAGTACGACCAGAACCCTGGGGGGCTTGCCATTGACCAGAAACTGAATGGGACTGACCATATAAATACTGTGGCTACAAGAGCAGGTCAGAGGTTGGGAATTCTTCAGAGACTAACCCACCTCCTGATTCCCCAAAGCCTGTCCACCATCTGCAAGGCACAAGTCATGAGTGTGATGGAATACTCTCCACTTTCCTGGATGAATGCAGCTCCAACAACACTCAAGAATCTCAAGACCATTCGGGACAAAACAGCTTGATTGGCACCACATCTGCAAACATACACTCCCTCCACCACTGACGCACCATAGCAGCAGTGTGTACCATCTACAAGATGCACTGCAGGAACTCTCCAATGTTCCTTAGACAGCCTTGGTCCAAACCCACAACCACTACAACCTAGAAGGACAACATTTAGATGAGTACAGTTGATACCACTTATTCCTGCTATAAACATTGGACGGTGAAACCATGATAGGCTGGTTGAGTGTAAAAATCACTAAGAACATTCCCCACTTGTTCACTATTCCTGAAAATTTACCAGTATTTTTTGCATCTTACTGATTCAGTGATGGGTTCCAGGCGATTCTGTCCTGGGGTCACTTACTGATTTAACTGGGACTGTAGCCGAATTTACACTTTTCAACTGTTTATCATATGCTGTGAAGTGTGGGATGGAGCCACACCTGGAGGTGCCCAGCTCCTCACAGAGTTTTCTCCAGGCATTGGACAGACCCACAATTACTCAAACCACCTTAGCAAATGAATTCACCTTAAAAACAATAAACAATATTACAGAGGAGGCTCTCCAGCTTCATAGTGCGCAGACAGAGATTTCCTGGGAGCTGCTCCCCCATTACAATTTGCCAGCTGCTTGGCGAGAAGTCACATCTGAACCCCAGCGTTAGACTCCCCATATGCGATAATGCCATGGTAATAGTTGCTCTCTCAAAATATAAAAATGGTTCACTCTAGAATTTATCCGAATCATATAGAAATCGTAGAAAATTTATGACAGAAAGAGGCTATTCAGACCGTCATATCCCTGCTGGTCAATGAAGGGTTACCCAGACTAATCCCATCTTCCTGCACCAGTCTGGAGCCCTGCAGATCAAGCCTCTTCCAGTAAACATCAAAGTACTTTTTAATATGGTGAGAGTTTTTGCCACCATTGCTCTTTCACACAGTGAGCTCCAGGTCTCTACGATTCTCTGTCTGAAAATATCTTTCCTTATCTCCCCTCTAATCCTTCTGCTAGTTAGCTTAAACCTGTGCCCCCCTGGTTTTTGACCCTTCTGTTAAAGAACATAACATAAGAACGAGGAGCAGGATTAGGCAATTCGGCCCTTCGAGCCTGCCCCGCCATTCAATACGATCATGGCTGATCTCATTTTGGCCTCAACTCCAATTTCCCGGCCTCTCCCCATAACCTTTCAACTCGTTACTAATTAAAAATCTGTCTATCTCCTCCTTAAATTTATTCAGCATCCTGGCAACCACTGCACTCTGTGGTAGTGCACCCCGAGGTAGTGCACCCCGAGGTAGTGCACTCTGTGGTAGTGCACCCTGTGGTAGTGCACTCTGTGGTAGTGCACCCCGAGTTAGTGCACTCTGTGGTAGTGCACCCCGAGGTAGTGCACTCTGTGGTAGTGCACCCCGAGGTTGTGCACTCTGTGGTAGTGCACCCCGAGGTAGCGCACTCTGTGGTAGTGCACCCTGTGGTAGTGCACCCTGTGGTAATGCACTCTGTGGTAGTGCACTCTGTGGTAGTGCACTCTGTGGTAGTGCACTCTGAGGTAGTGCACTCTATGGTAGTGCACCCCGAGATAGTGCACTCTATGGTATTGCACTCTGAGGTAGTGCACTCTGAGGTAGTGCACTCTATGGTATTGCACTCAGTGGTAGTGCATCCTGTGGTAGTGCACTCTGAGGTAGTGCACTCTATGGTATTGCACTCTGTGGTAGTGCATCCTGTGGTAGTGCACTCTATGGTAGTGCACTCTGAGGTAGTGCACTCAGTGGTAGTGCATCCTGTGGTAGTGCACTCTGAGGTAGTGCACTCTGAGGTAGTGCATTCTGTGGTAGTGCACTCAGAGGTAGTGCACTCTATGGTAGTGCACTCTGAGGTGGTGCACTCAGAGGTAGTGCACTCTATGGTAGTGCACTCTGAGGTGGTGCACTCTGAGGTGGTGCACTCTGTGGTAGTGCACTCTGAGGTAGTGCACTCTGTGGTAGTGCACTCCGTGGTAGTGCACTCTGTGGTAGTGCACTCTGAGGTAGTGCACCCTGAGGTAGTGCACTCTGAGGTAGTAAGGTAAGATAGGTTAAGGTAAGATAGGTTGTTCCTATTTACTCTGTCTAGACCCCTCAATTGTCTATTACTCACTTGAGTCCCCCTCCCCCTCCTCAGTTCAAAGGAAAACAACTCCAGCCTATCCAATCTTTCCTCATTTGTATCAATCCCATCAGACAGATCCAAGAAAACATGGCAACAGCTTTGATGGGATGTTCAGTCTTAAAGGCTGTGACATTCTATGTTCGGCACCATTGACTATAAGGATGTCTATTAGGAATATTGGAACAGCGATAGACCATTTCATCCCTCTAGTTTGCCACCACCAGCCCTCGACTTGCTGATTTCCCCATGAGAAGAACCATGAAGTTGGCAGCAAGTGACTACTCTGGCCAGTGGGGACAGGGAAAATGGACCATCTGATTGTCCAATATCAGTTTGTGGAAGGGCTCGAACTTTCTCTAACTGAGCACTGAGAAGATCAATAATGCTACAGTTGCTGTGATCACCATGCATTAACACCAGAGCTTTACTGAGCTGCAGAGCGCTTTGCTAAATGACATTTGGCTTGTTTGGAGTTGATTATGTGAGAATTTGGCTGACAGCATGTCTGCTGAAACCTTTAACGCTCTAATCCTGATGTGAGACAGCACCAATATAACTGGCTTTTATTTTTTTATCCACATATGTTTCTTCTTGAGGTTGATAGTTGGGCAATTTTATAAGTTTACTTAGTTTATTTTGTTAATGAAATGTGAGAAATCAGTGCAGTTCAGAAATCCTCTGTTAATATGGCCACAGGATATTTCTCCTTTTTTGTTATACTCCCAGTAAATTTTAGATTCTACTATTTCTGATATTGGGAACAATTCCTACAAGGAGAAGCATTGTGATATTGTCCCCTCCCTGACAATGAGCGTATGTCATAAACTAAATTAGATTTATTGCTGAAAAAAGAAACATGTTGAAGCTTTTCATCTTGCACGCAACAGGACACTTTGCAAGAATACCAATATAAGGGGAAAACAACAATTCATACTGTATGTAAAGAGAGTGCTGATTGGTTGCCATGGAGAATGCACCAATGATGGTGACTGACAGTTAACTGCCAAGCAATGTTTGAAATTTAAACCAGGCAGCTTGAACCTAATTAGTCAAGGTGCTGCCCTGAGGAATGAGCCAGTGAATGGCTGTCACTTATTTTGTTTAGCTGAAGCAGGTGCAATCATGTTCTTTCTGTCTGCAAAGAACAGGGCCCTGTGTATTAAAATATGTAGCTTCCAGTACACACACATGCGCCATACTGCGAGCCCAACTGACAATCTTAAATTGGTTGTCAGTGTAATTCTTAGCACATTGAGGATTATTTAACAAACGTTGTCTAATCGCGGAATCGCATCAATGTTGGACATTGTGCTTTGAGTTTTGCAATCACGGCCTGGTTGGGTACAGTCTGTATCTTGCCCATTGTGAACAGAGGCTGGGACATGCTGTTTCATACGTCCGCCAGTCTTTGGGATGTACGACCAACATACCTGGCATCACACTGGCACTGAAATTCCTATACCACGTTACTCATTTGTGTGACAGGCTGAACATCTTTTTGGCTTGACAGCAGCACCCTGTTAGTGGTGAATACCACTCGTGTTGCTACTGCATAGTAGCAGCGTGAAACAGCTAGCTTCACCTGCTGCCCAGATATTTGAGATCCCTTGTCCTTCCAGGGTAACCTGAGGTAGACTGGGCTCTTTTCAGGGCCGAAGGTGATGGCCTTAGGCCCATTCATGAGTTTGTGTGATGTACAGCGCAAAATGATCTTATCAGGGTGGCCATTATCCTGTAGGATGCCATTGATGCCCCTATTTCAACATCAAGCTCGTGTGGTGAGCAAATGGCTCAGATCCTATTTACGAGGTTGCTGATAAGACCAATCTTATAGCGTGTGGAACTGTAAGAATCCCGACGCATATATTGTCCAGTGAGGGTAGGCTTGTGGTAGACCATGGTAGAGAATCTCCTGGAAGATTTCTCAACTAATACGTCACGGAAAGGGGGGCGTCATTTGACTGCCTCATTTCATAGGTGAATTTGAGCACAGGATGGAGCCCATTAAGACATGTAAGGAAATTGTTACATGCTGCTGCAGATTTAAATATAGCAAAAGTATCATCCACACATTGGAAATATGCGAGGGGTAGGAGGTTAGGTGTCATTCCATCAAAGGCACGTTTCTCATGGAACCCAGAAGATTGTTTGTGAGAGCTGTGCCTAGAGGGGATCCCGTGGCAACACCATCTATTTGGGGAATACATGGTGTCATTAAAACTGAACTTAACTGCATGAGCTGCCGAGTTCATAAGCTCAATGAATACTGATTCACACAATGGTGGGTCTAGATCGCCATGGTGTAGTGCTGCAGCGCAAATATCTATGGCTTCCTTAAGTGCACCATTGGTGAATAGGTTAGCAATGTCAAATGAGCAGTTGGACACAGCATTGCTATTGATATGCAGGTCCTGTATGGCCTTCGCAAATGTGAAAGAATCCTTTACTACGTACGTCTATAACCAGCTCTGCACAACATGAATTGGCCAAATGGTTGGGTGAATTGTTGCAACCAGTTTTGATCAAGTTTTCCAGATCGTGATGAAGAACCCCATCACACTTGCTGTTTCACGCAGCTACTGTGCAATAGCAACATGAGTAGTGTTCGTCACTAACAGGATGCTGCCATCAAGCCAAAAAGATGTTCTGCTTATCACACAGATGAGTAATGTGGTAAATGAATTTCAGTGCCAGTGTAATGCTGGGTATGTAGGGTGTACGTTCCAAAGACTGGCAGACGTATGAAACAGCATGTCCCAGCCTCTGTTCACAACGGACAAGATACAGACCATACCCAACCAGCCTGTGCTTGCAAAACTCAAAACACAGTGTCCAACATTAGATGTGATTCCGCGATTGGACAAGATTTGCTAAATAATTCTCAGTGAGCTAAGAATGACACTGACAACCAATTTAAGATTGTTGCTCATATTCATAGTGTGGCACATGTGTGTGTACTGGAAGTTACATATATTAATACACAGGGCCCTGTTCTTTATAGACAGAAAGAACATGTACACACATTGTGCCTGAACTAAGTGATAGCCATTCACTGACTCATTCCTCAGGGCAATGCCTTGATCAATTAGGCCCAAGCTGCTTGGTTTAAATTTCAAACAATGCTTGGCAGTTAACTGTCAGTTGTCACTCTCCATATCAATGCCACTTGCCAACCAATCACCACTCTCTTCACATACAGTATGAATTCTTGTTTTCCCATTATATTGGTATTCTTGCAAGTGTCCTGTTGAGTGCAAGACAAAAAGCTTTGACATGTTTCTTTTCTCAGCATTACTCAAGTTCTGTATTACCAAACGACTATAAATTAATTTTGACAGAAGTTAACATGATTGTCAGTCAAAGGTGATTTAGTAAATGAAGTGTTCTGTTCAGGGTTCAATTAGCAGATCAGACAATTAGTTAACCTGACCACTTGTGGTCTTACAGATTTATTGTAAGGATGACCAATATTCAAACTCCCAAGGAACGGTTGGATTTATATAAAGTTTTGAAGCACATGCAACTTTACACCATAAATTGGCTTTGAGTACAATTCCAACTTTTCATCAAGAAGGCAGTGTAATGACACTGGTCTTAGGCTTTGTGTAGACCATAACCTTAGCTTGTGTCTAATTTTGTGGAGATCCCTCAGGCAGCCACAGAGGAGTGATATCAACATGTTACATATTCTACGAGACCCCTTCTCACTCTGTCTGTTGGCAAGGGTCGATGTTCACCAGTCATGCCGTCTCTCTGTACATGTGGTTGTTTTGCTGAAGCCAACCTGCTGTCCAGTTGTGACCAATCTTGTAGCATCAAGACTTGAATGTTGAGAAGAGCAATCACACAGCTCAACACTTTGATCCTGACTTGACTGTTAAACTCAAAAAACTAACAGCTTAAATTGACAGCAGTTATGGGGGCAAGGACAGAGCGTTCAGAGTCAGAGGTAATACAAATGATTAAAGTATCGATTGAATAGAAAAGTAGATCAGCCAACGCATAGTCTGGGCAGGTGGAGTGGGGAAGCAGTATAGAATCAAATCATATTTCTTATTGACATCTTCATACCCACCAGTCTGACCAGATCTCTCGTTTCATATTTCTGTTCAATGTCACATGACTCTAACGGAATTATTTGTGCGTCATCGTGTTTTTACTTCTTTCAAGACCAGTTCAATGTAACTTGTCATGTTGATAAAGTGCATTTATGTGTAATCTTTACTGTTTCCTGTGTTTTTTTTCTCTCTCTCCTCTCTCCTGTTATACAGTCTGGCAGCTAGATATGCAAGTCAGCCCAAACATGCTGGAAGTGCAGCCAATCAGAAAAAGTCTACCAGGTCAGCTGGTAATTCTTATCCAATACCTGCTCAGTGTGTGGATGATTAGTTTGTAATCAGTGTGCTAGGTGTAGAATGGTGATGTTCCACATTGAAACAAAGGGCTGAAGCAAAGTTTCTGACCTTACAACTAAATATTGAGGCTTTTGAAAATTTAATGCCTTTTCCAAAGAGACTGAGAACCTTCAGAACAAGAAATTATTTTTTTCGTTAGTAAACTGTTCCCTTCATCATCATTTAGTCAAGAACCAAATGAAGATGGTCTTACCAAAGTGAGGCTTTGCCATTAGCTTTAACTAATGCACGTGTAGAGTTGCCAACTCTGGTTGGATACTTTCCGAGAGGCGGCATCACATGTCATGCCGCTTCTAACGTCCCCACGTCCAGACTCTTGCCATTGGTCGCCTGACAGTTCCATCCTCTTGCCTGACCACAGCCAATTGCAGTGCCAATAGAATTTTAATTATCACCTGATTGGAGGATTCTTGACTGTCAATCAGCAGTTTTATCCTGTCTTTTTTTAATGCCCCTATGATTTTCTCCTGTTATCTGCCTTTAATTCCTGGAGAATCCAGGGCAACCCTGGAGGGTTGGCAACCTAGTAATTACGTCATGCTGTGAACATGTGATTCCAAACAATTTGTGGAGTAGCTTCGAAGGATGATGAAGGTTTGTGATTTGCATTTCTGGGACATTCGCAGTGATGTTGAAGTGATTGGAAATGGTTAAAACAGACAGTATGGTGAGAGGAGAGAAAGAGTAAAACTGGTTCAAGGCTGCTTCATCATCAGAGTGATATCACTGAGTCAACATGTCTGTGTCATGCCACTTTAAATCTCAGCTTAATCACATCCTGTTGTGTATGTATCACTCAGTGTGACACACACAGGCACTGCCACTGAAGTGTTTGTTATTGTGTGGAACATTATAGGAACAGATTCCTGGATCTGTGGGGATTAAATTGTTCAGAGTTGCTCATAGTGTTAGGTCACTTACTGAGTTCACCAATTATAAGAGGACCCTCAGTGAGGTTGCAATCACAAGCTATAAATATCAAGAACGAATTGACTAATTAGATTCCTCAGAGTGGCTCATGCTTCATAGTTAGGAGTTTAAAAATAACTGCAGGGTAATTACTAAAATAATTACTATCGAGATGTGCCTGAATCTGGCAGACCCACCCCACCCCCACCCCCCCCAACCCTGCCACCACTCCCACCACAATCTCAGTTTCAATCTATTTTCTTGCCTTTCCACCCTATAACTTTCAATGGAGTTCTCCCTCCAAATGAGATAGGATTCTAGCCTGGACTAACTTTTTAGGAAATTTGAGTTGAACCGTGAAAGGAAAATCCAATTGAAGAATTTCACTTATCACAGATCTGAGGGTTTGAAAATCCATAGAACTTACAGCACAGGAGGAGGCCATTTGACCCAGTGTGCCTGTGCTATCCCTTTGAAAGAGCTATCCAATTAGTCACACTCCCCCACCCTACCCGATCATTTCCCATAACCCTGCATAATTTCTCCCTACTTGCGTATTTATCCAACCCCCTTTTGAAAGTTACCATTGAATCTGCCTTGAGTTCCTAAAAAAGAAATGTGCTGCAAGTTTCTGAAGGCAATTCTCCTGCAACCACCGCCCCCCCCCCCACCAACAACCCAACCAATGACGCCCCCCCTCCCCCCGCCTCTTTGAGATGAGTTGAGCGGTTTGTATAGGAGGATGAGAGATATGGTCAGAGGATACATTCATGGTTTCCATGCTCTTGCACTGCCTGATGGGCAGTCGGAGGGACAGTGTCAGCAGAGACCCGTGCTTGTATCAGTTTTCCTCTGTTTTCCCTGACTGGGATGCCTAGAACACGGGGACACAGTCTCAGAACAAGGGGCTGACCATTTCGGACTGAGGTGAGGGAAATTTCTTCACTCAGAGGGTGGTGAATCATTGGAATTCTCTGCCTCACAGGGTTGTGGATACTCTGAGGTTGAATATATTCAAGGCTGAGATATGATCAACTTTTGAGTCCTAGGGTGGAATTTTCTGTTCCCATTGGCGACAGGTGTGGTTGGTGGTTGGACCGACAATATGGTGAAAAGGCCAAAGATCAGTTTTACACCTTTGTGAAACCAGTTTGAGATTGTCCCCTCCCCCCTTCAATGGTGGCTGGGTTTCCCACCGCTGCACTTTGGGAATCTAATTTCAACACTTTAGCATCTTATAAACCCTCCTCACTGGAATCATCCCCCTACGCTGGATCATTCGGCATGTCAGTGTGATTGCACACCGATGTGACTCACAACTGTACATAAGCAACGTGCACCTGGCGAGCTGCACCTCACTTGGGATTTCGAGGTCTGTTTACCTACCTTGCTTTAGGCAGCACTCAAAGTCTCAGCGCCAGGATTCACAGGCAGCACCACATCACTGTTAGGGAGGCTCACGGGCTGGTCTCTACCTACTGGACCAGCCGTAAGGTGGGGTTGGCTTTTCAACGGCTGCAGGGCTAGGGTTTGCTTGGGGAAGGGGGAGAAGTGGCCTCAGGCAAGGGAAGAGGCTGCAGGGCGAGGGCTGTACTGGGGAAGGAGGGTATCCCAGGGTGTGCGAGTGGGCACATGTTGACCTGTGCAAGTGGCCTCAAGATGGTGAGGGCTGAGGAGGCAGTCTCCAGAGGAGATGAGGCCAGATGGACATGTGAGGGTGAGTGAGAGAGAGTGAGTGGTGATGTCCCTTGAGCTGGCAGTGAGTGAGATGCCAGTGAATGTGTGATGGGCTTGTGAGTGTGTGAGTTTAGAGTGATGAGGTGGTTGCCTTACCCTAGTGGCACAGATGAGATCATTCATCCTCTTTCTGCATTGGTTGGCCTACCTTTTCTGTGCAGCATTGGCACTGACCACTGACCATCACTGACCATCGCTGACCAAGCCGGAGTGCTGACACTGATGGGCCTCCTGCAGCCAGGGCGAGGGTAGAGGACATCACAGTGGAGCCTCTGAAAGACATTCCAGGGATGGGTCACTGAACTCCTCTTGGCTTTCAGGGCCATGTCTTCACTGGAGCAGTCCTGGGCTGTCGGCAATGAGAACAGTGTGGGTGGCTGCAGTGTAGATATGATACCCGGAGTGAGGAAGCGGTGAGGTGAAGCGATTCAGGGGCTGCCCGCCAGCGAGACAGCGCGTTTCCTGTGGCTGCATAATTAATAAGGTGGGAAGGGGGATGATATGGCGCAAAAACCCACCATTGCGGCCGGCGGGTAAAATGCTAGTTTTCATGCCCACTACTGCACCTAATGCAAATCTGGGACAATTCTGCCCATAAGAAAATGGAAGGATTGGGGAGTTGTGTGTGAAAGTGGAGTTGTGATAGAAGATCAGCCATGATGGTATTGAATGCTAGAACCAGGATAGAGGGGCTGAATAGCCTTTTCCCCATATTTCATGTGTTCTTATGTTCGCTGTGACCCCATTGGACGTCAAGAATGATAACACCAAGGAAAGGCAAAACAAGGCAAATGTTATACTCCTTTTGAATATTTAGCAAACTGTTTTCCATCTGAAAAGTCAGGTATGCAATGTGCCAATCTCACATCAAGTAGACAATCTTTAACAGAAAAATAATCAATCATCTGACCTGCAGCCTGAAGTTTACAACTCCCCTTTAATTGGCCTCAATCTGCAGTTTGCTCAGTGGATGTAAAGGCTTCAGTTTGTTTTCCAAAAGTTGCCTTAGATGCACTGGAGAGGTTAAGTTAAATTATACAGCTATGCTTCACCCGGAGAGAGTGTGGGGGGGTGGGAGAGAGAGAGAGAGAGAAAGAGAAATAGAGGAAGAGAGGGAGACCAACAGAGAGAGAGAGGAAGACACTAAGACAGAGACAGAGAGAGATACAGGAAGAGAGAGAGTGAGAGACAGTGGGAAAGAGACAGATACAGACAGAGACAGCGACATAGAGTTACAGGGAGAGAGAGCCAGGGAGAGAGAGGCAGAGACACATACACACACCCACCCACCCAGGGAGAGAGAGAGAGAAAAAGACACACACAGCCAGGAACAGAGAGAGGGAGAGAGAGATCAAGAGAGAGAAAGACACACACACCAAGCCAGGGAGAGAGAGAGAGAGAGAGAGTGAGACACACACAGAGCCAGGGAGAGAAAGAGAGCAAGAGAGACACACACACACAGCCAGGAAAAGAGAGAGTGATAGAAGGGAGAGAGGAGACAATCAGAGACCCACATAGAGAGAGCGAGACATGTAGACAGAGACAGAGAACTAAATATTGAGAGACAAATAGATGGCGAAAACAGAGGGAAAGGGAGATAGAGAGACAAAGAGATAGAAGTGCTCTTAAATTCAGGTATTAGATGACAATGATCTGCTTAATGATGTCCCACAGCATCTGATATGGGCACATCCCTTTTGCCTCCTTACACAATTCTCCCATTACAACATGCTAAGTTTGCTCTGTGCCATGCTTGAAGTATTCAGAAGGTGGCAGCATGTTACTGTGGATGACAGGGCATCATGTTACACAATTCACGTTCTGCTGGAAAATAGCCTGGAAATTCTGCTGAGTGCCCTCAGTGAAAGCTTCAATGGGAAGTCTACTGACGTACATCCTATCTGGGGAATTCCCCCTGATGCCCTCACTGGGAGAGTCTTGGTGGGGCTTCAGTGGGCTGGATTCTGCAATCGGTGGTGAATTGATGGCACTGCCATTGTCCACAAAGATTGGCTGATCACTGTAACCCTGATTTCCCCTTTCCCAATGACAGTTTAAATCTGGCACCAGAAGGCTCACTAACCTGATATTTAATGAGGAAATGTTGGCCTGTATCCATTGGAGTTTAGAAAAATGAGAGGTGATCTTATAGAAACATTATGACGGAGATGAGAATTTTTTTCCCTCAGAGAGCCATAAGTCTTCGGAACTCTTTTCCAGAGAGTGGTGGAGGCAGAGTCATTGAATATTTTTAAAGCAGAGTTAGATAGAGTCTTGATTAACAAGGTAATGAAAGGTTATCGGGGGGTAGGCAGGAATGTGGAGTTGAGGTCACAATCAGATCAGCCATGATCTAATTGAATGACGAAATAGGCTCGAGGAGCCAAATGACCTACTCCTGCTCCTAATTTGTATGTAGATATGTGTGTACCAAATCAATGAGATCTCCTGGCATGAAACAACAGTGACATCAGCAAACAGCAACAAGCAACGAATCACAGTGAAGTATTCTTACAGACAGCAAACCAGGAATTATGAACATAAGAACATATGAATTAGGAACCAGAGAAGACCACTCAGCCCCTCAAGCCTGCTCCACCATTCAATTAGATCATGGCTGATCTGATTGTAACCCCAACCCTACATTCCTGCCTACCCCCAATAACTTTTCATCACCTTGTTAATCAAGACTCTATCTAGCTCTGCCTTTAAAATATTCAAAGACTCTGCTTCCACCACGTTTTAAGGAAGAGAGTTCCAAAGACTCACAACCCTCTGAGAGAAAAATTTTTTCCCCATCTCTGTCTTAACTGGACAATCCTTTATTTTTAAATAGCGACCCCCTAGTTCTAGATTTTCCCACATGGGGAAACATCCTTTCCAAGACCCCTCAGGATCTCATGTTTCAATCAAGTCACCTCTTACTCTTCTAAATTCCAGTAGATACAAGCCTAACCTGTCCAACCTTTCCTCATAAGGCAACCCACCCATTCCTGATATTAGTCTAGTAAACCTTCTCTGAACTGAGCCCAATGCATTATTATTCTTCCTTAAATAAGGAGACCAGCACTATGTACAGTACTCCAGATGTAGTCTCCCTAGTGCCCTGTATAACTGAAGCATAACCTCCCTACTTTTGTATTCAATCCCCCTCACAATAAATGATAACGTTCTATTAGTTTTCCTAATTACCTGCTGTACCTGTATACTAACCTTTTGTGATTCATGCACTAGGACACCCAGATCCCTCTGCACCTCAGAGCTCTGCAATCTCTCATCATTTAGATAATAAGCTTTTTTATTCTTCCTACCAAAATTCACTGTTTCATATTTTCCCACATTATACTCCATTTGCCCAATCTTTGCCCACTCACTTAACCTATCTTTATTCCTTTGTAGTCTCCTTATGTCCTCTTCACAACTAACTTTCCTACCTTCCTTTGTGTCATCAACAAATTTAACAACCATACCATTGGTCTCTTCATCCAAGTCATTTATATAAATTGTAAAAAGTTGAGACCCAGCACTGATACCTGCGGCACACCATTCATTACATCTTGCCAATCAGAAAATTATCCATTTATGCCTACTCTTTGTTTCCTGTTAGCTAGCCAATCTTCTATCCATGCCAATATGTTAGCCCTACACCAGGAGCGTTCTATTTTCTGCAATAACCTTTGATGTGGAAAACTGTGCAGAGTACACCCACCGGTTCCCCTTTAGCCATAGCACATATGACTCCTTCAAAGAACTTAAAATAAATTGGTTTAACATGATTTCCCTTTCACAAAACCATGCTGATTCTGCCTGATTACCTTGAAGTTTTCCAAATGTCCTGCTATAACATCTTTAATAATTGCTTCCAACATTTCCCTATGACAGATGTTAAGCTAACTGGTCTGTAGTTTTCTGCTTTCTGTCTCCCTCCCTTTTTGAATAAATGAGTTACTTTTGCTATTTTCCAATCTAATGGAAACTTTTCCAAATGTAGGGAGTTTTGGAAAATTAAAACCAATGCATCAACTATCTCACTAGCGTGAGGAGACTAAGACCTCAACCTGTATACTTAAAAATATATATATAGGTATCCACATGGCTAGTTCTAATATTTTAGAAACTGGACAATGAACTTTGAAAATGGCTGAGTCTATATCTGTCTGTGACTACCAAATAAAAGAAGCTACCGGGGAGTATCAGGGAAACATCGTTATGTCTGGGGAACCACTAATGACCCCTCTGTGGGCTGCACAAGTCAAATTCAAAGGGAGCTGTACAAAGGCCATCTGCATTTCATAACCCAGGCTGGCCAGGAGGAGTCTGCTCGTCTGCCAAGACAAAGGGCCCACAACCTTCCTTTCAATTCTTGATGGTTGAAAGTTTTAACAATCTCGGGGACACAGGACAAGGATACACAACCTTTCTCAGAGATAGTGTGGAGAGGTGGGATTCATGTGACATGGGCCTTTGGCTTGTGGAGCCAGTAATGTTGCCTCGCTGAATGGGAAAGCTCAGTCCGATGTTTAACATCTGACTGGAAGGTCACACAGAAGGACACCTGGCCCCATCTACGCTCTTTCTTCTGGGGCAGGATTTTTCACCCAGTGCGTGGGGGTGTGGGTCTGACATCCCAATGCATAAGATGGCGAGCGATGACATTGGGCATGCGTCCCAATGTGATTGCGCAGTCCCGCGATATTTTGTTCAGCGTGGAAGCGCTGGATTTGGCTGTGCGCCCGCCGATATGTAAACAGCCTATTAAGGCCATTAAGAAAGTAATTGATGTAAATGTTAACTCTGCTCATCCAACCATAAGGCTGGAAGGCAGGCAAAAAGGCCAAGCGGCCTTTGCGCTTTTTAGGAAACTTAATCCACGAGTGGGATGAGGTTTCCTAAAGCTTTTATTCAATAAAAACACATTTTTCCTAAATATCAAAACATGTCCCAACTCATGGAGCTAGTAGCTGAGAGGCAGAGAGAGACCAGACAGCTGGACGTTGCAGGGGAGAATCTCTCTCTCCACGCGGTGGCTCCCCCAATCTCTCTAACCCAGAACCACTCTCTGAGGCCCTCAAATAGGTTCATTCCCCAACTTGAAGAGAGTGATGTGGAGTCATTGTTTCTGTTGCCACTTTTGAAGAAGTAGCAGGGCAGCTAAAATGGCCATCGGATATCTGGACCTTTGTAATTCAAGGGCAGCTGTCAGGGAGAGTCCAACTGGTCTACTCCAAGCTGCTCCCTGATGTGTCCCGGAATTATGAGCAGACCCTGGCTGCCATCCTAAGTGCTGATGAGTTAGTTCCGGACACATATCGCCAGCAATTCCAGAATGCTCAGAAGAAGCCCACACAAACTTTCATCGAGTTCGAACGGCTGGGGCTAATTGCATCCAACCTAAGGGGAAGATCCCTAAGAATCTCATGCACCTGTGAGGGGTTGTGTGAGCTGGTATTGTTGGTGGAATTCAAAAATTGTCTACCCTCCAGCCTGTGGACGCACTTGGAGCAGAGAGTCCTCACAGCCAGGGAGCCAACCTGTCATTGCAGACAGCTACAATCTGACCCGGAGGCCTGGAAACTCCAGCAGACCCTTTCCAAACCGTCCCCGTGAACACTGGAAAGATAAGGAGAGGCCCCCACCCAGAAAAACAAACACAAAGGGGTGGGGGTGTGAGAAGCCCCCTCCCCCCGCAGCTCGAAAGGGGAACCCCCGGAGACCAGTGTATTCCCATTGTAACAAAATAGACCATTCCAGGCCTGAGTGCTGGAGGTTGGGAGGGAAGCCTGTTGGTCTAATTGGGCTCCACATGAGTGTCCCCTGAAGGAGGATGCAATGGGTGGTGCAGCAGAACAGGCAGAGACCCTCACTACGGTAACGTACCCCTTGGAGGGCACGGCACTCTTGTGTGTTTCCGAGCCGGACAAACTCCCAGAACTTCCAGAGTTTTGTCCTTTCAGCAACAGTGTCCACCCCTGCCCCCCCGCCAAAATGTGAGCGAGTCCGTGGTACTGCTCCGGGATACAGGAGCCATCCACAGTCCTAATGTTAGACAGAAACCGAAACCTGCCCCCAGAGTCTTCCCTGAGAGCCAAAGCCCTGATCAGTGGAGTGGGAGGAGGATCTGTGTTTGCCCCCTCTCCATGGGGTCCACCTCGAGTGTGACCTTGTTTCAGGCCCTGTCACAGTCGGAAGTGTCCCTGAGCTGCCAGTAGCAGGAATCGATTTCCTCCTTGGAATCGATTTGGCCGGCAGCAAAATGTTAGCCAGCCAAAGGAAAGAGGCCAACGTCAGCCAGCAGAAACCTGCAGGGGTTCAGAAGGCTGGAGAACATTCAGAGGCCCAAAAGGGTGAAATAAAACCTACAACCATTGGGTGAAAGCTGCTTGAATATAACAAGGCCATAGCCAGGTCAGCAGAGTTAAAAGAGGTCCAGGAAGGGGCCATAGAATTACAGAAAATCCCAGAATTAAACAGGGGACCAGAGAAGTCTCAGAGCAGGGAAAGAGATAGTGAGGGAGATGCCCCATTCAGTGGAAGAGCCTGAAGGAAGGCAAGTTATTAAACCAGGAAAGGCCAAATTTAAGGCATTGCCTGAAGTAAAGCTGACAGAAAGCTTCTTTCCAAATTTAAACAGGGACCAAGGGAATCCGCAAACTGACGTGCAGATAGGGAGTGAGATGCTTCCCCCGGCTGAAACACCACAAGGTAATGAAGCCAGAGCTGCACCTCCACCTGAGAGCAGTGGTGCTCCAGGGGGCATGGAACAAGTTAGTAGAGTGCCCCCTCCCAATCCAAGGGTCCTACTAAGAAGCCAGTGACTGGTTTGGCTGGCAGATTTATGGCAGATCTAAATGGGGAGCAGGAAAGCTCCCAATTTGGCCAGAAAGTGTGAGGGTGATGCCTCACTTAGTTGAAAAGCCACCAAGAGGCACAGTGAGAGCTGACCATCCACCCGAAGGCCGTAGCATTCCGAAAGACATGGAGCCCACCACCCAACTGACCATCAGAGAGCTTAAAACCAGATTGGATCCCATACCCACCCACCTCAATCACAGAATCATGAGGCAACCTGACAGGGGCTGTCCAATGTGTTTAAAATGATCCATAACAACTCCCTGGGCTACAGAATGGCAGCCCTACCTGGTATGGGTGCAGGGGAGACCCCTTTACCGAAGACAGTCTCCCTCTCATCAGGGCCCGGAAAGGCTGGCCAAGTTCAGGGACAGATTGTCCGCTCATTGCGGTGCCAACCCTTGGCCCCTAGCGACAGTAACCGGAACCCCCAGTGTTACTAGTGCCTGAGCCAAACATGAAACCCGAATCCCTGACAGAGGCCAAAATCCCAACAGAACATCCCAATCTCCTGACGATCAGTCCAGCCACAGTCCCTGGATTCAAACAGCTGAGCCCACGAGTTACCAAGGTGGACAGGGAGGAGCTAAACTGGACTTAGGCTGCTCAGCCCTATGATCAAAGGGCCTGGCACTCTCAGAGTGAGATATCGGCATTCCCCTGCAGGTAGCCCCGAGCAGTTTGACCATCACTCACCCCTGAGTGCTCACCACCCTGTAAAACCCCCAGAGCCTGTAGGGGCCACTTAATCAGGAGTTGGACAGACCCAGAGTTCTGAACACCAATGGCTTTGCTAACACCTGATCCCCAACAGAGGAAAAGTCAGAACCCTTAACCCCGAATAGATTCCCCATAAAGACAGAGTTTGAGCCTTCCCAGGTCACCACAACTCAGGAAAGGACAATGTCCTTGCTGATGCACTAACCCAGTTTTAAAATCTCAAAAATAAATGCAGCAGGGAACTGCCATTGCTGCTGCTAACTGTGTGTTTGACGTGCCAGTGTGAATGAAAGAATGAATACATACTCCCCCACTTCTTGCTGTTCCTTCCCATGACCACACATAAACAAATGAAACAGAATTCATTTTTTCTTCAAGGCTTTGAGGACTGTGAGGGGACTAAGACCTCACCCTGAATATTTTTATAATATATATATAGATATCCTCATGGCTATTTCTAACTTTTAAAAACTGGACAATGACATTTCAAAATGGCTGAGTCTATGTCTGTGAGAGCCAAACAAGAGAAGCTACCAGGCAATATCAGGAAAACTCACCCATCCTTATTGCTGGGGAACTAGAAACTCAGCCCGTGTGGGCTGCACAGGTCAAATTCAAAGAGAGCTGTACAAAGGCCATCTACATTTCATAACCCAGGCTTGCCAATTAGGTGTCTGCTGTCTGCTAAGACAAAGGACCCTGCAAACCTCCTTTCAATTCTTAATGGTTAAGACATTTAACGATCTCGGGGACACAGATGAGGGATACATGACCTTTCTCAAAGATAGAGGTGGGAGTCATGGGACATGGGTTTCTCACTTCTGGAACAGTATTGCCTTGCTGAATAACAAAATAACAAAGCTTAGACATCTGACTAGCAGGCCACACTGAAGGAGCTCTGGCCCAGGTTGAACACCTGGCCCCATCTATGCTGCTTCTGCTAGATGTTTGTACCATTGCCTACAAGACTAATTCACCTCTGAGTGCCTATCTCATCATGTGAAGTCAACACCACTGGAACAGTGAATTATCCAGCATCAGTTTTTAACCCACTGACCTCTGTGTAGGAATACCTCATTAGAATTGATTCTGGACTCTGGAATGCACATGAAACAATATTTCTTTTCTCTGTACTGTAAATCTTTCTTTTGTTTTTCCCTCTCTTTACTATCTGAATGCAAGGGGGATGTTGCGAACTTTTGAGTGTGTGCAAATAAACTAACCCTTTGAGCTCACCCTATCCCAAATTTGCTGTGGGGTTATTAATTGAAAATTGGATCACACCTAAACCAAGGGGTTGTGAAATAAGCCACCACTTATAAAGAGGGAATGTAGCTTTCTGCTTACAGAAGGGTGTTGAGAGGAGGAATTAGTGGTGTTTGAATTAAACCCCCTCCTGTCTGTAACACTAGCCACTTCTTTTAAGACTCTAGGATGAAGTCCATCAGGAGTCGTGGACTTGTCAGCCTTCAGCTCCTACAATTTACTCAGCACCATTCCCCTGGTGATTGTAATTTTTTGAGTTCCTCCCTCCCTTCCATTTTCTGATTTACACCTATTTCTGGACTGTCACTTGTGACCTCTGTAGTGAAGACCGATACAAAATCCTTTTTCAGTTCATCTGCCATCCCCTTATTTTCCCTTATTAATTCCCCAGACTCACTCTCTATAGGACCAATGCTCGCTATGTTAATTCTTTTAGTTTTGAATATCTATAGAATTTCGTACTATCTGGTTTAATATTTGTAGCTATCTTTCTCTTGTGCTCAGATTTTTCCTCTTTATCAATCTTTTAGTCACCTTTTTTTGTTTTTTTATATTCTGTCCAATCTCCTGACCTTGCACAATTACATGCTTTTTCTTAAAGTTTGATACTATGTTTAAATTTTTAGTTAATTAGAAGCACCTAGTTTCCTTCACTTTTAATTTCATATTTCAGATAGCAGAATAAATGACTAATGCAAATAATAAATGAAGCTAAAATATTATGGAGTCTTTAAAAAGATGTGTTTTTTTAAATGTGTGGATTTTTTTTATCATAATGGAGAAATTTACATTTCTGCACAAACGTAGAATTAGCTTTTCAGGACAGTGAGGGTGTTTAATAGTCATTGTGAAGTTAGTGTGCTGTTAAAAGCCCAGTTATACCTTATTGAACATGGTGTAACTTTTTCTAGGGTTTTCAGAGTAAGGTTAACAGTGCAAAAGTGGAAGTTTTTGACAATTCACTGACTGTTTAGGATTACAGTCCTGGGGAACCTCATATACCACCGTTCCTTCACTGTCGCTGGGTCAAAATCTTGGAACTCCCTCCCTAACAGCACCGTGGGTGTTCAAGAAGGTTCACAGTGGTTCAAGGCAATGGTTCCCCACCCACCTTCTCGAGGATAATTAGGGATGGGCAATATCCCATCAATGGGCAACATTTTGTGGACAGAGTTCCAGATTTCCACTCACATTTTTGTGAAGAAATGCATCCTAACATGGCCCTGAATGGCTCAGCTCAAATCCTACCATTCTCTCCCTTTGTTCTGACTCCCTCACCAGGTGTGATAATTCCAGTCTATATATCCAACTGAATCCTTTAATCATCTTAAACACCTCAATTGGTTCACCCCTTAACCTTCTGTATTCAAGTCTCGTCTCAACAATCTGCCCTCTTAATTTAACCCTTTAAGCACTGGTATCATTCTGGTGAACTGGCCCTTCCAAGGCCAATATATCCTTCCTGAGGTGGAGAATTCTCGGCCTCTGACCTGCTCTTGCAGCCACAGTATTTATATGGCTATTCCAGTTCAGTTTCTGGTCAATGGTAACCCCCAGGATATTGATAGTGGGGGGGGTTTCAGTGATGGTAATGCCATTTAATGTCAAGGGGTGATGGTTAGATTCTCTTTCGTTGGAGATGGTCATTGCCTGACACTTGTGTGGTGCGAATGTTACTGGCCACTTGTCAGCCCAAGCCTGGATATTGTCCAGGTCTTGCTGCATTTGGACACAGACTGCTTCAGTATCTGAGGAGTTGCGAATGGTGCTGAATATTGTGCAATCATCAGTGAACATCCCCACTTCTGACCTTATGATGGAAGGAAGGTCATTGATGAAGCAGCTGAAGATGGTTGGGCCGAGGACACTACCCTGAGGAACTCCTGCAGTGATGTCCTGGAGCTGAGATGACTGACCCCCACAATCATCTTCCTTTGTGCTGGGTATGACTCCAACCAGCAGAGAGTTTCCCCCCTAATTCCCATTGACTCCAGTTTTGCTAGGGCTCCTTGATGCCACACTCGGTCAAATGCTGCCTTGATGTCAAGGGCAGTCACTGTCTATGGAGAAAGAAACACAGTTAACATTTCAGGTTGATGTCAGAACTCATTATATCCTGACAAAATGTCGCCAACCTGAAATGTTAACCCTCACTGTCCGCACTGACACTGCTAGAGCTGCTATTTCCAGCATTTTCTGATTTCCAACATATATAGTAGTTTGCTTTTGTGTGAAGCAAGATGCAGTCCATGTGGAGCAGAGAAAATGGCTTGAATCAGTTGTGCTGAGTGAATTGGTTTTGCCCTGTACATTCCCTGTAATACCCCTGCCCTGTGGAATGCTCATTGGCTGCCGAGGACTGAACTGATTTTGAAACAAAATGGGATGGGATGCCCAGGGAGTTTCCCTCCCTCTTGGGTTTAGTTGCATTTTCACTTTCAACTTGAGCACGTGTGAAGCAAGGCTGCTTTCAGGTTTGCATGAAGTCTACAGTACAGAAGGAAGCCATTTGGCCTGGTCAGTGCTGGTGTTCATGTTCCAAACTAGCCCCATCTTACCCCATCGGTATGTCCTTTCCCTAAACCAGGATACGAATGGAACCTTGAAGAGGTGCGTGGGCAACGTAAAATGGTTGAAGTTGTTCATCCCCACCTCTCTCCTGCTATTAATGAAAAAACTCAGCAGCTTTGACTTTTATTTCTTTTTTAATCTTAGTGCAAATATTTTCACAGCAGGGATCAGTGTTGAACATGAATTTTCTGGTTTCCTTACACAAGAGACCTGAGAGAGTCACACTGCACCTTACTGTTTGCAGAATTCTGATTAAAACCTGTGTGGGGGTGGGGGTTGGAGAGATCAGAAGGTAAACATTAACCAGTCAGAAAGGGCTCGAAATCCTGTTGATATTGGAATAGAGCTGAGCCGGGAAGCTTTCTGTTGAATAATAACACTAATGTAGAGCCATGGCAGACAGTGGCTGGTGAGAAATGCAAGAGAGCCATTGATAGCAGCAAAGCTAGCAGGTGGGAGAGAGGCAGATAGTCTGCACACCTTGCCCTGCAACTTGCTGCATGCCCAGTCCTCTAACCCTTTTGTTGCCTTGCAGGCTCCCAGGGCCCTCCAGGGTGTCAGCTGCGGGCAGTGCTACCAAGGTCCAAGGAGCCAACAATTTGAACAGACGGAGTCAGAGTTTCAACAGCATTGACAAGAGCAAGCCCCCACAGTATGCAGCCAGCAACGAGAAAGGTAATCCCCTTGGAACTGTTCCTCTAACTCTTGTTTTCCTGTGCTGCTTGCATTTCTCTAGTGCCTCTCACAACTTCAGGACATTCCAAAGTGTTTTCCAGCCAATGAAGTTCTTTTGAAGTGTTGGCTGTTACTGTTGTAACGTAGGAAACGCAACAGCCACTTTGAACACAGCAAGCTCCCACAAACAGAAATGTGAGGGTGATGTCAGTTGGGGTATAAATATTGGCCAGGACACTGTTCTTCAAATTTTGGCTGTGGGATCTTTTACACCTGCCTGAGAAAGCAGACAGGTTAAGCAGATAGATTTCAATCCAACAAACAGAATACAGAAGGCCATTGGTCTGGAGCTGGACTCCTTCTCCATTTTCATATTGTCTTTTATCAGTAGATTTGTGATTTCATTTGAAGTTGTGCAGACTTTTGCATCTCGAAACAGCACAAAAACAGAATCACAGAATTGTTACAATGCAGAAGAAGGCCATTCAGCCCATCGTGTCTGCACCAGCTCTCTGAATGAGCTTTCATCTAGTGCCATTCTCCTGCCTTCTCCCTGTAATCCTTTACCGCAGAGGGTTGTAGAGGCTGGGTCGTTAAGTATATTCAAGGCTGAGATAGACAGATTTTTAATCACTAAGGGAATCAAGGGTTATGGGAAAAAGGCAGGAAAGTGGAGTTGAGGATTATCAGATCAGCCATGATCTCATTGAATGGCGGAGCAGACTCAATGGGCTGAATGGCCTCTTTCTGCTCCTATGTCTTATGATCACACTTTTATGCTTCCAGCAATTGGCCAGCTGGGTGTTATGAAAGAGGTTTGGCATTCAAGATTGATAAACGGATTATTCGTTCAAGAACTATGTGTTTAACCTCTCATGTGAAAGACAGCATTTTCAACAGTGCAGCACTCCTTCAGTGCTGCACTGGAAGGGTCTGGAAGGGTGAGAGTTCGTGCTCAATTGTCTGACCCTAAAGATTCAGAGGTGAGGGTGCTTCCACACTGAGTAATGTCTGTGTGTTGAGCAACCTGTGTAAAGAGTACATCTGTTCCAACGATATTCCTGTTTTGAAAACTACTGGGGCAATATGATTGGATGCATTGGCAGGGCAAGAAGACAATGCCATTTCTGTGTCACTCACAGTCTCTCATTGTGGACGTACCCATGGGTGTTTCATACCTGATGTCACTGTGGTTTTTCCTGTGCACATTGATGATATTAACTGGGCATACAGCCATGTGGAAAAGAAGGCACAATGGGCCCCTCTATTTGGCCCACACAAATCTCCCCGCTGCTTCAGCACTCTCACTGGACCCAACATCATCTTTTATTTGGGAAGAAAAAAGGGAGGAGCTCTTGTTCCACCTCAGAATTAACAAACCCTGAGAGTTTACATCTCAGTGAAGACGGTTTTATTGGAGGAAACTGGAATCAGTAGCAGGCGATGGTGATGTGCCTTCAGCCACCAGCCCCTAAATCTTCTCAGAAAGCTGACTAGTGTAAGTGTTAAGGCCTGCCAATGGAGCTGGATTGTGCAGACTTTGTGGAAAATGGTTAAGTGAGTAATGAGGGAAGCCTGATTTACTCACTGTATCCTATACCTACTGGTAACGCTTTGTTGCAGAGAAATGCGAGTAGGGTTTTGGTGAGGCAGATTGACAAACTAGAACTGTCACACAAACACTGAACTACTCCTTACAGCTGCTGAAGACAGCTTTGGCTGGTGAGACAGAAGCTGCACAAGTTAGGAGAAGAGTGCAAAGGTAAGTCATGAACCGCAAGAGAATGTCCAGGCCGAGGATGTGAATGAGTTTGAAGAAAAGTCATAGCAACTATCACCTGCTAAAATGTTAATCTTGAGAATGGAACAATGTTAGCAAGAGAGGAGGTTAAGGCTTTGGAGAGGGTACAGATGTGGGTCATCGGGACGATCCCAGGGCTGAGCGAGTTCAGTTAATGTAGAGAGACTGAAGAAACTAGGATTGAAACTGGGAAAGGAGTATCAAAGGTTAAGGGGAGATTTAAGAGTAGTGTTCAAAATTCTTCTGAAAGTGGGTTGGTAACCAGAGGTCAAAGGAATAAGATAATTGTCAAAGGAACTCATACTGTTCCTCCTTTGAGGCGAAGATGACCATGTTCATCATCTGGGGTGTTTGGTAGGGTTCTGGTGGGTACGTAGGTGACTGCTCAGGCTGACCTGTGTCACGTAGGACAGGATACCGCTGATGATTGAGTTTGGTTACCTCAGCATTCCTCCTTGTGTTTTCTGTCTGTCTCTGATATGAGCTTTTGAAGGAGGCTGCACTCTTTTCAATTGGCTGTGCCAGCTGCAGTGATCCTGGGAGAGCTTCTCCCAGGACAAGGACTGAAAGGTGCAATCAAATTCTGTAGGAATGGGTCTGGATTGGAAAAGGACCAATTTTCAGGGTTAGGAGGATATAGCTGGGGTGTGGGACTGAACTGGACAGTGCTTTGGAAGAATATGGGTGGTTAATGTAGCTCCACATGGGTTGGACTGTGGGAGGTCAAAGGCCATATAATTGCTGTGCCCATGTAGAGCTTCAACACGAGACATTAAGGCTTGAAATAGTCGACATATGGTGCAGGGAAGGCGCTGTTTGAATTAAAGCACATTGGGCCCAAGCACAGAAATCTATGCATTTAATCTGCATTGCTGCTAATCTTGGAACCCATGAGCCAGGATTTTATGGCCCCACCACAGCAAGTCTCCCTCAGCAATGTGATGAGACATTTAAATCTCCATTTAGTTCAGCGGGACAGTAATATCCCGCTGGGCAGGAGAGGCTGTAAAAGCCTGGCTGTGGTATTTAGACTGGGTGAGAAAAGGTTGAAGTTTTTCAGTCTGAAATCTTGCAGTAGCGGGGAAGAAAATTTCACTCAAAATGCAAACAAAAGGAAAGATTAGGGAGCTGAGTTTGAAAAGGTCGACCTTCCGCGGGGACACCAACACGCAGCTAATGATTTTTTGCTCAGTTGATTTATTTGCAGCATTCCATAAATGGAAATGCAGTGAGGCATAGTTATCGAGTTATTCTCACTGAGTGCAATTCCAGAATGCAAATCGATGCAGACAGTTAAAAGATGCTGGGATGGTGAGGCTTTCTAGCCAAGCAGAGTGGTGGAATGGTTCATGAAGGCAGCTCACCACCACCTTCTCAAGGGCAATTAGGGGAATGAGTAACAACTGTGCACTGAGCCACTGATGCCCACATTCCAAGAAGAATAAAGAACGACAATGCAACCAAGCAGGGGAAAGGCTGGCTTTGTTGGCAAAGTCACTCTCACTTCATAAGTATAACATTAACTTATCCACTTTGGCAGGAAAAATAAGATTGTTGCAAATGCTTCAGCCTTATCTTTTGCACTGATGTGCTGGGCTCCCCCATCATTGAGGATGGGGATATTTGTGGAGCCTCCTCCTCCAGTGAGTTGTTTAATTGTCCACCACCATTCACAACTGGATGTGGCAGGACTGCAGAGCTTAGATCTGATCCGTTGGTTGTGGGATCGCTTAGCTCTGTCTATCACTTGCTGCTTATGCTGTTTGGCACGCAACTAGTCCTATGTTATAGCTTCACCAGGTTGACACCTCATTTTTAGGTATGCCTGGTGCTGCTCCTGGCATGCCCTCCTGCACTCTTCATTGAACCAGGGTTGATCCCCTGGCTTGATGGTAATGGTAGATTGGGAGATATGCCGGGCCATGAGGTTACTGATTATGGTTGAGTACAATTCTGCTGCTGCTGATGGCCCACAGCATCTCATGGATGCCCAGTCTTGATTGCGATATCCGTTCGAAATCTAAGATAAAAGCAAAATACTGCGGATGCTGGAAATCTGAAACAAAAACAAAAAATGCTGGAAAAACTCAGCAGGTCTGATAGCATCTGTGGAGAGAAAGACAGAGTTAACGTTTCGAATCCGTATGACGAGTTTTTGTTTGAAATCTATCCCATTTAGCACAGTAGTAGTGCCACACAACACGATGGAGGGTATCCTCAATGTGAAGGTGGGACTTCATCTCCACAATGACTGTGCGGTGGTCACTCCTGCCGATACTGTCATGGACAGATGCATCTGCAGCAGGCAGGTTGGTGAGGATGAGGTCAAGTATGTTTTTCCCTCTTGTTTGTTCCTTCACCACCTGCTGCAGACCCAGTCTAGCAGCTATGTCCTTTAGGACTTGGCCAGCTCGGTTGTGGTGGTGCTACCGAGCCACTTGTGGTGATGGACATTGATGACCCTACCCAGAGCACATTCAGTGCCCTTGCTACCCTCAGTGCTTCCTCCAAGTGATGTTTAACATGGAGGAGCACTGATTCATCAGCTGAGGGAGGGTGGTACGTGATCAACAGCAGGAGGTTTCCTTGCCCATGTTTGATCTGATGCCATGAGACTTCGTGGAGTGGATGTTGAGGACTCCCAGGATAACTCCCTCCCGACTGTATACCACTGTGCCACCACCTCTACTGGGTCTGTCCTGCCGGTGGGACAGGACATACCCAGGAATGGTGATGGTGGTGCCAGGACATGATCTGTAAGGTATGATTCCGTGAGGATGACTATGTTAGGCTGTTTCTTTGACTAGTTTGTGAGACAGCCCTCCCAATTTTGGCACTAGCTTCCAGATGTTAGTAAAGGGGATTTTGTAGGGTCGACAGGGCTGAGTTTGCCATGGTCATTTCCAGAGCTGAGGTTGATGCCGGGTGGTCCATCTGGTTTCATTCCTTTTTATTGAATTTTTAGTGGTTTGATACAAATGAGTGGCTTGCTAGGCCATTTCTGAGGGTGTTTAATAGTCAACCACATTACTGCACATCTGCAGTCTAGATCTGTAGCCCAGACCTGGTGTGGACAGCAGATTTCCTTCCCTATAGGACATTAGTGAACCAGATGGGTTTTTACAACAACCACGAAAGTTCATGCGACTGATTTCTGGGATGAAGGGGTATCGTGTGAGGAAAGGCTGGACAGGCTGGGCCTGTATCCATTGGAGTTTAGAAGAATGAGAGATGATCCTATTGTAATATACAAGATCCTGAGGGGATTGGAGTTTAGAAGAATGAGAGATGATCCTATTGTAATATACAAGATCCTGAGGGGATTGGAGTTTAGAAGAATGAGAGATGATCCTATTGTAATATACAAGATCCTGAGGGGATTGGAGTTTAGAAGAATGAGAGATGATCCTATTGTAATATACAAGATCCTGAGGGGATTGGAGTTTAGAAGAATGAGAGATGATCCTATTGTAATATACAAGATCCTGAGGGGATTGGAGTTTAGAAGAATGAGAGATGATCCTATTGTAATATACAAGATCCTGAGGGGATTGGAGTTTAGAAGAATGAGAGATGATCCTATTGTAATATAAAAGATCCTGAGGGGATTGGAGTTTAGAAGAATGAGAGATGATCCTATTGTAATATACAAGATCCTGAGGGGATTGGAGTTTAGAAGAATGAGAGATAATTTTATTATAATATACAAGTTCCTGAGGGGACTTGACAGGGTGGATGCTGAAAGGATGTTTCCCCGTGTGGGTGAGGCTAGAATGAGGGGACACAGTTTTAAAATAAGGTGTCTCCCATTTAAGTTGGGGATGAGGAGACATTTGTTCTCTCCGAGGGTCATTTGCATGTGAAATTCTCTTCCCCAGAGATGGGTGGAGATAGGGGCATTAAATATTAAGGTAGAGTTAGAGGGATTCTTGTTAACAAGGGAGTCAAAGATTATTGGGGGTAGATAGGAACATGGAGCCGAGACCACAATCAGATCAGCTATGATCTTATAAAATAGCGAAACAGGCTCTGGAGGCTGAATGGCCTACTCTTGCTCCAAATTCGTATGTTCATGATAAATATTTATTTCAAAATTCTCTCAATAAATATTCAATCCTACAGTTACTCTCCCAACCCTAGCCACCCAACCCCACCCTCTTCCTTCCCTCCCAGTTCAACTTTAGCCAATGATTATCATTTATCGATGACAGTGGCGATCAGTGAACATGTGAGCTAATGCTTAGTGATTGTGCATTGAACCTGAACATTGCAGAGGCCGACATGTAGCCCAATGTCTCACTGGGACATCTTCTGAGACAATCTTTTGGTCGAGTTGGAGATATCACGATGGCGATGATTGTGCTGGTTTTTAACCGTGAGATATCGATATCTCGTGTGTCATTTCACCAGAGCTTCATGGTTACTTTGGAAAGTGGTGATTTTATTAGTTTGCTGGTTTCTGACTCCTCCCCTTCATGAGGTTGCCTTGGTTTCCTCAGGTGACAATCACCCTCCTGCAGGAGGCAGTACCGTTCTGTGGGTAACAGGCAGGCAGACTTGGGGGCAGTTAACAGCCACTTGCATTTACATAGTGCCTTTAACATAGGAATATACCTAAGGTTGCTTATAGAGGAAGGTAATCAGGCAAACAAATTGACACTGAATCAAAGAAACATTATTACAGAACAGGCTGGGTCAAAAAGGTCGGATTTATGATTGGTTTAAAGGAGAAGAGAGAGGCCTGATTTAGGGAGAGAATTTCACAGTTTAAGGTCTAGAAGGCTGGAGGCAGAGCCAATGTTGGGGCAAAGGGTCTGCGGGGTGTGCAAGGGGGCAGAATTCCAGAAGCACAAAGATTCCAAAGGGCTGTAGGGCTGGTGGGAGTAATATAAGAGATCAGGATTCAAACGACTCCTGTTAACGTTTCACTGCTCAGGCTGGAACTGGAGTCAGATCCAGACCCATTCATTATATTCTTCTCCTATTGAATTTGGCTACTGAGAAAATGCTGAGGATTTGATTCAGGTTTGACTTCCTTGTAAAAGCTGCCGGGAATCTGTTCAAACCAGGAATTGAGGTTGATCAGATGGTGCCAATTGTGACCACAGCTGTGCGGCAGACTGCCAGAGTATCTGAATGATGACCCCATGGCTGGTATTTCAAAGAAACCATTTCTGTAGCATCATATTTGTTTTTGTTTTAAGTTGATAGTCTAATACGAGAACAATTCCAAAAGTGGTTGCAGGGGTTTTGTGGCTCACTTTGGGTCTTTGAAGCTCCATTTGTTACTCTCACTGGTTAATTCACGTTAGATGGGAATGAATCAAAATTGCAAGCTTAGCACAGAAAGGTTAGTCTAAAGTTGACGTTCAAAGAGGTATTCGGCTCACTGTGCCTGTGCCAGCTCTTATGAAACAGTGATCCAATTAATCCCACTCTCTCTCTATTTACCTGGAAATCTTTGCTTTTCAAGTAATTATCCAACACCCTTTTGAAAGTTTCTATTGAATCTGCTTCCACCGCCCTTTCACACAGCGCAGTCCAGATCACAACAGCTCATTGTGTAAAATATTTATTTTCCTCATTTTGCCTCTGGTTCCCTTGCTAACCTTGTTAAATCTGTGTCTTTTGGTTACCAACCCTTCTGCAACATGGATTTTGAACACCTCTATCAAACCTCCCTGAACCATACTAGCTTCTCCAGTTTCTCTATATAACTGAAGCCCCTGGAATCATTCTAGTAAATCTGCTCTCCAGGGCCTTCACATTCTTCCTAAAGTGTGGTTCCCAGAATTGGACACAATACTCCAGTTGTCCCTGGACCAGTGTGTCATACAGGTCTATCATAACTCCCTTTCTTTTGTACTCATGTCAAGTGTGCAGAGACAGGAAATTCCTGGCTTCGCAAACCCTAAATTCATAAAAGTGGCCTCAAACAGCAAACCTTCGGTACTATAATGGGGGGTCAAGGGGGCAACTCCACCGGGGGTCGGAGGCGGGCCCAGTGTGGGCTGGGTAACTCAGACAGATATAAAGCAGGCCCTCAGAAAGGCCCGTTTGTGAGATAGGTTGTCCATGATGAAGTGTCAGAGCATCGGAGGAGATGTCATTGTCTTGTCAGGTGAGTGGGGACTATATAAATGTTAACCAAATGTCAGCTGACCCTGGAATGATGGCCCAACATGGTCTTTTCCTAGGAGAAAATTGTCATTGTTGCTGCCCCTTCATAGTGCACTGTACTGAAGCACTTAAACCATGGAGTGGATTCCAATGATGCAGCCATAGAGATGGCATCATCTTGGTAAAGGTATTCTGCAGTAATGTGGTTAGCTGCCAAGACGCAGTAGGTGGATGAATGCTGTACATTGCCTTGGTCATTATCCTATCCACTTGCCCTCTTGCCATCTATCAATCAGGATCCACCTCACACCTGTGCACTTTTTTGTTATTCATTCATGGGATATGGATTTGACAGCTAGGCCAGCATTTATTGTCCATCCCAAATTTCCCTTGTTCAGAGGGCATTTAAGAGTCAACCACATTGCTGTCATGGAAACATAGAAACTAGGAGCAGGAGGAGGCCATTCGGCCCTTCGAGCCTGCTCCGCCATTCTTTATGATCATGGCTGATCATCCAATTCAATAGCCTGCTCCCACTTTCTCGCCATATCCTTTGATCCCTTTCGCCCCAAGAGCTATATCTAACTCCTTCTTGAAAACATACAATGTTTTGGCTTCAACCACTTTCTGTGGTAACGAATTCCACAGGCTCACCACTCTCTGGGTGAAGAAATTTCTCCTCATCTCAGTCCTAAATGGTCTATCCCATATCTTCAGACTATGACCCCTGGTTCTGGACTCCCCCACCATTGGGAACATCCTTCCTGCATCTACCCTGTCTTGTCCTGTTAGAATTTTATAGGTTTCTATGAGATCCCCCTCATTCTTCTCAACTCCAGCGAATATAATCCTACTCGACTCAATCTCTCCTCATATGTCAGTCCCACCATCCCAAGAATCAGTCTGGTAAACCATCGCTGCACTCCCTCTATAGCAAGTACATCCTTCCTCAGATAAGGAGACCAAAACTGCACACAATAATCCAGGTGTGGTCTCACCAAGGCCCTGTACAATTGCAGCAAGACATCCCTGTTCCTGTACTCGAATCCTCTGGCTATGAAGGCCAAATGAATACCATTTGCCTTCTTTACCGCCTGCTGCGCCTACATGCTTACCTTCAGCGACTGGTGTACAAGGACACCCAGGTCTCGTTGCACATTCCCCTCTCTCAATTTATAGCCATTCAGATAATAATCTGCCTTCCTGTTTTTGCTACCAAAGTGGATAACCTCACATTTATCCACATTATACTGCATCTGCCATGCATTTGCCCACTCACTTAGCTTGTCCAAATCACCCTGAAGCATCTCTGCATCCTCCTCACAGCTCACCCTCCCACCCAGCTTTGTGTCATCTGCAATTTGGAGATGTTACATTTACTTCCTTCATCTAAATCATTAATATATATTGTGAATGACTGGGGTCCCAGCACCGATCCCTGGGGTACCCCACTAGTCACTGCCTGCCATTCGGAAAAAGACCTGTTTATTCCTACTCTTTGTTTCCTGTCTGCCAACCAGTTTTCTATCCATCTCAATACACTACCCCCAATCCCATGCGCTTTAATTTTAAGCGCTAATCTCTTATTTGGGACTGTCGAAAGCCTTCTAAAAATCCAAATAAACCACATCCACTGGCTCCCCCTCATCAACTCTACTTGTTACATACTCAAAAAATTCCAGTAGATTTGTCAAGCATGATTTCCCTTTCATAAATCCATGCTGACTCTGTCCGATTCTGCCACTGTTTTCTAAGTGCTCAGCTATTAAATCTTTTATAATGGACTCTAGAATTTTCCCCACTACCAATGTCAGGCTGACTGGTCTATAATTCCCTGTTTTCTCTCTGCCTCTCTTTTTAAATAATGGGGTTACATTAGGTACCCTCCAATCTGTAGGAACTGATCCAGAGTCTATAGAATCTTGGAAGATGACCACCAATGCATCCACTATTTCTAGGGCCACTTCCTTAAGTACTCTGGGATGTAGATTATCAGGCCCTGGGGATTTATCAGCCTTAAATCCCATCAATTTACCGAGCACCATTTCCCTACTAATACTGTTTTCTTTCAGTTCCTCCCTCTCACTAAACCCTGTGTTCCCCAACATTTCTGGTATGTTATTTGTGTCCTCCTTTGTGAAGACAGAACCAAAGTATGTATTTAGTTGGTCAGCCATTTCTTTGTTCCCCATTATAATTCCCCTGTTTCTGATCGTAAGGGACCTACATTTGTCTTCACCAATCTTTTTCTCTTCACATAACTATAGAAACTTTTACAGTCAGTTTTTATGCTCCCCGCAAGCTTACTCTCGGACTCTCTTTTCCCTTTCTTAATCAATACCTTGGTCCTCCTTTGCTTAATTCTAAACTGATCTAATAGTATCTCTAATCTCCCTTGTAAACCTTTCCTGTTTTACTTTTGCACCAGATGGAATAAACATTGGTTGCAGTTCACCCATGCACTCTTTGAATGTTTGCCAATGCCTATCCACCGTCATCCCTTTAAGTAATGTTTCCCAATCCATCATAGACAGCTCGCGCTTCATATCATCATAGTTTCCTTTATTAAGATTCAGGATTCAAGTCTCAGAATCAATTACATCACTCTCCATCTTGATGAAGAATTCTATCATCCCTAAGGGACCTTGCACAACTAGATTGCCAATTATTCCTTTCTCATTACACAATACCCAGTCGAGGATGGCCTGTTCTCTCGTTGGTTCCTCAACATATACACTCCAGGAATTCCTCCTCTACAGTATTGTTACTAATTTGATTAGCCCAATCTATATGCATATTAAAGTCACCCATAATTACAGATGTTCCTTTATTACATGCATCTCTAATTTCCTGTTTAATGCTATTCCCAACATCACCACTACAGTTTGGGGGTCTATATACAATCCCCACTAACATTGTTTGCCCCTTGGTGTTTCTCAGCTCTACCCATACAGATTCCACATAGTCGGAGCTAATATCTTTCCTCACTATTGCGTTAATTTCCTCTTTAACCAGCAATGCAGCTCCACCACCTTTTCATCTGTCCTTCCTAAATACTGAACACCATTGGATGTTCAGTCCCCATCCCTGGTCATCCTGCCTCCATAATCCCGACTATATCATACCCGTTTACATCTATTTGTGCATATGTAGGCCAGACTGGGTAAGGATGGCAGATTTCCTCCTCTAAAGGACATTTGAGAACCAGATGGGTTTTTACAACAATTGATAATGGTTCCATGGTCACTATTAGACTTTTAATTCCAGATTTTTATTCAATTTAAATTCCACCATCTGCCTTGGTGGGATTTGAACCTGGGTCCCCAGAGCATTACCCTCGGTCTCTGGATTTCTCATCCAGTGACAATACCATTACTGCCCAGTGTCCAAGGAGTTCAACTGAATCATTCCAGAATTGCACTAAGTGTGGTAGCGGGCGTGAAAAACAATGTTTTATCCACCAACGCAATGGCAGTTTTCGAGCAATATCGTCCCATTCCCGCCTCATAAATTATGCAGTCACAGGAAACACACCGTCTCACTGGCTGACAGCCTCCAGTTGGTCCACTGCACCATTACCTCACTGCTTCCTCATCCTGGGTGTCATATTTAAACTGCAGCCGCGCACATACTTCTCAATGCTTGCAACCCAGGACTGCTCCGGTGAAGACATGGCCCCAATAGCCAAGAAGAACGCAGTCCTCCGATTCGGTGACACATCCCTGGGACGCCTTCGGGATGCCATGGAGGTCTGCCACGATGTCCTCTGCCCCAGCTCAGGCCACAGGAGGCCCATCAGTCTCACCACTCCAGGTTGGGAGGCAGTGGCAGTGGTGGTCAGTGCCAATGCTGCATTCAAGAGGTCGGCCATCCAGTGCAGAATCATACCAAGAAAGGATTGTCATTATTGACAAAATGATTCTGATGAGGGTTAATGGAGTGAATTATTGTAATGTAACTGTTATTTCCACTTCAGTGTTGTCTTGTAGATGCTCAGTTGAGGTTTCATTGGACAATCTACCCAATCTGTGTGGGCATAAAAAACAGTACAGTGCAGAAGATAAAGGGACCACAAATGGACTCCAGCCTTCCTTCAGGAAAATGGTACTCTCTGCTTGTGTTTCCACCTCAGTGGGCAGCACTGTTACCTCTGAATCAGAAGGTTGTGGGTTCAAGTCCCACTTCAGAGAATTGAACATGTAACCCAGGCAAATACTCCCAGTGCAGGACTGAGGGAGTGCTTCACCCTCAGAGGGGTCTTCTTCCAGATTAGATGTTAAACCAATGCTCTGTTGGTCCTTTCAGGTGGGAGTAAAAAAAAGTCCCAGTGAGCTGTTTTGAGTTCTCCATGTGTCCTGGCTAGTGTTTCTCCCTCAGAACATTGCTGAAAAAAACCCAGATGATCTTATGCGTCTCATTGTTGTTTGTGGGAGCTTGCTGTGCACAAATTGGCTACATTATACCTCTTCAAAAAGTACTTCACTGGCTGTGAGTGCTTTGAGCTGTCCTGAGGTTGTTACAGGTGCCCTAGGAGTGCCAGATCCTTCCTTGTTAGCAGTATTATCATTTGAATACAAACGCACACAACTGCGCTGCAGAATTCTGCTGGAACTTCTGCTACATTTCAATCGACCGATCGGTTAAAACAATAAAAATGAGAACTCCAGAATGGGTGACCTGTGTGGAGAACAATTTCAAAGTTCTCACTTGTGGTTAACACAAGTATCCTGCATCCGCTTGTTGACATTTTTCACATTTTTGGTGTGTTCTCTAAAATTTATTGCCAGCTTTGCTCAGTTTGCTTTTGCCTCTCATGCAGAGAAGCACAGCCAGTGAGTCGCATTCAGTCGTTTTTGTTTAAAGCATTTCTGGAAGATGCAGTCTGTGCTTGATTGGTTCTGGCTGCAAGCAGGCCCGTACTGTGCATTCCCAGAAGGGGAAAAACAACTCTGACCGGTATTCTTATTTCCCAGTTTTTACTGTTTGTCCCTTCTGGGCTGTTGAAATGGCTTCACGGTTACTGTGGTGAGTAAAAACGTATTTGTCAGGAATGAACATTGTGGATGATGCACTGAGTCTTGTGTGGGGCAAAGGTCAGAGTGCAGCGCCTTCTGGATCTGTTAGGTCAAGTCCTTCTCCACCTCCCTCCCCTCCAACCCTATGTTACTAAAACGGAGCCCGCTGCAGATTTGAGCAATGACTTTTTATTGTGTGTGATGAAGTCTGTCCCACCAAATTTCCTGGACTTCCACTGCTCTTTTAGAAGGGTGCTGATGAAGGATACCCAGCTCCCGACGCTGACACCGACACTGCTAATCACTCATTTATCAATATTAAGCATTTTAACTGGGCTCCTATGGTACTTTGGCATAACTGAGCCACCTAGTCAGTAAGGGTGCCTATTTCCACCTCTGTGACTCCTAACTTCACCCACTGTCGCAGCTCAGGTGCTGCTGAAACCCTCGTTTATGCCTCTGTTACCTCTGTACATGACTATTGCAACATATACCTGGCTGGTCTCTCACATTCTACCCTCTGTAAACTGGAGGCCACCGAAAACTCTGCTGCCAATGCCTTAACTCGCGGAAAGCCCCATTCACCCATCGCCCCTGGGCTCGTTGACCTACATTGGCTCCCAGTCAAGCAATGTCATGATTTTAAAATTACCGTCCTTGTTTCTTTTCCATGACCTCGCCCCCTCCTTATCTCTATCATTTCTGCCAAACCCACAATCCTCTGAGATCTCTGCGCGCCTATAATTCTGGCCTCTTGCACATCCCTGATTTTAATTGCTGCACCATTGATGGCTGTACCTTCAGCTGCCTGGATCCCAAGCTCTGGATTTCTCTCCATTGATCTCCTTGCCTCTCTGCCTCTCTCTTTCTCTCCCTCTCTCCCCCTTTCAGGTGCTTCTTAAAACCTACCTCGTTGAGTAAGCTTTGGTCACCATCCCAATGTGACTCAGTGCATACAGCGCATATATCTACATCGTACATACAGGTATTATATTTTCAACAGGTGAAATTCAGGTATTATACAGGCGTAATACAGGTATTATATTTCATACAGGTGAAATAGATGTAAATCTGGAAGTTCCATTAAAAATTCTGGTTTCTGTAGATTTTGGTTAACGATGGGCTATTTGATGACTGTCATTTTAAGATGAGTTTGACTGAGTAGGGGTCACGTGATTTGCTCACCTAATGTGTGGCTGGCGCGGGGAGATAAATTCTAGGGAGGGATTCCCTTGGGAAATGCTGGATGAGGGGCTGGCTGGATACAAACAGCCACTGAAACTCGCTTGTAAATAAAGTTTGTTCTATTTGAGTCAGAAGCCTCCCAAGGCGTGTTTCTACATTTGGCACTGTGGAAAAACCATCCTGGTGCTGTCACCCGCCTGCACCTGTGATTTTTATTGTGTTCAAATTTCACCATCTGTCGTGGCAGGATTTGAAGGCAGGTCCTCAGAGCATTACCCTGGGTCTCTGGAATATAGGTTCAGTGACAAGACCACTTCACCATCACCTCCCCACTAACAACAAACCATCAAACACAGGATCACAAACAAACCGTCAATCAGCTCACAGAGCTGGGCAAGTCTCCTCTTCCACCAATTGAAGACTTTATGCAAAACTTCCCAGGAACCAGTCATACCCAAGATGGACATGAGTCACACCTACCAACAGCTTGAGTTGGATGAAGGCTTCTGAGATTATGTCATGATAAACATGCACAAAGGGCTTTGTCAGTACATGTGCTTGCCTTTTGGTGTTTCGTTGGCGTGTGCAATATTCCAACGCACAACGGAGAGCTGACTACAGGGGTTGCCCCAGGTTGTGGGATACCTCAATGATATATTCATCGCTGGGACCACAGAGGCTGAACATCTGGCGAATTTAGAAGAGGTATTAAAAAGATTTTGGGAGGCTGGAGTCCGCCTCAAGAGAGAAAAGTGCACTTTTCAAGCCAAGGAGGTGATTTACCTGGGACACAGGATCAATGCTCAAGGGCTACACCCTGTCGAGGAGAAAGTCAGGGCTGTAAGGCCTCCTCCCACAAACATGTCTGAACTTAAATCATTTCTAGGAATAGTCAAATATTATGGGTTGTTTTTGGTAAATCTATCTACTGTGCTGCCCTCCTTACACATCGTGTTAAAGAAGCACCACCACTGGCCTTAGAGAACTCCTCAGGAAACGGCTTTCAACAGGGTGAAGCAGGTTGCTGCAGTCTTCAAGCCTATTTGTGAACTTCAACCCATTGAAGGAACTAACACTGACGAGTGGCGCCTCTCCATATGGTGCTGGGGCAGTGTTGTCCCATGAAATGACTGACAGCTCAGAAAGGCCAATAGGATATGCGTCAAGAACAGTATCGGTAGCTGAAGGAGACTGTTCACAAATCGAAAAAGAAGGTCTATTAATAGATTTTGGTGTCAAAAAGTTCCATCAATATCTACATGGGAGGCAATTCATTATTGTTTCAGACCACAAGCCGCTGTTGGGTCTTTTTAAGGAGAACGAGTCTATTCACCGACAGCCTCTATAAGGTTCAGAGGTGGGCATTGATCCTGGCTGCATATGGATACACCTTCAAGCACCGACCGGGGTACATATTGCGAATTCAGGTGCCCTGAGCACCTGCCCCTGAGAGAAAGTATTACATTTGCACCTATTCCCCAAGAAATTGTCTTGGCCTTAAACGTTTTGGATGTGCTACCAGTCTGTGCGAAACAAATCAAAACCTGGACCAGTCGGGATCCACTGTTATCCAGAGCACGAGATAAAATCCTTATGGGATGGGGAAATGAGACAGTTTCAGACAACATGGAACCCTTATCCATCCGTAAACATGAACTTCATTGGCATGATGGTATTGTGCTATGGGGAGTGCGAGTGGTCATTCCTGTGCCAGGGAGGGAGCTATTCCTCATGGAACTACACAGTGACCACCCTGGGAACTCCTGGCTAACATTTTCATTTTCAAGATATGTATGGCGGCCCGGAATCGACACTGATATTGAGAAGATGGTGAGGCACTGCCAACAGTGCCAGTTGCAGTAAAACCTGCTGGCTACAACCTCCACTACCCCCTTGGGAATAGCCTGGGCGGCCATGGGTCCACATCCATGTCGATTTTGTTGGACTATTTATGGGTACGATGTTTCTCCTCGTAATTGCATACTCTAAGTGGATGGAAATTTTTGAGGTGAAGATATCCACATCGATGGTGACCGTTGAAAAGCTATGGTCGTGTTTTGCAACTGATGGTTTGCCTGAATTAACCGTGTTCGATAATGGGGCAGTGCTCATGGGTACGGAGTTTCAAAACTTCACCACTCTCAATGATATAAAACACATAAAGACAGCGCCTTACCACCCAGCACCGAACGGCTAAACCGAGAGAGAGCCGCCCCAAATTGCAAAAACTATCAGGCGGATCTTTAGCAACAAGACTCTCACCTTTTCTGCTGAATTACCACCCCACCCCACACACAACGACAGGTGTTCCTCCTGCTGAACTGTTAGTGAAACGTCGACTCAGGATGAGGTTAAGTCTTGTGTTTCCAAATTTGCAGGGGTGGGTGGGGTCAAATCAGTGCAACCAGAAGACAAGACATGATTCTTCAAGTAGAGCTAGGAAGTTTTCAACTATTGTACGTAAGAAACCTTGGTAATGGTCCTAGATAGATAACCGGAAGGGTGGTTTCTGAGACCCAACCTATTTTGTATCAAGTAAAGATAGAGGGGTAGTTTGTTCAGAAGCATGTTGACCATTTGAGGGGTAGAGAGGCACTCTCACTGTCAGTGTCACCACCGAGAGTGTTTAATAAACATCAAGGATGTCCCTGTGGAAGTTAATGATAATGAATTGTCCATACCAAAGGAGGTACCTGTTAGTACAATTCCAGAAAACGTGGACCCAGTAGAAGCCTCACCTGTTGAAATACGCCACTCGACATGAATTCAAAGACCACCCCATAGACTTAATTTATAACTATGGGGTCTATTGTCTGTATTTTGTAATTGAATTCCAGGCCAACGATGTATGTAGTTATTTCTAGAATTAAGAAAACTCTTTGTTCAATTGAATAAAACAATTGTTAACTGAAAAGATGTACAAAGAGTTAAGGGGGAAGGGATGTGATGACTGTCACTTTAAGATCAGTTCGACTGAGTAGGGGGTCACATGATTAGTTCACCCAATGTGTGGCTGGCGCGGGGGAATAAATTCTAGAGGAGGAGTGTCCTAGGAAAGGGGCTGGCTGGATACAAGCAGCCACGGAAACTCGCGTGTAAATAAAGTTTGTTTTGTTTGACTAAGAAGCCTCCCAGCGTGTGTTTCTATAGGTTAGAATTATGCTCTGCCTATGGGCACTGAGGCGTCAGTTGTGTGTTCCTAAGCATGTTCGATCAAAAGCACTGAAGCAGTTGAGAGTTAATGTTAAGTTACATTCAGTCGGTCCACTTCTGCACTGTCACCACACCAATGTTGTAACAGATTTATGGGATTTAGTGGATAGGTCAGAGTTCCATTGCTAATGGGTGAGGTGGTGATATTTCTAGCATGGAGTGAAGCATGGTGGTAAATAATGTGACCAGCTCCATGTTTTTTTAGTGGAATGATACAGTGAAGCCTTAGTGACAAATGATGAGATGCACCTTCACTCCAGCACACCAACTATTCCCATCTTGAAGGTTGGTGATTTTCTGCTTGGATAGTTCTGCCATTGTCCATTATTCTTCATGAAGGTGATGTGATTTGCTCCTGCATTCCATGCTGGCTCCGTTAGCATTGTGAACATTCTTGTGCCAGGTGCAAGGTGCCTGCACATCACAATTTGGAGAGCATCAGGTTCCATTCATTGTCTTGGAAGGTGTTGTTTGTCCCAGGGAAGTCTCAGTTGCAGACACTGGGTTAGAAATGGGGGCTGGAAGGTTGGATACAGTTTATGTCCTTTACTTAAATCTATTTTAGTTTCCTTAACAACAGTAACTTGTATTTATATGCAATAAAATGTTCTAAGGCACATCACAGGAGCGTTATAAAGCAAATTTGACACCGTGTCATATGGAATATATTAAAGCAAATGGCCAAAGGCTTGTTCAAAGAATTGGTTTTAATGGAGCATTTCAAAGGAGGAGAGAGTGAGTGAGATAGGGAGGTGGAGTGGTTTGAGGAGCAAATTCCAGAGCTTGGGACTGAGGCAGCTGAAGGTCCGGCGATGGAGAGCAGGGATGCTCAAGAGCCCGGAACCTTGCCAGAATGACATTCCCATTCTTTCTGAATTTTCAACCTTTCAGTTTTCATCTGAGAACACCACCTCCATACACCCACTGTTCTATCTCCCCCCACCCCACCCACCTCCTCCCTTCTCTTGCCTTTGTCTTGGCTTCTGCCTCAATCCACCTCAACTACTTGAATATTCCTCTGTGTCATTATTTACACGTTGCCCATTTCCTCAACGGGATAATCATTCATGTCAGTGAGCAATTTCCTGCTTTTGTATTGATCAAGTTGCAGCTCATTCATACCAGGAACTCACTCCTGCAACAAAAGCATTTGTTTTTTTTATTTCCACCTCAATGTTTTCACAATTTCACTGGAAAGGTTGCTTATTCATCCTTCAGTTTTAGTCTCCCACTGGTAACTCCAGCAAGAATTTATAATTACATAGAACCTGCAGCATAGTAAAACAACCAAAGCTCTTCACAGGAACCTTAATCAGACAAAATTTGACACTGAGCCGTATAAGGAGACATTAACATAGATGGTCGAAGATTTGGTCAAAGAAATAGATTTTATGGAGCATCTTAAAAGAGGAGTAGAGTGGTGAGTGGTATAGGATGGCAGTTCCAGAGGTCAGGCAGCTGAAACCAATGATGGAGTGAAGGAAATTAGGGATGTGCAGGAAACCAGATTTGAGATGATCTTTTCATTCTAAAGTTACTAACTGATCTGTTGTTCTGCCAGCATTTCCTCGTTTTGTTTGCTGAAGGTTTACTTTGTATTTGTGCAATTTAATCGACTTTTTTGAAAGCTCCTGGTCAAGGTGAAATTTCATTGGGTGAAGCATCCTCAAGGTTAAATCTAACAGTGACTTATCAGTTAAGTTGCATTTTTGGAGTGCTCCCAGATTTTAGTTAAGGCAGTTTCACTCCTGATAAGGTTAAACCTAAATTAATTGACAATACTTTTCTTTGAAAATCTGGAGTTGGCCTTATCATGGCTTCATTCTTTTTATGATGTTCCTCTTTGATGTTCTTGAACACTTTGGTGAATCATTTATCATTGCCTTGGGCAAATCAAAATTCTATCAGTGTGTTTACAAGCCTCTCACCAGTAACTATCCACTTTCTTCTCAAATCATTTTATCCGGGCAGTAGTTATTGACTCATTCTCTGTTCTTTTTCCATTAATTCGAATATTCCCAGGGGTTCTGTTATCTGTCTTTTCCTTCATCATTCAACCCTGCCCACTTTACATTTGTCAAGTTCCCTCGAATCCCTTGACACTCACAATCTTCAGTCATCTTGTGGTATAATGATGGTAGCATTGAAATTTAAGCCCCTCTATGTTTCGCAATGGAGTAAAGAAATTGCCCTTCAAATGTATTTAAGGGGAAGTTAGGGAAGCTCGTGGTTATGATACTGAACTGGTATTCCAGAGACCTGGGCTAACAGTCCAGGGGCATGTGCTCAAATCCTATTGTGGCATCTGGGAAATTTAACTCCAATTAATTAAATAAATCTGGAATTGAACACTAGTCCCAGTAATGGTGACCATGAAGCTATCATTGATTGCTGTAAGAACCCATCTGGTTCCCTAATGTCCTTTAGGGAAAGAAATCTGCCATCCTTACCAGGTCTGGCCTACATGTGACACCAGGCCCACAGCAATGTGATTAACCCTTAATTACCTCTGAAATGGCCAAGCAAGCTTCTCAGTTGTATCCAAGAAGTTGGCTCACTGCCACCTTCTCAAGGGCAATTAGGGTTGGGCAATAAATGCCAGCCTTGCCAGCGATGCCCACATGACAGAGCAAGAAATAGAAGGATGTGTTGACAGGCTTAAAGAAAAAGAAACAGCTGCATTTATATAGCACTGTTCAAAAGGACTGGACATCTGAAAGCTCTTCACATCCATTGATGTACTTTTGAAATCCAGCCACTATTGTAATGGTAGAAATACATCAGCTAATTGCGCATGGCACCAAAACAGCAATGTGATAATGACCAGATCATCTGCTTTTGTGAAATTGGTGGAGGGGTAAATGTTGACCAGGACCCCAGGAAGAACTGCCTCGCTCTGCTTCAAAACTGCAACACAGGATCTCTCGTATTCACTTGAGGAAGCAGCTGGAGCCTCAGCCGTGGAGCAGAAACGTTGACTTGGGCTGAATGGACTGTTTCGGTGTTGTACAGTCCATGTCTAATCTGGTTCCTGTCTATTCTTCAAAGGCTCTTTTTCTTCATGTTCCTAATGAGTTAACTAACAGCTTTCACCTCTTAACTTTGGTGGCACTATTTTTAACTTATTTTAATCTACCAGTGTTCTTGGCCTCACTGTCTCCTCCAATGCTAAATGGATTCTTGGATCTCCCTTTTTAAATCTGTAACTGGGACTCTTCCTCTATGCCAAATATTTTCTTTTCCTTCAACAACTCTGACCATTGTGCAGTCCGAGCCCTTCCAAGACCAGAACAACCTGCGTTGCCGTACTCATAGGGGCCTTTATGTCACTCCTTTTGCTCTCCTGAACAGGATACGGGAGACAATTTATCACCTGATGGACAATCCCTATCTCTCTGCCAACTGCCAACTTTTTCCATCAGTCACAACCATCCCTCAACGTCACTCAGATTATCTGGTCATTATCACATTGCTGTTTATGGGATCTTGCTACACGGAAATTGACTGCTGCCTTTCCCATATTCGAACAGTGGCTACACTTCAAAAGTATTTCATTGACTGTAAAATGTTTTGCAACCTCCTGATTTGTGAAAGGTGCTATAGAAATACAAATCTTTCTTTTTTTTGTTTCTTACTTGCTTTTCTCTATTTTAATAACACTACAGTAGTCCTTCCTTTACTGAATTTTCCTCTTTGACCCTACGAAACCACCCTAAAATGCCCTCCTGTATACCCTTGCCCAGCCTTTCCACAACCCATTGTAGTGCAATGAAGGCTCATTGGAGACTCCCACTCACAAACCTGTGTTCCTGCCCCTGTCTCCAGCACCTTAAAACTATGGGGCCAGGATTCTCCAGCCCTGGGTGGGATCCACCGTGGGATATCCAGCAGCCCAGCCAAAATCCCATTGACTTTTGGTGGGAGCAGGAGATCATGGTGGTGGGCGGGGGGTGGAAAATCCTGACCTAGGATTCTTTGTCTTGCTACAACTCTCCTTCCTTCATAGAAACATAAGGACGTAAGGAATACGAGCTGGAGGCAGTCATTAGGCCCTTTTTGTCTGCTCAGACATTTGATATGACCATGACTGATCTTCGACTTCAACTCCAGCTTCCTGCTCTAGCTCCATATCCCTTAATTTTCTTAAGAGTCCAAAAATCTGCCGATCACTGTGATGAATATACTAAGTGACTGAGAATCCAGAGCTCTCTCTTGGGAAAGAAGTCCTCCCTCCCAGCTTTGATATCCAAATTATGGATTCTGAAACACCCCCATACTCTGCGGTAATCTGATTCAATTCCAGTGTGTTTCCAGTGTGAATGGTCTTTGCCCCCATATATAATATATTGGAACAAGATTTAAAAGCAGGACTGTGAAGTGGTCGAAAGCATTTCTAACTGATGGTTCACTGACAGTTCACCAGCAATTTCTACTTTAACACGCTGTTCACCAATCTGTTGAACCATCAGGAAATGGTGAGTTTTGTCATGTTTTTTGTGGTGATTCATTGTGGTTGAAATCTATCCACATAAAGGGAGATTCCAGAATATGGGAATACTTTCTGCCTCACCCCAAATTAGTGTTTCCTGCCTGTTAATATATCCTTTCCTGCACAGGTTTGATGAAATGGTTCAGGCTCATGATGAACATAGAGGGTTGCTTGGAGAACAGTTTCCACTGGCAGGAGGATTGGTGCCCAGAGTTAAGATGACAGGCACAAAAAGCAGAACTGTGATTATTTTTCTCGGTGTTGTGAGTTATCATCTGGAGTGAAAGAGAAGTGGAAGCAGATTCAGCAGTCACCTTTTAATGAGTATGTACATTTGCAAGGCAATGGGGGAAAAGTAGCATAAGTGGCGAGTGGGACTAATTGGACATGTCTTTCAAAGAGCTGGTGCAGCCAAGGTAGGCTGAATGGCCTCCTTGCATGTGTACATACAAACATATACGAACATACCAATTAGGAGAAGGAGTAGGCCATTTGGTTTCTCAAGCCTGCTCCGCCATTTGATAAGATCATGGCTGACCTGACTGTGACCTCAATCCCACGTTCCACCTATCGCCCAGTAACCTTTGACCCTCTTGTTGGTCAACAGCTTGACTAACTCCTTCTGAGTTGTATGAGTCTGTAGTTGTCTTACAAAGTCGAGTCACAGAAAGAAAGTAGCTTTGATCATTTTTAGAGGAGAAGTGAGGGAGTGCAGGAGAAATTGCAAAGAATGAAAAAACAGTAAAAAATAAACTGGGAAATAAGAATACTGGTCTGAACTGGTCTTGTATACCTTAAAATGGAACGCCTGTAAAAACTGGGAAATAAGGGTACTGGTCTGAACTGGTCTTGTATACCTTAAAATGGAACGCCTGTAAAAACCGGGAAATAAGGGTACTGGTCTGAACTGTTTTTTCCTTCTGGAAGGTAAATCCAGGTACAGGAGGAGGCCATTCAACCCTTTGAGGCTGACCCACCATTCAGTTCAATCATGGGTGATCTGCACCTTAATTCCATTTACCTACCTTGGTTTCCTATCTCCCAATAATTCTCGAGAGCCCTGAGCATGGTATCCAGTACTGAGGGAGTTCCATACTGTCGGAGCTGCCATCTTTCAGGTGAAATATTAAACTGAAACACTACACTGAGGCCCTGTCTGCCATCTCAGGTCGATGTAAAAGATCCCATGGGGGCTATTTCGAGATGAGTGGAAGGGTTATCGTCAGAGTCCTGGGCCTAGTATTTATTCTCTGATCATATTACAAAAACTTTATTACATAAAAAAAATTACAAGTTTATCTGGTCATTATTATTTTGCAGTTTGTTGGATCTTGCTGTGCATAAATTGGTTCCTGTGTTTCCTACATTACAACAGTGACTACATTTCAAAAGTACTTAACTGGCTCTAGAGTGTTTTAGGATGTCATGAAAGGCACTATACAAATGCAAGTCTTTCTTTCCTTTCTTTAATATCTGGCCTAACCATAATCGATTGATCTCAGATTTGACATTTTCCAACGTGCTTGTTTCACAATAGGAGCTGGAATTTTTTTTTTGGATGTTTAGTTTGTGTTTCCTCTTTGTTTCAGAACCATTGAAAAATCCGCCCTTACCAGGAGGCATGAATGGGAACTTGCCATCCACTGCCAGCACTGGGCAGCAGCAGGTTTCTGCCATCCCTTCTCCAGGCGCTGGCAAACCCTGGCGCAGCAAGTCAATGAACGTCAAGCATGCCGCCACCTCGTCCATGCTGAGCGTGAAAGTCCCCAGTCCCATCACCTCTCCCACTGCCTCCACCGACCGGCTCAGACCTCCCCTGCCTGAGGTCACCAAAACTCCTTCCAACGGGCAGAAGTCGATGCTGGAAAAGTTCAAGCTGATCAACAACAGGATATCCTCGAGACCCCCCTTCTCTCCCAGCTCAGGGTCTGCTGAGGGCGGGAGGGACGAGGGTCCGCATTCGGAGTGCGGGGAGGCCGAGGGCGGAGGTGGGGGTTCCACCGGCAGCAGCCCAAAAACACAATCGAAGGGAACGCCCCAGAGGATAGGGGGGAAGGTCACCAGCAATAAGAAGGCCACAGCACAAGTGAAGGAGAAAGAGGAGAAGGAGAAGGAAAAGGGCAAAGGATTAAAAAGCTGCAAAGAAGAGAAAGTGAGTGATGCCTCCAGAAAGAGCTCAAAAATCGCCAGCTTAATCCCAAAAGGAGGCAAGCCGGTGGGAGTCAAGAAGGAGAGTACAATTCCCGCTTCCAGTGGGATACCCAAACCAGGATCCAAGGTTCCCACCGGAAAGTCCACGTCAGTGCCTGGACCTGTAGGGAAGGAGTCGGAGAAAACCAGGACTGCAAAGGCAAGCCAAGGTCACACGTTGCAGAAATCTCAGGCCGACGGCAAGGCTTCCAGCTCCAGTAGCATTGCTTCCCTAGAGGGCAGAGGTGCCAGCCTGCCCTCCTCACCCCCTTCCTCCTCCAGCCCGGCCACCCTTTCGGCTTCTGTGGTCACAACCTGTGGGCAGGCGCCAGGCAACAGCAGCAGCAACGGCAACATGGTCGTCCAGCTCCCTCAGTCACAGCAGCCATACAGCCACCCCAACACCGCCACCGTTGCCCCCTTCATGTATAAGTAAGTAGCACTACATCTTTTCACAGTTACAGAGTATTTCCAACACAGAAACAGGCCATTTGGCCCAACTGGTCCATGCCAGTGTTTATGCTCCTCCCACACTTACTTCATCTCACTCTATTAGCATATCCCAGAGGGAAAAGCCAGTTCAAATTGTCAAATCCCTGTTAAAATCAATAACACTGGCACCATAGGAACATAGGCGTAGGAACAGGAACATAAGGAGCAGGAGTAGGCCATTCAGCCCATCGAGCTGCTCTACCATTCATTACGATCATGGCTGATCATACACCTCAAGGTCTTTTTCCCCACATTATCCCCATGTCCATTTTTGTCACTGGTATTTAGAAATCTGTCAATCTTTGCTTTAAACATACTCAATGACTAAGCTTTCACAGCCCTCTGGAGTAGAGAATTTCAAAGATTCACAACTCTTTCCTCATCTTAACACCTGCCCCTTTACTTCCTCTCTCCTCACCATCCAAGGGCCCAAACACTCCTTTCAAGTGAAGCAGCATTTCACTTGCACTTCCCTCAATTTAGTCTACTGCATTCGCTGCTCCCAATGTGGTTTCCTCTACACTGGAGAGACCAAATGCAGACTGGGTGTCCGCTTTGCAGAACACCTTCAGTCTGTCTGCAAGCATGACCCAGACCTCCCTGTCGCTTGCCATTTTAACACTCCACCCTGCTCTCTTGCCCACATGTCCGTCCTTGGCTTGCTGCATTGTTCCAGTGAAGCTCAACGCAAACTGGAGGAACAGCACCTCATCTTCCGACTAGGCACTTTACAGCCTTCCGGACTGAATATTGAGTTCAACAATTTTAGATCATGAACTCTCTCCTCCATCCCCACCCCCTTTCTGATCCCCCTTTTTTCCAATAATTTATATAGATTTTTCTTTTCCCACCTATTTCCATTATTTTTAAATGTATTTCTATCCATTGTTTTATCTCTACCTTTTAGCCTATTTCGATCCCTTCCCTCCACCCCACCCCCACTAGGATTATCTGTACCTTGCTCATCCTGCTTTCTACCCTTAATGTCACCTATTAGCACATTCCTTAGATAATATCACCACCTTTGTCCTTTTGTCTGTGACATCTTTTGGCAATCTCCACCTATCACTGGCCCTCTATCCAGCTCTACCTATCCCACCCCCCCTTAAACCAGCTTATATTTCACCTCTTTTCTATTTTTCCTTAGTTCTGTTGAAGAATCATTCAGACTCGAAACGTTAACTGTGTTCCTCTGAAAAACAAATTCTCCTCATCTCTGCCCTAAAAGGGTGACCCCTAATTTTAAAACTGTGCCTCCTAGTTCTGGACTCACCCACAAGAGGAAACAGCCTTTCCACATCCATCTTGTCAAGGCCGTTCAGGATGTTGTATACTTCAACCAAGTCACCTCTCACTTTTCTAAACTCCAGTGGCAACAAGCCCAGTCTGTCCAACCTTTCCTCATAAGACAACCCACTAATTTCAGGTATCAATCTAGTAAACCAAGTATAGCACATTTACAGGCTCCCTTTTATCCACAATGTATGTTACTCTTTCAAGGAACTCCAATAAATTGGTTAAACATGATTTCCCTTTCACAAAACATGCTAACTCTTCCAGACTGCCTATCTCCCTTGTTGAATAGAGGGGTTGTATTTGCTACTTTCCAATCTGATGGATCCTTTCCAGAATCGAGCACATGTGGAAAAACTTACACCAACACATCCACCACCTGACTAGCCACCTCTTTAAAGACCCTAGGGTGAAGTTCATTTGGGCCCAGAGACTTGTCAGCCCGCAGCTCCATCAGTTCGCTTAGTACCACTTCCCTAGTGATTGTAATTTCACCAAGTCCCCCTCTTTCTTCCACTTCCTGATTTACAGCTATTACAGGAATGGTTTTTGTATCCTCTATAGTGAAGGCAGAAGCAAAATATTTGTTCACTTCATCTGCCATTTCCTTATTATCGACGATTAACTCCCCACTGTCACTCTCTAGAGGACCAACACTCACTTAACTTACTCTTTTCCTTCCTGTAGAAGGAAAGTTCCTGTAGAAACTCTTGCTATGCATTTTTATATTTCTAGCTAGCTTCCTCTCATACTCTAATTTCTTTCTCCTGATTAACCTTTTAGTTTTTCTCTGCTATTCTTTATATTCTGACCAATCATCTGACCTGACACTCATCTTTGTGTAGTTATATGCTTTTTCCTGAAGTTTGATGCTTACCTTAACTTCTTTAGTTAACCACGGATAGTGGGTCCTCCCTTTAGAATTTTTCCTTATAGTAGAAATGTACTTATTCTGAATACTCTGAAATATCCCCTTAAATATCTCCCACTCCTTCTCTATTGATACATCCCCTAGCCTCAAGCACCTATAGCTGCCCTTATTTAGGTTTAAAATACTAGCCCTAGACCCACTCTTCTCCCTGTCAAACTGGATGTAAAATTCAATCATATCGTGGTCGCTGCTACCTAGGGGTGCCTTCACTCTGAGGTCATTCAGTAATCCTGTCATGTTACACAATACCAGGTCTAATATAACCTGCGCTCTGGTTGGTTCCAGAATGTGTTGCTCTGGATAACTATCTTGAAAGCATTCTATGAACTCCTGATCCAGGCTATTGCTTCCAATCTGATTTTCCCAGTTTATATGTAGATTAAAATCACCCATGATTATTGCTGTCCCTTTATCACTGTACCCAATGTTTCTTCTTGTTCACTTTGTCCTACATTGTGGTTACTGTTTAGGGGCCAATAGACCACTCCCACCAGTGACTTCTTTCCCCTACTATTCCTCATCTCCACCCAAACCGATTCTACATCCTGATCTCCTGAACCAAGGTCATCTCTAACTATTGCATCATCCTTGATTAACGGTGCTACCCCTCCACCTTTACCTAGCTTCCTATTCTCCCTGAATGTCATATACCCCTCAATATTCAGGACCCTCTCACTGTCATTCTACAGCTATGTCTCTGTAATGATTATCAGAGCATATTTATTTACTTCAATGTACACAATCAATTCATTTACTTTGTTATGAATGCGAGGTACATTCTGATACAGAACCTTTAGTTTTGTCATTTTGTTATCTTTGTAACATCTAGTCTTGACTATTGATGTATTCTTAGGTTTTATCTCTTTGCCCCGTCCTGCTATTCTATGACCCTCAGTTCCCTTATTACTGTTTTGCTCTCCTGTCTTGGCTCTATCTTCTGATTTGCTACATCTACCCAAGCTTTTTTTTTTCATTCATGGGATGTGGGCTTCGTTGGCTGGGCCAGCATTTATTGCCCATCCCTAATTGCCCTTGAGAAGGTGGTGGTGAGCTGCCTTCTTGAACCGGTGCAGTCCATTTGGTGTAGGTACACCCACAGTGCTGTTAGGGAGGGAGTTCCAGGATTTTGACCCAGCGACAGTGAAGGAACGGCGATATATTTCCAAGTCAGGATGGCGAGTGACTTGAAGGGGAACTTCCAGATGGTGGTGTTCCCACCTGACTTGTTCCCTCAACCGCCTTGTTTAGTTTAAAGCTTGCTCTACCTCCTTAGTTATGTGGTTTGCAGGAACACTTGTCCAAGCACAGTTCAGGTGTAGACTGTCCCAACTGTACAGCCCCCACTTTCCCCAGTGCTGGTGCCAGTGCCCCACAAACTGGAACCCACTTCTCCCATGCAGTCTTTGAACTGCGCATTCATTCCTCTAATATTATTTGCCCTGTGCCAATTTTCACGTTGCTCAGGTAATAATCCAGAGATTGTTACCTTTAGTGTTCTGTTTCTTGATTTAGTACCTAGCTCCTTATACTGACTATGCAGAACCTCTTCCCTCATCTTGCCTATGTCATTGGTACCTACTTGGACCACAACAACTGGATCCTCCCCCTCCCACCACAAGTTCCTCTCCAGCTCTGAGCAGATGCCCTGAACCCTGGCACCGAGCAGGCAACACAGTCATCCAGACTCTCGCTCTTTGCAGAGAACAGTGTTGATCTCCCTCACTATACTGCCCCCTACTACCACCACATTCCTGTTTGCTCTTCCTACTTGAACGGCTTCCTGTACCACAGTGCCATGGCCAGTCAGCTCATTCACCTTGCAGACTTCGCTTTCATCCACACAGGTTGTGAGCACCTCAAACCTGTTTGATAATTGCAAAGTCTGAGGCTCCTCTGCTATTGCCTGTTCAGTCCCTTTACCTGCCTCACTGACAGTCACATCCTCCTGTCTGCAGCTCAGCTTCCAGATCAATAATCCTGATCCGGAATTCCTCTCGCTGTTTACACTTCCTGCAGATGTGTTTGTCATGGATCGCCTTGGCACCCGAAAGAGACCACATTCCACAGCTGCAATGGAACGCCTGTCCTGCCATTGTTACTTATGTTATTTACTTAACTTAATTGAATTACTTACTTAATTAACTTAGAATAATTCCGATGTATACCACACCTTTTTCCCCCATGCACCGAATTCCCACCTGAACCTAATTCACTACTCACTCGGTCTCCATCTCTCTCCGGTTTAGTTGCCTGTCTCCTCGTGTGCTCCTTACTGATCATACCATGTTCTTGCCCACTCACTAAGTCTGTCCAAAGCCTCTCGAAGCCATTCTGCTTATTCCTCACAACTCACATTCCCACCTAGCTTTGTGTCATCCAGAACGTGGAAATATTACATTTGATCCCCACCTCCAAATCATTGACATATATTGTGAACAGCTGGGCCCTGAATACTGATCCCTGACGTACCCAGCTAATCACAGCCTGTCAACACGAGAATGACCTGTTTATTCCTACTCTCCACTCTCTGTCTATTAACCAATCCTTAAACCATGCCAGTGTATTACCTCCTTTCCCATGTGTTATAATTTTGCTAACCAACCTCCTGTGGGGGATTTTATCGAAAGTTTTTGAAAATCACAGAATCACAGAATTGTTACAGTGTAGAAGGAGGCCATTTGGCCCGTTGTGTCTGCACTGGCTCTCTGAGCATTTTAACTTAGTGCCAATCTCCTGCCTTTTCCCCGTAACCCTGCACATTGTTTCTGTTTAAATTATCACCTAATGCCCTCTTGAATGCCTCAATTGAACCTGCCTCCAGCACATTTCCAGTGCATTCAGCCCTAACTACTCGCTGTGTGAAAAACTTTTTCTCACCTCGCATTCGCTTCTTTTTCAAGACACTTTAAAACTGCGCTCTCACACTCTTGATCTGTTTACAAGTGGGAACAGTTTCTCCTTTTCTACTCTGTCCAGGCTCCTCATTATTTTGAAAACTTCCATCAAGTCTCCTCTTAGCCTTCTCCTCTCCAAGAAAAACAGTCCCAACCTCTCCAATCTTTCCTCATAACTGAAGTGTCTCATCCCTGGAACCATTCTCATAAACCTCTTCTGCACTCTCTCCAATGCATTCACATCCTTCCTATAATGTGGCACCCAGAACTGTACATACTACTCCAGCTGAGGTCTAACCAGTGTCTTATATAAATTCATCATAACCTCCCTGCTCTTGCACTCTATGCCCCTATTAATGAAGCCTGGAATACTGTATGCTTCAGAAACAGCTTTCTCTACTTGGCCTGCCACCTTTAATGACTTATGTACATTTACACTAAGGTCTCTCTGCTCCTGCACACCCTTTAGAATAGTATCCTTTATTTTATACTGTCTCTCCATGATCTTTATACCAAAGTGTATAACCTCACACTTCGCCGCATTGAAATTCATCTGCCACCTATCTGCCCACTCCACCAGTGTGTCAATGTCTTTTTGAAATTCTATGCTGTCCTCCGCACAGTTTACAGTTCTCCCAAGTTTTGTGTCATCCACAAACTTTGAAATTGTCCCCTGCACACCAAGATTTAGATCATTTATGTATATCCTGAAAAACAAGGGTCACAATACCCCTGGGGAACTCCTCTACAAACTTTCTTCCAGCCCAAAAAATACCCATTAACCATTACTCTCTGTTTCCTATCCCTCGGCCAATTTCATATCCATGTTGCTACTGTCCCTTTTATTCCATGAGCTATAACTTTCCTCACCAGTCTGTTGTGTGGGATTGTATTGAACGCCTTTTAGAAGTCCATATCCACCACATCAACAGCCTTGCCCTTATCAACCATCTTTGTTACCTCTTCAAAAAACTCCAGCAAGTTAGTTACATATGATTTTCCTTTAACAAGTGCATACTAACTCTTCCAAATCAATCCACATTTTTCCATATGACTATTAATTCTATCCTGAATAATTGTTTCTAGAAGTTTCCCCACCACTGAAGTTAAACTGACTGGTCTGTAATCCAAGTATACCACATCCAACTCCCCTTTATCAATTCTGTTAATAACATTCTCAAAAAACTCCAACAGGTTCATCAAACATGATTTCATGTTCATAAATCCATGTTGATTATGCCCAATTAAATTATTATTATCCTAGTGCCCATTTATCACATATATTACAACAAATTCCAGCATTTTCCCCACTACTGATGTAAAGCTAACGGGTCTGTAGTTCCCTGTTTTCTCTCTCCCTCCCTTCTTAAACAGTGGGGTGACATTTTCTACCTTCCAATCTGTGGGAACCATTCCAGAATCTGTAGAATTTTTGAAGATGATCACCAATGCATCCAATATCTCCATAACTACCTCTTTCACCACTCTGGAATGGAGAATATCAGGTTCCGAGGACTTATCAACCTTCAGGCCCATTAACTGATCCAATACAACCTTCTTACTGATACTAATTTCCTTGAACTCCTCATTCTCCCTAGTGCCCTGGATTTCTAAATCTGGGAGATTTCCTGTATCTTCCTCAGTGAAAATAGACACAAAGTTTAGCTTCTCTACCATTTCTCTGTTCCCCATTATAAATTCTCCTGACTCTGCCTGTAATGGACCCATATTTGTCTTAGCCAAATGCTCCCTTTTTATGGATTTATAGAAGTTTTTACAGTCTGTTTTTATGCTTTTTGCTAGATTGCATTCATATTCTATTCTTCCTTTCTTTATCAGTTTCTTGGTCCTCCTTTGCTGTTTCTAAAATCTTCCCAATCCTCAGGTTACTACTGATTCTGGCAACTTTATCGGCCTTTTCTTTTACTCTTATCCAATCCTTAACTCCCTTTGTTAGCCATGGTTGACTGACTTATCTTTTTGGGTTTTTGTGCCTTGAAGGAATGTATAATTGCTGTAATAATTCTTTAAAGACTATCCATTGCTGATGTACAGTCAGACCTTTTGATGTATTTTCCTAATCCACCTCAGCCAATTTGCCCCTCATACCTTCATAATTTTCTTTGTTCAAATTTAACACCCTGGCTTCAGATTGAACTACCTCACTTCCAAACATCATGTAAAATTCTACCATATTATGGTCACTCATCCCTAAAGGTTCTTTTAGAATGAAATTATTAATTAGCCTTTTCCCTTATACAATACTATATCTAAAATAGCCTGTTCTCTAGTCAGTCCCTCAACATACTGAACTAGAATACAGGCACCAGTAAGACTGGAATTCCACTTTAATGTATACAGGACCAGTTTGGACAAGTTTTACTGATTATCCTTCATTTCCAGGTTTTACTGGTTTTTCCTGCTAGGATCCTTCTATTCCTCTCTCCCTCATGTATTTATCCAGCTTCCCCTTAAGTGTATTGATACTATTCACCTCGACCACCCCCTTTTAGTAGTAAACCTGAGGATTGGGAAGATTTTAGAAGCAGCAAAGGAGGACCAAGAAACTGGTAAAGAAAGGGAGAATAGAAGATGAAAGCAATCTAGCTAAAAGCATAACAAGCCAAGGTGGTGCGTTCCGCCTCCCCCCACCCCCCCCAACTCTCTGGGCAAAGATGTTTCTCCTCAATTCCTGATTGGAATTATTAGTCACTGCTTTATATTTCTGGCCCATAGTTTACGTTACCCCTACAAGTGGAAACATGGGGTGGAATTTAATGCCCTCCCTGGAGGTGACTTCGAGGCAGGGGCACCATTTGACCAGGCAGACGAGTGCCGGGCGGGGTCCCCGGCGTCTCTCCGACTCAGTTCGGGACAGGAAGGCTTGCGGGTCACCTTCTTGCTCTGATGACAATTAGGCCCTTGCCCTGCGGCCGCTGGCATTAACCCAGCGGTGAGCGAGGGACTCGCCTGGCGGGGAGACTGATAAGCAAACCCAGCGGCCTAGCTGTATTGTGGAGGGGAGATCCTCATTCAAAGGCACTCCATGCCTGATTAAGGAACCTGGCATTGGGAAGGGGGGTTTCCCACGGAGAGCCATTCTCCTGCCCGTTCTCCCAACCACCACCCCCAGTGACCTCTTCCCCATGACCCCCATCCTGCCACCACTTACCTTTCTCTAGGGACCCAGAATGATCCCTGGTGAAGGCCCATGTGTATTACCAGCAGCGGTTCACGCTCCCACTGGCATAATAGAGAGTCCTGGCCTGTGAACAGCCGGCAGTTCTTGGGGGTGGATTTCTGGCCACGGGGGAGGGTGCAGGAATTAAACACTCCCCTTCGTTATCCGGCATCAGGGTTCCTGCTGTCTCTGAGGGACTTAATTCCCTTGGGGACCCCAGAGACCGGATCAGCGGGGGTGCCACTGCTTTTGGTGGATGTTGGATTCCCTATCCAGCCACACTCACTCAATTGCCCCCATTTTCCCCACATCTACCCTTTCAAACATCTTCACAATTTAAAAAATATCTTTCAGGTCAAATTTCAACGTTCTTTTCACCCGAGGAAAGAGCCCCGGCCTCAACTTTTATTCCTGATAGGAATCTGGTTGATTTAGGCCAATAGGAAACAGTTGAAATGGATCATTGGGGTGGGGTAAAGCCTTTACACTTTCACCTCTGAGTCTGAAGGTCAAGGGTTGAAGTTCCACTGCAGGGATTTGAGCACAAAATATAAACTGACATTCTCAGTACAGTATAGAGGGAGTGCTGCACTGTAGGAGGGTCAGTACTGAGGGAGTGCTGCACTGTAGGAGGGTCAGTACTGAGGGAGTGCTGCATTGTCAGAGGGTCGGTGCTGAGGGAGCGCTGCACTGTAGGAGGGTCAGTACTGAGGGAGTGCTGCACTGTAGGAGGGTCAGTACTGAGGGAGTGCTGCACTGTCAGAGGGTCAGTACTGAGGGAGTGCTGCACTGTCAGAGGGTCAGTACTGAGGGAGTGCTGCACTGTCGGAGGGTCAGTACTGAGGGAGCGCTGCACTGTAGGAGGGTCAGTACTGAGGGAGTGCTGCACTGTCAGAGGGTCAGTACTGAGGAGGTGCTGCACTGTCAGAGGGTTAGTACTGAGGGAGTGCTGCACTGTCAGAGGGTCAGTACTGAGGAGGTGCTGCACTGTCAGAGGGTCAGTACTGAGGGAGTGCTTCACTGTTGGAGGGTCAGTACTGAGGGAGTGCTGCACTGTAGGAGGGTCAGTACTGAGGGAGTGCTGCACTGTAGGAGGGTCAGTACTGAGGGAGTGCTGCACTGTAGGAGGGTCAGTACTGAGGGAGTGCTGCACTGTTGGAGGGTCAGTACTGAGGGAGTGCTGCACTGTAGGAGGGTCAGTACTGAGGGAGTGCTGCACTGTCAGAGGGTCAGTACAGAGGGAGTGTTGCATTGTTGGAGGGTCAGTACTGAGGGAGTGCTGCACTGTCAGAGGTTCAGTATTGACGGAGTGCTGCACTGATGGAGAGTCAGTACTGAGGGAGTGCCGCACTGTCAGAGGGTCAGTACTGAGGGAGTGCTGCACTGTCAGAGGTTCAGTATTGACGGAGTGCTGCACTGATGGAGAGTCAGTACTGAGGGAGTGCTGCACTGTCAGAGGGTCAGTATTGAGGGAGTGTGGCACTGCGTGGAGACCATACCTGGAGTATTGTGTGCAGTTTTGGTCTCCTTACCTAAGAAAGGATATACTTGCCATAGAGGGAGTGCAGTGAAGGTTAACCAGACTGATTCCTGGGGGTGGAAGGATTTGTCATATGAGGAGAGGTTGGGCTGACTAGGCCTGTATTCAGTGGAGTTTAGAAGATTGAGACGGGATCTCATTGAAACATATAAAATTCTGACAGGTCTAGACAGACTGGATGCAAGGAGGATGTTCCTCTGGCTGGGGGGGTCTAGAACAATGGGTCACAGTCTCAGGATAAGGAGTGGGCCATTTAGGACTGAGATGAGGAGAAACTTCTACACTCAGAGGGTGGTCAACCTGTGGAATTCTCTACCACAGAGGCTTTGGAGGCTAAGTCACTGAATATATTTAATAAGGAGATTGGTAAATTTCTAGACCCTACACGCATCAAGGGGTATGAGGAGTGAGCAGGAGTATGGTGTTGAGATAGAGGATCAGCCATGATCATATTGAATGGCGGAGCAGGCTCGAAGGGCTGAATGGCCTACTCCTGCTTCCATTTTCTATGTTTCTGTGTCAGAAGGTAAGTACTGAGGGAGTGCTGCACTGTCAGGGGGTCAGTGCTGAGGAAGTGCTGCACTGTTGGAAGGTCAGTATTGAGGGAGCGCCACATTGTTGAAGAGTCAGTGGGGAGGGGCTGTTGCACTGTCAGAGGGTCAGTGCTGAGGGAGCGCTGCACTGTCAGAGGGTCAGTACTGAGGGAGTGCTGCACTGTCAGAGGGTCAGTGCTGAGGGAGTGCTGCACAGTCAGAGGGTCAGTGCTGAGGGAGTGCTGCACAGTCAGAGGGTCAGTACTGAGGGAGTGCTGCACTGTCAGAGGGTCAGTGCTGAGGGAGTGCTGCACAGTCAGAGGGTCAGTGCTGAGAGAGCGCCGCACTGTCAGAGGGTCAGTACTGAGGGAGTGCTGCACTGTCAGAGGGTCAGTGCTGAGGGAGCGCTGCACTGTCAGAGGGTCAGTGCTGAGGGAGTGGGCTGCGCTGTCAGAGGGCTAATTATGACATGGTGCTGCACTGTCGGAGGGTCAGTACTAAGGGAGAGCTGCACTGTCAGCGGGTTGATCCTGAGGGAGTGCTCCCAGCACTGACCCTCCAGCAGCAAGTGCTCCTTCAGTACTGATCCTCCAACAGTGCAGCACTCCCTCAATGCTGACCCTCTTACAGTGTGGCGCTCCCTCAGTACTGACCCCCCCAAGAGTGCAGTACTGCTCCTCAGACAGTGCAGCACACCCCCCAGTGCTGACCCTCTGACAGCACACTCTTGAAGGGTCAGTACTACAGGAGTGCTGCACTGGTAGATGTATCATCTTTCAGATTAGACATTAAAACTCGGCCCTATGTGCTCTCTCAGGTAAAAGATTCCATCGCGCTATTTTTAAGGTGAGCAGTGGCGTCCCTCCCAATGTCCATTGGCAATATTTACCTCAACCAACATCACTAAAAATATAATAGATCATCTAGTCTTCATTGTTTCTTTGACCTTGCTTTTTGTAAATTGTTTACTGTTTCCTGCCATTACAACACTGCCTTTACTTCAAAAAAATACTTCATTGGTTGTAAAGCATTTTGAAAGATTGTAAAGGGTGCTATAGAAATGTAAACCCTTTCCTTCTTTAACACAAAACTGCAAATTAAAACATCTTCAGGACTTTCAGATTGTAACGTGTTTGTTGTAAACAGATGAATTTCACATCTGTTATTGAAAATTGAAAATTGGACAAACTCTGCACATTGATCCGCAGCTAATGAAACCATTTATTTTAGTTTAATAAAATAAACCCTTTCACTAGTCTGTTAGTGTTTTCTTGGACAGAGCTTTAGTATGTGTAAGAAGCCTGCTGGTAAACATTAAACATTCAGTCTGCTCTTTGTGAAGCTTTGGTTATCACAAAGAAACTCCACAAATTCAATGAAGAGGGACTGAGTATATTGCATGAAAACACTGGTAAATGCCTAAGAAACTCATTAGGCAGTTGAATCTATGAGAAGTGAGATGTTCAATGTTTCGAAGCCACTCCTTCTCACAAAGTGCTGTAGAAATCTAGAAATCCACCCCCTATAAAAAAAATCTGTTGTAAATTTCAAGAAAAGCAGACAGGCTGGAGAGGTTGAACGGTTTATTCCTGTTCCAACAGCTTCTGCAATGACCTTGATGTAGTCAGGCTGGTATTCAGTGTTTGCTGTTTGGATTATAACTTACCCCTGTTATCTGGTGTGTACAATGACATCTACATCAACTTGCATTTTTATACCAGATTTACTGTACTGTTACTAAACAAAGTTTGGCACAGAGCCACATGAGGAGATTATATTACAGAGGTAGGTGTTAAGGAGCATCTTTGAGGGGGAGAGAGAGTTACATCCCAGAGTGTTGAAGAAGGTGTTGAGAGAGATAATGGAAGCATTGGTGGTTATCTTTCAAAATTCTGTAGATTCTGGAAAGGATCCTGCAGACTGGAAAGTAGCAAATGTAACTCCACTATTTAAGAAGGGAGGAGAGAGAGAATGGAAAATGACAGATCTGTAAGTCTGACATCAGTTGCAGGGAAAATGTTAGAATCTGCTATAATGGATGTGGCAAGTGGACACTTGGAAAATAATATGATTGGGCAGAGTCAACATGGATTTATGAAAGGGAAATCATGTTTGACAAACCTGTTGGGAATTTTTTGAGGATGTTACTTGTAGCATAGATAAAGGAAAACCAGTGGATGTGGTGTATTTGGATTTTCAGGAGGCTTTTGGAAAGATCCTACACAGGAAGTTAGTGAACAACATTAGGGCACATGGGATTGAGGGTAATACTCTGGTATGGATTGAGAATTGGTTAACAGACGAAAAGCAGAGAGTGGGAATAAATGGGTCACTCTCAGGATGGCAGGCTGTTATTAGTGGGGTACCACAAAGATCAGTGCTTGGGCCACAGCTGTTCACAATCTATATAAATTATTTGGATGTGGGGACGAAATGAAATATGAGATAAAAACTAGGTGGCAATATGAGTTGTGAGGAGAGTGTAAGGGGGTTACAGAGGGATTTGGACAGCCTGAGTGAAAGGGCAAGAACATGGCAGATGGAATATAATATGAATAAGTGTGAAGTTTTTCACTTTGGTAGAAAAAACAGAAAGGCAGAGTATTTCTTAAATGGTGAGAGGCTGGGAATTGTTGATGTCCAAAGGGACCTGGGTGTCCTTGTTCATGAGTCACTGAAAACTAGCATGCAGGTGCAGCAAACATTTAGGAAGGCAAATGGTGTGTTGGGCTGCAGAATAAGGGGAGCGCAGATGTCTCGCAGTAATTGTATAGAGCCTTGGTGAGACTGTACCTGGAGTATTGTGTACAGTTTTAGCCTCCTTATCTAAGGAAGGGTGTAATTGTCATTGAAGGCATGCAATAGAGGTTCACCAGGGTCTAGAACGGGGGACACAGTCTCAAAACAAGGGTTAGGCCATTTAAGACTGAGGTGAGGAGAAATTTCTTCACTCAGAAGGTGGTGAATCTTTGGGATTCTCTTCCCCAGAGGGCTGTGGAAATTCAGTCATTGAACATGTTCAAGACAGAGATCGAGAGATTTTTAGATTCCAATGACATCAAGAGTCTGGGAAAATGGCCTTGAGGTATTATGATCAGCCATGATCTAATTAGATGGCGCAACAGGCTTGACAGGCTGAATGGCCTTCTCCTGCTCCTGTGTTCCTATTAGAGAGAGAGAAATGTTTAGGAAGGGAATAGCTTAGGGCCCAGGCAGCTGAATACTCAGCCACCAGTGCCGGAGGGATTAAAATTGGGATGATCAAGAGGCCAGAATTAGAGGAGCTGAGAGATCTTGGAGAATTGTAGGGCTGTAAGAGGTTACAGAGGTAGGGAGGGATTTGAAAATGAGGATGAGAATTTGAAAATTGAAGCATTGCCAGACTGGAAGCCAACGTAGGTCAGTGGTCAAACTGACTGGGGAATAAAAGAAGTTTGGCTGCCAGCCAAAGGCAGGAGGAAGGTGGAAACATTCAGAGCACAGAACAGGTCAAGCTCAAGGGACTGGATGTGTTTCTATTTCCCATTTCTAGCTCCTTATACTCTTATGTACAAAGCATGTTAGTGCAAAGAGCAGTTTCATATAGCTCAGTGTATTTTTAACAGATGACAAATATTTAGTCCTCAAATATTGAGGACTCAAAACGTCAACTCTTTTCTTCTCCGCCGATGCTGCCAGACTTGCTGAGTTTTTCCAAGTAATTCTGTTTTTGTTTTATGACAAATATTTAGTGATCATTTGTGAATTGCAAGTGAAATATATTTTTGAAGTGTAGCCGCTGTTGTAATGTAGGGAAAACCAGCAGCCAATTTGTGCACAGCAAGATCCCACAAATAACAATACGACAATTTGTTTTACTGATGTTGCTTGGAGGACAGGTATCTACCCAGGGAGAATGGGAGAGCTCCCCTGCTTTTCTTTGAAATAGTTTAATCCAAGGGGGCAGACAGATCCTCTGTTTGATGTTTTATCTGATGTTACTACTGGACAAGCCAGATTCTAGGGTGCAACCCAGCTTGATAGATTCTAACTTTTATTTTTTTCTTTAGAAACGTGGAGAGTGGCTACTGAACAGAGTCACAGGAGTCAGCTGATGAACTTTTAACTAAATAATAAAATGTTTATTAAATAAGAAAAGATGAACTATGTTATGATACTCCTTCACCCACAACTATATCTTTATGGATATATACAGATTCATAAGGATAACAGAAGCTACAATGGCTCTTATACTCTAATGTTCACAATAAGCACACAGTCCATGTAAACCAATAGGTGACCTGTGGTCAGCCACATCACACTCTGAAACCAAGTGACAGACACCACCCCAACCAGATGCAATTGATCCCTCATCAACACCCCTCAGACGCTTGTCACACCGTGAGCCAAACAATCTCACTGAACTCCGTCTTTCACATGAGGGTTTCCAATCTCCATTCTCATAGAATTCACTTTGGAATCTTTTCCCAAACAATGCTTTCTCTCAGATGCCTTACACTAAGGTCCATCTCCAGGGTTTCAAAATTTCCTTCCAATGTTCCTCTCCCTTGATTGTCTTGTGCATTCAAGTTTTCTTCCACGCACTGTCTCTCAAATGCACAGCTGTGCCAACAGAACACGACTGCTTCACGTGCCCATAGTAAGGAGTCACCAACCTCGACTGTCTCCTCGGATCTTCTGGCTTCTCGCAAGCCTATTTTGTCTTGAGTCTGCTTCCTGCAGCTTTCTCTCTCTAAACATGAAGCCTTCCTCTATGCTCCTTGCTTCTACTTCCATTGAATAGGGTCTTGTTCCAGATTCCTGTTCTTGTCCTTTGACTTAACATAAAGGGCTTCTTGTGACTTTTCTCTTTTACATTTAGAATCTGCTTCCTGCAATTCCCTCTTCCAGTAGACTGCTGACAACTTGGTATCTGCCTTGAGATCCAGAACTCACTTGACATTTACTGTTACTTTAACTTTAGAGCAACTCATCCAAGATTCTTAGACTTGATTTCCTCAACAATCTGCTAGTATGTCCAGCGAGAGAGAGAGACTTAAACTGCTTCCTCCAACTTAGAGCATAATCACCAACTGAACTCAAACTGCTCTCAGTTTCTCTGTGTCTGTGGGTCCCTCTTGCTGGACTCTGTTGCTAGGCAATAGCACAGTTTTTTTCTAACTTGTGTTTGTCTTAACTTCAAGCATCATAAAACCTCTTTAAATTCAGGCATCTTTTAAAATGAAATTAAACTCAAGTTCCCCCCCCTTTCTTAACACAAACATGGAAATACAAATTAAACTTAAACTTGAAGATAAAACTCATTCTAACAACCACAAATACAAACTTAACTTACTTAACCTGTCTCCAATTCCTAACAAAACTGAAAGACAGCATCTCTGACAGTTCTGCATTCCCTCAGGATTGTGGTGGTTGCATTAGTCAGCCTTGATTTTATACTCTTGCTTCTGCAGTGGAGCTTAAACCCACAACCCATTGACTCGGAGGTGAGAGTGTGATGCTCTGAACCATGGCTGTGTTGATTGCAGCGGACAGATCTTGATAGTTGTTTTTGAGAAAGGCTAACCATATTCTCAAGGCTTCAGAGGAGAAGCGATTAATCAGTCAGTCTGCCCTAGAAGAACAAGGTGCTGACTTCCTTTTGCTTCACAGCAATTGTTTGATAACCGAGTGACTTTCTGGGGCATAGAAACCATAGAACCAAAGGAAGGTTACAGCACAGAAAGAGGCCATTCAGCCCATCATGTCTGTGCCTGCCAGAAAAAGATGAAAAAGAAACTAGCTGCTCATTTTAATCCCACTTTCCAGCCCCTGCTCCATAGCCTTGCAGGTGACAGCGCTTCAGGTGCAGATCCAGGCACCTTTTAAATGAGTTGAGCATTTCAGCCTCAACACCAACTTAGGCAGCAAATTCCAGACACCCACCACCCTCTGGGTGATAGAAACCATAAAAATGTTACGGCGCAGAAAGGGGCCATTCAGCCCATCATATCTGTGCCGGCCAGAAAGGAAGAAAAAGGGCCATGTCAGAAGGCCTCAAAACAGTGTAGGCCAGACAATCCCTGAAATTCCCTGATCAGCGTTTCAAGACCCCTCAGTCTTTGAAAAGCACAGCCCCCATCTCCAAATTCCCTTCCTCCCTCTCAAAATCAACCCTTATCATGCCTGCAAGCTCCAGGTTTGAACCTTCCCCCATTTAATTTTCCATCCCTGTTTTCAGGCCCATCTACAGGGCCCTCGCTGTAAAAACAGAAGTCTGGCTGGTGTGATACAATTTTGGTGGGGCTGTAGGAACAGAGAGGCCTGGAGGTTCACATGGACAAACCTTTGAAGGTGGAAGGACAGCTTTGTGAAGCTCTTGGGGAGAAACAGTAAAATATTCAGTAAGAAACATTCAGAATCAGAACTGCATATGATGTTAAAACATGGATCCCTTTCTATTTCAGTCTAGACTCCCTCTGCTGGTTTATGTAGGCATGGTAGCCTTAAGTGGACAAAATGCACAATGCAGTTTTAAATACAAAGTTGGAAGGGTTATTTAAAAAGGTGTATAGGAACCTAAGCATACAAACAGAGGCTGAGAATACAAAAGTAAGGAAGTTATTAACACCTCTATAAATTGATGCTTAGGCCCAGGCTGGAGCATGGCAACCAATTCTAGACCCCAACTATAGGAAAGATGGAAAAGAATCCATTGCAGATTTATCAGAATGGTCAGGAGGTTTCTCAATTATGTGGAGGTATAGAGAAGTTTAAATTGTTCTCCATTGAGCAGAGATGGCAAAGGGGAGATTGAATAGGAACGTTCAAAATGATGAAGGGTTTTGATCGAGTAAATTGGAAGAAACTGTTTTCACTGGTGAGAGGATTTGTTAACCGGGGACACAGACATAAGGTATTGGCAAAAGAGCTAGAATGGAGATGAGGACAATTTATTTGAGCACAGGGAGTTGATGTGATCTGGAATGTGCTACCTGAAAGGGTGGTGGAAGCAGATTCAACAGGAATTTCCAAAAGAGAATTGGATAAATACTTGTAAAGGGGAAAAATGCAGGGCTATGGAGAAAATCGGGGGGTCGGGGGTCTGGGACTAAGTGGATAGCTTTTACTAAGAGACAGTACAAGCACGATGGGCTGAATAGCCTTCTTCCTGCTGTAAGGTTTTTATTCTCAGTAATGAATTATTAATGAAAGCTTCAAAATACATTTTTCAGAACCCACACTGACATTGACGGCTCATCACTGCTCTCTGGTGACACAACAAGTGCCAGCCCTACAAAAATGGATTCCATTTACAGCAAGACTGCCAAACAGTGCCTCGAGGAGATATCTGGTAGGTGACCTGCTCTCATTAAATTTCACAATTTAGTTCAGAAATGTTGGACAATAGGCTAAAAGTAAAAAACTTCAGATGCTGGAAATCCAAAACAAAAACAAAAATAGCTGGAAAAACTCAGCAGGTCTGGCAGCATCTGTGGAGAGGTACATAGTTAATGTTTCGAGTCCGAATGATCCTTCAACAGAACTAAGTAAAAATAGAAGAGAGGTGAAATATAAGCTGGTTTAAGGGGGGATAGGACAGGTAGACCTGGATAGAGGGCCAGTGATAGGTGGAGATAACCAAAAGATGTCACAGACAAAAGGACAAAGAGGTGTTGAAGGTGGTGATATTATCTAAGGAATGTGCTAATTAAGGGTAGAAAGCAGGACAAGCAAGGTACAGATAAGCCTTAGTGGGGGTGGGGTGGGGTGAAGGAATCGAAAAAGGCTAAAAAGTAGAGATAAAACAATGGATGGAAATACATTTAAAAATAATGGAAATAGGTGGAAAAAGAAAAATCTATATAAATTATTGGAAAAAAAGGGGGTATCAGAAAGGGGGTGGGGATGGAGGAGACAGTTCATGATCTAAAATTGTTGAACTCAATATTCAGTCCGGAAGGCTGTAAAGTGCCTAGTCGGAAGATGAGGTGTTGTTCCTCCAGTTTGCGTTGAGCTTCACTGGAACAATGCAGCAATGCGGTTTCCTCTACATTGGAGAAACCAAACGCAGACTGGGTGACCGCTATACAGAACACCTTCGGTCTGTCCGCAAGCATTACCCAGACCTCCCTGTCGCTTGCCATTTCAACACACCACCCTGCTCTCATGCCTACATGTCCGTCCTTGGCCTGCTGCATTGTTCCAGTGAAGCTCAACGCAAACTGGAGGAATAGCACCTCATCTTCTGACTAGGCACTTTACAGCCTTCCGGACTGAATATTGAGTTCAACAACTTTAGATCATGAACTCTCTCCTCCATCCCCACCCCCTTTCCAATCCCCCCCTTTTTTCCCAATAATTTATATAGATTTTTCTTTTCCCACCTATTTCCATTATTTTTAAATGTATTTCCATCCATTGTTTTATCTCTACCTTTTAGACTTTTTTGATCCCTTCCCCCCACCCCACCCCCACTGGGGCTATCTGTACCTTGCTTGTCCTGCTTTCTACCCTTAATTAGCACATTCCTTAGATAATATCACCACCTTCAACACCTCTTTGTCCTTTTGTCTGTGACATCTTTTGGTTATCTCCACCTATCACTGGCTTTACTTGTCCCACCCGCCCCTTAAACCAGCTTATATTTCACCTCTCTTCTATTTTTACTCAGTTCTGTTGAAGGGTCATCCGGACTCGAAATGTTAACTGTGTCCCTCTCCGCAGATGCTGCCAGACCTGCTGAGTTTTTCCAGGTATTTTTGGTTTTGTTTTGTACTATAGGCTCCATTTTAAACATATCCTCCTGAATGAATAAAGGAAACAAGCTTCACCCTGGCAATGTGGAGTTGTGAAATATTTTTTAAAAAACAATAGAGTTGCTGCTAGGGCCTGGAATTAGAATAAGGAGAGGGCATGGATCAATAATTGAGCAGGAATTGGCAATTAAATGAAGAGTTTGAGTTCCTATGTCTATTTGTTCTTGGCTGTGGGAGACGCTGTGAAGGATCCCTATCCCTGATTGCTATTGAGCAGATGATGGTGGGTTGAGTTGAACTGCTGCAGTCCATGCGCTGATTGTGTTTCAATAGAAATAAAGGGAGAACTTGCAGTCCTATAGCACCTTTCACAGCCTCAGGGCATCCAAAAGTGCTTTGCATCCAGTCAATTACCTTTTGAAGTGTAGTCACTGTTGCAATGTAGGAAACGGAGAAGACAATTTACACAAAGCAAAGTCCCACAAACAGCAATGTGCGAATGACCAGATAATCTGTTTAGAATGTTGGATAAGGGATAAATATTGGTCAAGGCACTGGAGAGAATGACCATAGGACCTCCTCCATCTATCTGAGTGGGCAAACAGAGCCTAGTTTTTAAAAAAATTCATTCTTGCGATGTTGGCGTTATTGGCTAGGGCAGTATTTATTGCCCATCCCTAGTTGCCCTTGAGAAGGTGGTGGTGAGCTGCCTTCTTGAACCGCTGCAGCCCATGTGATGTAGGTACACCCACAGTGCTGGAGTTCCAGGATTTTGACCCAGTGACAGTGAACGAACGACGATTTATTTCCAAGTCAGGATGGTGAGTGGCTTGGAGGGGAACTTCCAGGTGGTGGTGTTTCCATGTGTCTTTGTCCTTCTAGATGGTAGAGGCTGTGGGTTTGGCAGGTGTGGTCTAAGGACCCTTGGTGAATCCCTGCTGTGTATCTTGTAGATGGTGCACACCGATGCTACTGTGCGTTGGTGGTGGAGGGAGTGAATGTTTAATGTGCTGGGTGGGGTGCTGACCAAGCAGACTGCTTTGTCCTGGATGGTGTTGAGCTTCTTGAGTGTTGTTGGACTCCTGATTTGTGTCTTGTGGCTGGTGGACAGGCTTTGGTGGGTCAGGAGGTGAGTAACTTGCCACTGGAAACAATCTCTCCTTATCTACTCTACCAAAACCATTCCTGATCTTGACTATCTCTGTTAACTCCCCTTTTAACCTTCCCTGCTCTAAAGAGAACAATAGCAGCCTCTCTATTCTCTCCACATAACTGAAGTCCTTCATTCCTGGTACCATTCTGGTAAATCTCTTCTGCTCCCTCTCCAAGGCCTCAACATCCTTCCTAAAATTTGCTGCCCAGAATTCAACACAATGCTTCAGCTGAAACCTAACCAATGTTTTATAAAGGTTTTGTGCAACTTATTTGCTTTTGTGCTTTATTTCCCTATGAATAAAGGACAAGGATCATGATTTGGTACAGTACCACACAACAGACTTGTGAGTAAAGTTATAGCTTATGGAAAAAAAAGCGAACATTAGCAACATGGATATGGAATTGGCTGAGGGACAGGAGTAGAGAGTAGTGGTTAATGGGTGTTTTTTGGGCTGGAGGAAGGTTTGTGGTGGAGTTCCCTGGGGGTCGGTGTTGGGACCCTTGGTTTTCCTGATATATTTTAATGACCTAGACCTTGGTGTACAGGGCACAATTTCAAAGTTTGTGGATGATGAAAAACTTGGAAGCATTGTGAACTGTGAGGAGGATAGTGTAGAACTTCAAAAGGACATGGACAAGTTGATGGAGTGGGAAAAAAAGTGGCAGATGAAGTTCGATGCAGAGAAATGTGAATTGATTCATTTTGGTTGGAAGAACATGGAGAGACAATATAAAATAAAGGGTACAACTCTAAAGGGGGTGCAGGAGCAGAGGGACCTGGGTGTATATGTGCATAAATAAATCATTGAAAGTGGCAGGACAGGTTGAGAATGCGCTTTAGAAAGCATAGAGTCTCCTGGGCTTTATTAATAGGAGCATAGAGTACAAGAGCAAGGAGGTTATGTTGAATTTGTATAAGACACTAGTTCAGCCTCAGCTGGAGTATTGTGTATTGGGTACCACATTTTAGGAAGGATGTGAAGGCATTGGAGAGAGTGCAGAAAAGATTCATGAGAATGACTCCAGGGATGAGGAACTTCACGTATGACGACAGATTGGAGAAGTTGGGAATGTTTTCCTTGGAGAAAAGAAGGCCGAGAGGAGATTTGATAGAGGTATTCAAAATCATGAGGGGTCTGGACAGAGTAAGTAGGGAGAAACTGTTCCCACTCATGAAAGGATTGGGAGTGAGAGGGCACAGATTTAAAATAATTGGCAAAAGAAGCAAAAGTGATATGAGAAAAACCTTTTTGGAGTGATTAAGGTCTGGAATATACTGCCTGAGAGTATGGTGGAGGCAGGTTCAACCAAAGCATTTAAAAGGCAATTAGACTGTTAGTTGTAACAAAACAATGTGCAGGGATACGGAAAAGAAAGCAGGAGAATGGCACTAGGCGCAGTGTTCATTCGGAGAGCTGGTGCAGACACAATGGGCTGAATGGCCTCCTTCTGCACTGTAAAAATGCCACGCTTAAGCCAAGTTATATGCTTTTTGAATGTATGCTTTTTAATGTAGGTTTTGTTAATAGACTTCTCAAGTTGCATTACCACCTTTCAAGATTAGTGTGCATGCCATCCCATGTTTCTCTGTTCCTGCACCCACCTTAAAATTTAGTTTATAAATAAAAAGAGAAATTGCTGGAAATGCTTAGCAAGGTCTGGTTGAGTATTTCCGTCTGAGTATTACCTGCATTTTCTGTTTTTATTTCTGATTTCCAGCATCTGCAGTATTTTATTTTTTGCATTACCATTTAGTTTATATTGCTCCTCTTTATTCTTTTATCAAAATTAATCACTTCACCAAAGTATAGACCTTTACTTCATCTGATCCTAACTCAGTAATTATTTCCTTCAAACGCTGAACTTCCTTCTCACAAAGTTATGGTTGTCAGAATCTAATACTTGGTCGGTTTTATTAAAACTTCATCCACAGAAGTCTGAGGCTGATTCCTCAGCGAGGTTTGTTCTGTTTCTTTACACACGCTGATGTAAACATTGTCAGAGTGTGAAAGGCTCCCAGCTAGAGGGGGATTGAGAAGAAATGTCTTTATGCAGAGGGTTGTTAAGATCTGGAAGCTCTGACTGAAAGGCCAGTGGAATCAGATTCCATGGCCAGAATTTTAGGTTGATGGGGCAGGGGGTGGGGGTGGGGGGGTGTACCCTGCCCATAGTCATGTGCAACATTCCAGTCGGCGGGTGCATGTGGGAGTCAAAAGTGCCCCCGTGGGCAATTAAACCCATTAACTACCTAATTGATGTGAATTTTACATTGCCCATGCAAATTAGTGCTCATCGCATAGGCAACATGAGCAGGCGGCCAATCTGTTTTCCTCCTCTCTCATCCAAGGGTGGGATAAAAGGGACTGGAGCATTGGCTGTGTGAGTTGTAGTTAGCTGCTGCTTTAGTGCTGAGATTTCTTACTTTCCCCTGTGCTTTCTGCTGAAGTCTCTCCTGGAGGATTCCTGCCGAGTGAACCTGTCAGTGTATGAGACAATGCCATCTGCTTTTCAGCCGATGGGGATTGCTTACACCTCTGGTGGTGCCTCCTCTGAAGAGGAAGAGAAGGGCAGAAGGGAGAGGAGGCCTGGTGTCCGCAAGCAGCATTCCTGTGGGAGGAGAGGTGCAGGAAGTGTAAGGTGGAAGGGACCACAGAAGACACCACTATCCTGCTGCCAGAGCGTACAGGCAGTCATCCAGTTACCTCAAAACGCCTGAAGTACAGTGCCGAAGGAGGCTCTGCTTCTCTAGGGGCACCATGACATGACATCCATATGCCAGCCTATTGGTCCAGAGATCGCCTCCAACTGGGTGGGTGGGTACCCAATGCCAGTGGCTCTAAAAGTCACAGCAGCCCTTAATTTTTTCACATCCAGTTCTTTCAAGGGCTCAGTGGGGAATCTGTGTGGAGTGTCCCAATCAGCTGTCCATGGTTGTGTCAAGCTGGTCACTGATGCTCTCTTCAGACAGGTCATGACCTTCATTCATTTCCGGGTTGACAGAGCCAGCCAGACTGAGCGAGTCAGAGGCTTTGCGGTGATTGCTGGGTAACCTGCACCCCCACCCAACCCCCTGCATCCAGGGTGCCATCAACTGCACTCGTGACCATCAAGGCACCAGCCGGTGGGCTGGGTCCCTTCATCAACAGGAAGGGATTCCACTTCATGAACGTGCAAATAGTGTGTGACCACAAGACACAGATCCTGCAAGTCTGTGCAAGGTCCCCTGGCAGCTCCCATGAAGCTTACATCCACCGACATTCCCAGACGCCAAGGATGTTCATGGCTCCAGCTCGGTTGGGTGGTTGGCTGCTGGGTGACAAAGGCTGTCCCTTCAAAAGGTGGCTCAGGATGCCACTCTGGCACTCAAGGACAGAGACGGAAGAGAAGTACAATAGGAGTTATACCTCTACAAGGGCGGTAGTTGAGAGGACCTTTGGGCTTTTGACGATGAGGTTCAGCTGCTTGGACTGATCAGGAGCTGCCCTGCGATATCCTCCGGAGCGCATGTCACTTATCATCGTAGCCCGCTGTGCTGTGCACCATCTGGTGCTGGCAAGGGAGGACCCACTGGAGAATGAGGATAGCGAGAGAGCTCCACAGGCCTCAGATGAAGACTCAACTGATGGATCTGATGAGGAGCCCAGGTAGTCATTGGGTGAGGATGTGGAGGCAGATGTGAGGAACCTTCAGGGAGGCAGGGACACAAGGGAGGCTTTGATTGAATGCACCTTCAGCTAGACTGCCAAAGCTTGACTTCAATCTCAGTGCAAGGGCACTGCCTCCATCACACACATTTCTGAGGAGGCAATCCCATGACCCCAGTGTCTCTCTTCACAACCTCTAGAATAAAGTTTGTTGTCCCTGCTGTCTAGTATAAGGCACCGATGAGGCTGCATCTATGGAGAACATGAGGGACACTCAGGCCATTGAAACAAAATCTAGATTTTTATCTCTTCCAACATTGCAAAACAGGAACATAATATAATTTTGTGTTTACTGTCACACAAAAACAATCCATATCGCTGATGAATTGAAAGACTGTCACCCATGAGAACCCATCCTGTGCTCATGGGGCCTTAAACTTACACTTGCGAGTGCTGCGTCTCAGTGCCACGTCCCTTGCTGGCAGCAGCATTGGAGACAGCTGCTGACTCTGATGTCCTGTTGGCCTTGATGACCTTGGCGGCCGTCCTCTGGCTGAGGGGGGGGGCCTGAGCAGGCTCTGCCTGGGACGCTGCGGTCAGTGACATTGCCGGGCACTCCTCAGTCATTGTGGTTTCAGAAGATGCCACGGTCACTGGCAGAGGGAGAGGGGGAAGAGCTGCCACCCTCATCCAGCGTGCCATGAGAGGAGCCCACAGAGACGACAAGCAGCTTGTTCATCAGTGTGAGGCACCTCTGGACCTCCCTGCTTGCCACTGATGGACGGGAACCTAGCAGAGAAACTATGTACCTCATCCATCTCCCACACTTCCTGAGGTCACAGCTGGTGTGAGGGAGCGTGACCCCAGGAACCTCTGATTCTGTTCCTGCAGCTGCTTCTTGATGAGAGTCGCTACTCCCTCGATGGAGGAGGCAGTGCGCTCGGAGCTCAGGCTCAACACAGCACTCAAGCTTCTCAAGGACTCCTCCATGACAGAGGGCATGGCACACAAGCCCTCGTGGATCTCCGCCAGATCCTCCCATACATCCCGCTGGACATCCAGCATCTGCTGCCTGATGGACAACTCCAGAGGCTCATCACCTGCCTTTGACCCATCCTGGTCTCCAGCTGTCCTTCGACAGCAGGCGCCCTGGCCACTTTCTGCTTCCACCAGCTCCCCAAGAGAGTGTGACATACCCTCCTCACAGTGCACTACCATCTGAGCCTACTAACTAATGCCCACCGATATGCATGTATCTGCACTGGTGCCTGGTGATGGGAGAGGGTGTGACGCTGGTGGACCTGTCTGTGGCTCCTCCTCAGGTGTCAAGGGAGGCTCCTCGGGATCCCAGCAGTCTCTGGAGGATGGTTTATCTGAGGGAGAAATCCGATATGTCAGTATTATCAATCATCACAGAGTCAGTGTGCATGCTAGGCAGGTGGGTGAGACCATGGACAACAGCATCGTGCTGGCTTTGTGATTGTGGTTCACTGGGGACTCCTGCTTAGAAATCCTCACTTGAGATGAGATGATCCTACATTGTTTGCACTCTCTGCCAGTCGCGCATCTGCCCGCTGGACTCTGACCTTCCTCGAGATGGCTGCCTCTCTGTGACCTGAAGATCTTGCTCCACACAGGCACTCTAGCTCCAGGGCCTCCATCTCAAATTTGGAGTATGAGCAGGTTGGCCACCCAATCGTCTGTGCCCCACAGCATTGTGGCTTCTCTTCTCATGTTCGGAACAAAGGGCATTCATTAGTCTGCGCTTTACCTTCACACCATACCAGCCTCGCCTCACCCCCACTGCCTCCACCCCCACCCCTCCTTTCCTGGAGCTGCCCGTCAAATTTGCACATCCCACCCTTCTATGCCCCCAAGGCCAGTGGCCACATCTCCCAGCCTTGGCCAGCCAAGGTATATGTGCCTTTTGTCACTTGACCACATCGCCACACAGCACCATGCCAACTCGGTGCTCACCCTTGTCAAGCACAGAAGATCATTAAGCTGTTTGCTGCACTGGATTCAGGAGTGATGCATTACATCATACCCGCTGACCTGGGCTGCAACCTCTGAACCAGGCCTTCTTTGTCTGGGGTGGCGGCCTCCTCTTACCATCCCTCAGCATCAGAATATCCCGCCTGGCACTTGTTGCCTCCACTAGAGTGTGCAGGCACTCACCTGAGAACCAGGGGGCAGAGTACCCACTGGCATGACCATCCCACCTTCTCCAAGGCAACTCCCTGAGGCTCCTCAAAACCTCCTGGTAGCCTTCAGGGAGCTGTCTCTGCTGTTGTTAAATACCTCGCCGGGTCCCCATTGCACCCGGTGCCTGTCACACACCCTCTCCTGCCACCAGCGCATTGCCTTAATTGGCCTTCAAATGGAAATCACAGCCGCTTGTGGATGTGCTGATCAAGCAAATTTCAGGCCCATAGAAACTTTTAAAGGGCAACTGGACATGTATTTTCAGCGTGGGACAGTTTATGCAAATATATATTTTGAGACACTTGCTATTTTTAATTATGTATTTATAGAATTGGAAATAAGGAACTTGCAATTTGCGTGTATAGTGACCTTCCCAATCTGAGGAATTCCCCCAACATCGTACAGCCAAAGAAGTATAGTCATTATTATAATGTATGAAATATAGCAGCTAATTAGTGCACAGCAAGCTCCCACAAATATCAGTGAAATTAGTGATGAGATCAGCTGTTTTGGTCTTGGCTCAGAGGTGAATATGGGCCAGAATACTGGAAGAACTTTTCTTTGATGAGTGCCGTGGAATCTTTTACATCCAACTGAGAGGGCAGGCAAGGCCTCAGTTTATCTCCTGATCCAAAAGACAGCACCTTCAACAGTGCAGCACTCCCTCTGTACTGGCACTGGAAATGTCAGCCTGGACTGTGCGCTTACGTCTCTGGAATGGGTTTTGAATGCACCACCTTCTAACTGAAAGGGGAGAGTGCGGCCTATTGAATATGACTGACTTAGGCCAGAATTTTCCAGCCCTGTTGGCGTCGAGCGTCATGGTGGGGTGGGGGGGTTGGGGGGGTTGGGGGGGTGGTGGGGGGTGGGGCCGCTGCATCTGGTGGTGGGGGACAGGATCAATATGGCGAGAAGGCCAAAAGTGGGTTTCACGCTGTCATGAAACTGCTTCATGATCGTCTGCTCCACCCGTCAATGGTGGGCCATGTTTCCCCCACATCGAGAAGCTAATTTCAACACATTGGCATCTAATTATAATCCCAGCTCACCAGAATCATCCCCCACACTGGATCAGCCGGGCACATCATGTGGTTGCACATCGACGTGTTTCACAACTCTACATAAGCGACGTGCACCTGGCGAGCTGCACCTCACTCGGGATTTTGGGGTTTGTTTACCTACCTTGCTTCAGGCAGCACTCACAGTCTCAGCGCCAGGATTCACAGGCAGCACCACATCACTGTTAGGGGGGCTCACAGGCAGGTCTCTACCTACCGGACCAGCTGTAAGGTGGGGGTGGCTTTTCAATGGCTGCAGGGCTGGGGTTTGCTTGGGGAAGGGGGAGAAGTGGCCTCAGGCAAGGGAAGAGGCTGCAGGGTGAGGGCTGTACTGGGGAAGGAGGGTATCCCAGGGTGTGTGTGTGGGGGCACATGTTGATCTGTGCAAGTGGCCTCAAGATGGTGAGGGCCGAGGAGGGCAGTCTCCAGAGGAGATGAGGCCAGATGAAGATGTGAGGGTGTGTGTGAGAGAGAGTGAGTGGTGATGTCCCTTGAGCTGGCAGTGAGTGAGATGCCAGTGAATGTGTGGTGGGCTTGTGAGTGGGTGAGTTTAGAGTGATGAGATGGTTGCCTTACCCTGGTTGCACAGATGAGACATTCATCCTCTTTCTACACTGGATGGTCGAACTTGTGTGCAGCATTGGCACTGACCACCACTGCCATCACCTACCAAGTGGTGAGGCTGTGGCCAGAGCGGGGTCAGAGAATATCATGGTGGGCCTCCGCAGTGCCCAGAAGGCATCCCAGGGATGTGTCACTGAGTTGGGTGGTGGGTGGGCTGGGGGCTGCACTGTTCTTGGCTTTCGGGGCCATGTCTTCACTGAGAGGTCCTGGGCTGTAAGCGTTGAACAGCTGCAGTTTAAATATGGCACCCGGGGTGAGGAAGCAGCAAGGTAATGGTGTGGTGGGCAAATTGGAGGCTGCCCCCCCCAGCGAGAGGGTGTGTTTCCTTTGGCTGTATAACTAATGAGGCGGGAAGGGGACGATACAGAGTGAAAAGCCGCCATTGCGGCTGATGGATAAAACAAATTCTTCCCCACCCATGACTGTACTTTGTTCCAATCTGGGATGATTTGATTGGAAAGCAAGAGAAACATTTAACAATTGCTGGTAATACCAAAGCAGGGCACTTAATAACCAAATTTAATACCGATGAATGTCAAACACAGAAACAAGGGGCAAAAAGAACAATTTATCATTAAACAGAACAAAGGCGCAAGATACTGATCATGTGAGAAAGCCAATAATGGGTATTGCGGTGAAATCATCAGCTCAGTGGTTAACTGTGGAATAAACAGCAATCAGGGCTGCAGTGCGGAATCACACAGAACTTCCCACACAGTAACAGACCAGTTAAACCAACAGGTGTGTGTGTGCTGGTGTTTATGCTTCACATGAGCTGCTTCTCACCACCTTTCAACTCACCCGATCACCTCACCCTTCTATTCCATTCTCCTCCATGTGTTTATCCAGCTTCCGCTTAAATTCATCTGTTATTCACCTCAACTATTCTGTGTGATAGCGAGCGACATTCTCTGATTAAAGAAGTTTCTCCTGAATTCCCTCAGGATATGGAGAAGGATAAAAAAGGTGGGGGTGTAGCATTATTGGTTAAAGAATCGATTACAGCTTTGAGGAAGGATAATATACTAAATGAAGCATCAAATGAGACCATATGGGCTGAGCTCAGAAATGAAGAAGGGGCAGTCACACTGCTAGGAACGTATTATAGAGCCTCATATAGTGGAATGGAGTTAGAAGAGCAAATATGTAGAAGATTTCTGAATGCAAAATCAACAGGGCAGTAATAGTTGGGGGCTTCAACTATCCTAATATCAATTGGGATATAGTGTGAAGGGCACAGAGGGTGCTAAATTCTTGAACTGCACTGAAGAGAACTTTTTTAGCCAGCACATAACAACCACATGAGAGGGGGCACAATTCTAGATTTAGACTTGGGAAATTAAGCTGGATGAAGTAGCAGTGGGGGACGATTTTAGAGGTAGTGGCCATAATATAGTTAGATTTAGTGTCATTATAGAAAAGGACAAAGAATAGGAGCGAAAGTTCTAAATTGGGGGTAGACAAATTTTACAAAGCTGAGAGGTGGGCTGGCAAGCGTGAACTGGATACAGATATTAGAAAGGAAAACTGTCAAATCATTGGGAGGCATTCAAAGGTGAGATTTTACAGGCACGGTGTAGAAGTGTCCCCACAAAGAGAAAAGGTAATGCTGCCAAATCTAGAGCCCCCCCTGGTTATCCAGGAGCATACAGGCCAAGATAAAGCAGAAAAAGAAAGCTTACGACAGTCACAAAACACTTAATACTGTAAAAAGTCTAGAGGAGTATAGAAAGTACAGGGGTGAAGTAGAAATAGAAATTAGGAAAGCAAAAAGAGGATAGGAAAAAATATTGGCTGGTAAAATCAAAGAAAATCCTAAGATATTTTACCAGTATATTCAGAGCAAGAGAATAACTAAGGAAAGGGTAGGGCCTATCAGAGATGTACATGGTAACTCCTGCTCTGATACTGAAGATGTGGTCTGGGTTCTCAATGAGCACTTTGTCTCTGTCTTCACTAGGGAGAGGGATGATGCAGACATTCTAGTTAAAGAGGAGGAGTGTTCAAAGTTAGATACAATAAGCATAGTGAGAGAGAAAATTCGGGAGGGACTGGCATCCTTGGAGGTGGACTGTATCCCAGGCTGTTGAAGGAAGCCAGGAGGAAATAGCAGATGCTTTGAGGATCATTTTCCAATCCTCACTAGATACGGGTGAGGTCCCAGAGGACTGGAGGCCTGAGAACATTGTACCATTATTTAAAAAGTGTGTGAGGGATAGGCCAGAAAATTATAGGCCAGTCAGTCTGATGTCGTTGGTGGGCAAATTATTGGAAACAATTCTGAGAGCCAGGATAAACTGTCATTTAGCAAGGCTCGGATTAATCAGGGACAGTCAGCATGGTTTTGTTAGGGGAAGATCGTGTCTTACTAACTTAATAGAATTTTTGAGGAAGTAACAAGGAGGATTGATGAGGGTAGTGCAGTGGATGTTGTCTACAAGAATTTCAGTAAGGTATTTTACAAGGTCCCACATGGCAAACTGGTCAGAAAAGTGAGATCTCATGGGATACAGAGGAAGGTGGCAGGTTGGATCCAAAATTGACTCAGTGACAGGAAACAAAGGCTATTGGTTGATGGATGTTTTTGAGAATGGAAAATGGTTTCCAGTGGTGTTCCACAGGACTCAGTCTTGGGACCCTTACTGTTTGTTGTATATATTAATGATTTAGACTTAAATGTGGGAGGCATAATTGGGAAATTTGCAGATGACACAAAACTTGGTCATGTAGTTGATAGTGAAGAGGATAGTGAAGAGGAGAGCTGTCGACTCCAGGATGATGTCAATTGTTTGGTTGAGTGGGTGGAGAAGTAGCAAATGGAATTCAATCCGGTAAAGTGTGAGGTAATGCATTTGGGGAGGGTAAACAAAGCAGGGGAATACTCGATAAACGGGAAGTTATTGAGAGGGATTGAGGAAGTGAGAGACCTTGGAGTGCATACCCACAGGTCTGTGAAGGTGGCAGGACAGATGGACAAGGTGGTCAAGAAAGCATATGGAATGCTTTCCTTTCTTGGGCAAGGCATTGAATACAAAAGCAGGGATGTACTGACGGAATTGTATACAACGCTGTTTAGTCCACAGCTGAAATCTTGTGTACAGTTCTGGTCAAGAGAGTGCAGAGAAGATTTATGAGAATGTTGCCAGGGCTTGAAAATTGCAGCTATGAGGAGAGATCGGATAGGCTGGGGTTGTTTTCCTTAGAACAGAGGAGGCTAAGGGGTAACCAAATTGAGGTGTATAAAATTATGAGGGGCCTAGATAGGGTAGACAGGAAAAACTTGTTTCCTCTAGCTGAGGGGCCAATTACCAGGGGGCATAGATTTAAGGTGATTGGTAGAAGGAATAGAGGGGACATGTGGAAAAAGATTTTCACCCAGAGGGTAATGGGTACCTGGAATTCACTGCCTAAGTCAGTGGTTGAGGCTGAAACACTCAACTTATTTAAAAGGTACCTGGATCGGCAACTGAAGTGCTGTAACCTGCAAGGGGCAGGGGCTGGAAAGTGGGATGAAAGGACGGCTTGTTTCTTTTTTGTCTTTTTGGCCGGTGCAGACATGATGGGATGAATGGCCTCTTTCTGCTCCATACCTTCTCTATGGTCCTATGGGTTTATTAGTGACTATCTTATATTTACTAGAGACCATCTTAAATTTATGGCCCATGATTTGGACTCCATTACAAGATTATTCTTTATATCTACCCTATCAAACCCTTCTTTCATTTTAGACAACTTTCTCTGGTCACCCCTCAGCCTTCTCTTTTCCAGAGTGTTATGACCATAGCCGATGTTAGTTGCTATGCAAACCAAATCTCAGAGAGAAACTTGGCTTATGGCCATATCCTTTTTATATTGTAGTCTGAAAACAAGAGGAAATGTACTGATCTCAGCAGCAAGAAATCCAGTATCACTTTTGGGATTTTAAAAGTTAAAAGTAAAAGTTTTATTAACAAGAATAAAAGAAAACTTAAGCACACAAGTTGCATAGTTAAAATTAGTTTTTCAGCACATTCCCCCTAAAGAACTTCCTGCTTAGTCAGACTCACAAGTAAACACCTGCCAGGTGACACTCCCTTATAGATGTTTAACTGTAAAAATCCAGTAATATTACCCAAAGCAAACTGCTGTAGCCTTAACATAGGCATAGCACATGACCTCTAACTCTTCCACCCTGCTGTGGCAATCCAAGACTTCAGAACAAGATGTCTTGTTGCAGCCCAAGACTTCTCTGGCTTAACTGGATGGCTGGTTATGGCACAGCTGATGGTAAATGCTGAGCTGCTCAAATCTCAAAGAAAAACTTGAAACAACTGCCACAACTATTTTGCAATTTGTACAACTTTTGAGATGCATGCCTTCAATTCAGTAGTAGTAAGGACACTGAGTCTTATAGGTTTCTTACAAAGCTAAATTAAACCTTTATTAATAGAAGTGATTTTAAGCACATATATTGATCAACAAAGTACTGCTATGATAACTTCTAAATCTCCTAGTTAATCTAACCCCCAGTTCCACTTGCAGTAAGGCAATAGTAAAACATATAGATTTAAACAGATTGAGGCAAAGCACACACCCTGGACCGTTGAATTCAAAGTGAGTTTTCTCCGCTTCGGTTCCTTGTAGACAGCAGCTTGAGGCTTAGATGTAGAGACTTTTCACACTTGTGAGATCTTAGAATGCCTGCTTTTACACACAACCTTCTCTCCCTTATACGTATTTTCCCCTTTGATTGCAAATTCCCATTGTTTCACTATGTCTTTGGTCTTTACCTCTCTAATAATAAAAATTGCTCATAGTACCAATTTTACCAGTAATCTTTGGGAAAAATAAACACACTGTTTCTTAACTTCTCCTGGCCAGGTGAAACATTTCGCTCCCCTCTTTTTAATTCAAGCTAGTCTGGTTTATTTAAAAATGCAAATGTTCTCTTTCCACCTTACATTCTAAAACTTCACCCATGTTTACCTACTTAACATTTCAAACCTAGCTTATCTTCTGATACATCAAAGACTTCAGACTAGCTGCCTTTAATTCAATTAAGTCACACGCACACATACACACACACACACACACACACACATACCCCACTATTACCCTTCTTTACAATACTTTAAAATACTACTTTACAATAAATCCCAATTATATTATGAAAATTATTATATCTTCCTGATAGCTGATTCAAGCTGCGTCTTCTCCCAGCCTAGAGCTACAGCTAACAACTCCCAACTCAGCTCCAGTAACCTAAAATATCTTTCTCCCCTTTATTCCATATTCAATTGTTCTCACATCTCTTTGAAACTCAAATCCTTTCAAATATAACATTTTTCATGTTTTGTCTCTGCTTTCGGGTCATGAAAATGTAATATCTCCACTTTAATTTGCCTGTGCATCTCCTGTAAAATGCAGAATTGTTTCTCGCCACCTCTGACTTACCTTTGATATTCAAATGAACTCTCAACTCATCTAAAAATTTAAATCTGAGATCCAACTTATTCACTTGTACCTCAAACCTGACACCTCTATTCTTTCATGTTTTAATCCCACCCCCTGCAAACACCCTGTCTTCTAGTAATATTCCCCAGCTTGATTGAATCATTTACACACACACACACAGAATAACACAATATTCTCCAAAAAAATATTTTAAAATAACATTAATTTCTCACAAGAGAAAGGATCTCTGGCCTGTTCAGTCTTACTGCATTGGAATACCCTCTTGATTCTGGTAAGATCCTTGTAAATCATTTTGCGCCCACTCCAGTGCCTCTCATATCTTTCTATAATCTGGAGATCAGAACACTACATCAAAGCAACAGAGTGTAGGTTTGTCTAGATTGTCCTGTATTATTGATATTAAGGTGTGCAGTTCCAACCAGCCTGTTACACAAGCTTCATTTTGCCTTTAACATAAGAAGATAAGAAACAGGAGCAGGAGCAGGCCATTCAGCCCTTCAAGACTATCCCACCATTCAGCTAAATCATGGCTGATATGATCGTGTCCTGAACTGGAATATATTCAATGACCCAGCCTCCACTGCTCTCTGGGGAAGAGAATTCCACAGACTAATGACCCTCTGAGAGAAGAAATTCCTCTTCATCTTAAATGGAGTCCTCTTATTTTTGAACTGTGTTCCCTAGTTCTAGATTCCCTCACAAGGGGAACATCCTCTCTCCATCTACCCTGTCAAGGCCCCTCAGAATCTTATATGTTTCATTAAGATCATCTCTCATTCTTCTGAACTCCAATGAGCATAGACCCAGCCTGCTCAACCTTTTCTCATAAGACAACCCTTCATCTCACACAGTACTCCAGATGCACTCTCACCAATGCCCTTTGCAGCTGTAGTAAGCCTTCCCTTCTTATATACTGCACCCCCTTGCAACAAAGGTCAACATTCCTAATTGCTTGCTGTGTCTGCATGCTAACCTCCTGTGATTCATGTACAAGGACACCCAAATCCCACTGTACTGCAATATTCTGCAGCCTCTCTCCATTTAAATAATATTCTGCCTCTCTATTCTTTCTCCCAATGCAAACAACCTCACATTTTCCCACATTAAACTCTGCCAAAATTTTGCCCACTCACTTAAGCTATCGCTATCCCTTTGAAGTCTCTTTGTATCCTCCCCACAACATTGTTTTCCTAACTATTTTTGTATCATCAGAAATTTTGCTACAAAATACATTTGGCCCCTTTATCCAAATCAAGTGGCTGAGGCCCCAGCACTGATCCCTGTAGCACTCCACTAGTTACAGTCACTAACCTAAAAATAATCCATTTACCTGGCTCTGTGTTTCCTGTTAGTTAGCCAATCTTCTATCCATGTGAATATATCACTTCAAACACCATGAGCTTTTATCTTGTCTGGTAACCTTTTATGTGGCATCTTATTGTCTGTCTTTTGGAAAGCCAAATGCAATACACCTACTGGTTCTCCTTTATCCATCCTGCTTGTTACATCCTCAAAGAACTCAAACAAATCTGTCAAGCCTGATTTCGCTTTCACAAAACTAAGATGACCCTGCCTGATTGTATTATGAATTTCTAAATGTCCTGCTATTGCCTCCTTAATAATGGATTCTAGCATTTTTCCAGTGACAGATGTTAGACTAACTGGCCTCTAGTTTCCTGTGTTTTGTCTTGCTCCTTTCTTGAATAGTAGCACAGTTTTCCAATCTGCTAGGACCTTTCCAGAATCTAGGGAACTTTGGAAGATTAAGATGTTACAGAGGAGAAAAGATAAAGGTTATTACAGATAGCAGGAATTTATAATGTAAAAAGTTCCGAAAGTTGGAACAGTGTTTTGGAGAAGAGAATTTCAGTTGACCCAATTGAAGCTTTCAAGATTATGAAGGGAATTTTAGGTTATTAAGGGAATCAAGGGATTACGGGGAAGTGGAATTGAGGTAGAAGATCAAGCATGATCTTATTGAATGGTGGAGCAGGCTGGAGGGGGAGTATGACCTACATATGCTCCTATTTCATATGTTCTTATGATTTGATCCAATCAAATTAGTGAATAGTTCAAATCCCAGAAATCCACTTCATTTTTAAAAACAAAAGTAAAGCACCAAAGAAGAAGAAAGTCAGTTAGAGCTTACACCCAATGGAGTTATGGTGTACATTACTAGCGGGGGTTCCTGTTACAGGCAGTATAAATGAGTTCAAGAGACAATTGGGTTTGTTTCTGGAATGATGAGAAACTGAAGGAAATTTAAGATGTCAATAAGGAAGGGTTGATCCATTAAGAAAAATAGACAGGCTTCTTTATGCTGACCTGTCCTCTCATGCTGTTGAAAAATATATTTTTTTATAGCTTACGAGCCAATTATGAAGAGTCTGGGAACAGAAATACATCTGGAAATATATATATCAGATAACAATCAGAGCTATGATGGGGGATTTTGAAGCCAAGCCACAGACTTTAGGGTTGGGACAAGAAATCATTGAACTCTCCTCATGAATGGAAGGGGAGATGTGGATATTAGTGTGAGGATGAGCTGAGAAAGCTAGAAACATTCTGGAAATGTTTACAAGCCCTCCTGTGGCCTCACCCCACCCTACCTCTGTAATCTGCTCCAACTCTACAAGCCAAAGCCTGCCTTCATCTTTTCTAACTCTGGCCATTTTTTATATTTTCCCCTTGCTCTGTTCAACTAACAGGGCACTGCATTCTGGAATTGCACCCTTTATCCTTCTGTCTCATTACGCTTGCTCTATCATAAACCTCCAGAAAGTTTACCTCTTCCACTGCCTCTTTGCATCATCTCCCTCACCTCACCTCACCTATTGTTGTGTTTGTGAGGTGTCTCTGGATATTTACAAGTTGGTTGGCTTTTCACACAGGTTAATTGAAAAAGGAAAAGCCAAGGAACTAATCATATCAAACTATGGAACAGCTCAGGTAGCCTGAAGAAAGACTTGCATTTGTATACCTCCTCAGGACACCCCAAGGTGTTTTGCAAACAATGAAGTATATTCTTGAAGTATAGTCACTGTTTCAATGTAGGAAACACATGAGCCAATTTGCACGCAGCAAGTTCCATGAAACAACAATGTGATGATGACCAAATAATCTGTTATTATTAAAAACATCCACTTGGTAGTACAGAACTTGAGTATTGCTGAAAAAAGAGACATGCTGTCAAAGCTTTTCATCTTGCATTCATCAAGACAGAATCATAAGAATACCAAATCTTAAAAAAGAACAATTTGTACTACGTGAGAAGAGTGTGCTGATTGGTTGGCAAATAGACTCTGATTGGTAGAGGTGTTGTCATGGAGAATGCACTAGGAAACAGTTAATTGCCAAGCTTTTACTTAAATTCAAACCAGGGAAGTCAATTCTGATTGGTCAAGGCATTGCCATGGGGACTTTTGTTTAGTTGAAAAAGGTGCAATGCGTGGACATGTTCTTTCTGTCTGCAAAGGACAGGGCTCTGAATATATGTAGTTTCTAGCAGGCATAAGTGATTCACACTGCAAGCCTAACTGACAATCTTAAATTGATTGTTAGTGTAATTCTTAGCACAATCGTGATTATTTAGTAAGTGTTGTCCAATTGGGGAATCACATCTAATGTTGGATACTGTGTTCTGTGTTTTGCAAACACGGGCTGGTTGAGTTTAGTCAGTACTTTGCCCGTTACGAACAACTGAAGGGATGATAAGATTGACCAGTCACTGGGACGTACATACCTGGTATCACACTGGCACTGAATTTCATGTACCACAATACTCATTTGTGTGGTAAGCAGGATGTCTTTTTTGTTTGACGACAGCATTCTAAGCTTGGCAGTTAACTGTTCCCTGGTGTATTCTCCATGGCAACACTTCTACCAATCAGAGTGTATGTGCTAACCAATCAGCAACCTCTTCTCATATAGTATAAATTGCTGCTTCTTTTGAGCTTTGGTATTCTTATGAATCTGTCCTGATGAATGCAAGACAAAAAGCTTCAACAGCATGTCTCTTTTTTCAGCAACACTAAATGTGACATTGATTGAAAGGCCAATATCATCAGGGGATCATGGATACCCCATGCTTTTCCTTGACATAACGCTGAGGGATATTTTACGTCCAACTCAGAGGTAGTCTGAGCCTAAATTTAAAGTATTACCCAGAAGATAGTACCTCAAACAATGTAGTGTTCCCTCAGTGGGAATGTCAGCCACGATTTGCATGGGATTTGAACAACAACTTTCTGACACAGAGGCAGAAATGCTATCCATTGAGCCACAGCTGACACTATGGGGAAAGGACAAGGGAGTGGGTCTAATTTGAAAACCTTTTAATGGAGCTGGCACAAGAATGATGGGTTGAATGGCCTTTGTTTCTGTTCTCTATAATTCTATGAATGAGGAAATTTGTTTGTTGGACATTTTATTAACTTGGGTTTTTCACAAATTGCTTATTGAATATGTTATTACTTGTACCTCTGAAGGAACAGTGAGTTTGCTCATCTCTTGCCACTTAAATATTACTCCCAGTTTCTAATGTGTGCATCAAGACAGCACACATGCTACTTGCTACACAGTGTTCATGTTATAGTGTGAGACATAGAGAAAGCTACACTTAAGCATTTCCCTGTTATTAATTCTAAAGTCATGCCCTTATAAAATATGGGGTGTTATTTTCCACTACATTCATTAAGCCAGCTGTGGTTTACCGTATTCTTGAGACTAATCAGTGCTGTTCTATTTGGAAATATGCTTTCAATTTTAGTTAAAATAAAACTAGTGGATTTCCCATGGAATTGTTCACGGCTCATGGGGGATGTGCTGTTTTGAAAGTTTGATGCTCGAAGTGTGACAGGAAATAAGTGTGACATTGACAGGAAGTGCAAGCTTTATGGATTGCTTTTAATATAAAAAGCTGGATAACTGTGAAACAACATTTTATTTGTTCTTTAACTAGTCAGCTGCAATCTGCAATTTACAAGATGTGGATGGAATCAAAGGTGTCATATACCATGAAACTTATGAGTAGCCAATTCAATGTATTATTTTCTTGTGCAAAATTGAAGGTTCAAATTGTGCAAAAATATATTATACAAGAAAAGTACTGAGTAGAAACTCTGTGGTGCTTTCTTCAATACCTAGGATCTAAAGAAAGAAAAGATGAGCATTTCTACAATCTTTCGAGACCTCAGGACATGTCAAAGCACTTTACAGCCAATGATATGCTTCTGAAGTGTAGTCACTGTTGCAATGTAGGAAATGCAGCAGCCAATCACTCCTAAAATCTTCTTGTTGTACATTGGAGTCTCCGGAAATTAAAGGTTAATCTCCAGGACTGTGAGCAACTCAGGAGAAAAACCTTTTTCAATACTGCAGAGTGAATCGTGAAGATTTATCTCATGTACTCCCAGAGACTCTGTAGACCAGCTGGTGTTTGAAATGTTAAGGCCATGTGTGTTTGTCCTTTCTTAGTCTTCCTGTTGCTTTGTTGGAGTTGACCTGTTCAGTGATGTCAGTCTCTGCTCAGTGGATAATGCACTGGCTGCTGGGTTCAAATCGCACTCTAGGGGCTTGAGTCTGTATCTAGGCTGGCGGCTGCTCATAGCTTTAAGGGAACGTTGCACAGTCATAGGTGTTGTATTTTAGATGCGATGTTAAGCAGAAGCCCTATCTGCACTGTCAAAAGATCCCATGGCACTTTATGAAGAAGAGCAGCAAAGTTCTCCCTGGTGCCCTGGTCAATGTTTATGCCTCAACAAATGTCAGTAAAACAGGTTACTTGGTCATTATTTAATTGCTGTTCATGGAATCTTGGTGTACACTAATTGGCATTACAACACATCAAAAGAACTTCATTTTGGACCTTGGGTTATAAAGGCACTGTATAAATGCGACTCTTGTTTTCTTAGTGCTACAACTTATGAACCACTATATAGTAGTGCTTTCTGGTTTTTTAATAGGGATCAAACATAAACCCCTATTGTGATACATCCAACGTTGGTGCCAACCATATAACTGATATAATGCTGTGACTGCACGGTGGGTCCATTGACATCTGGAGAGGGATCAGGCAGGTTAATGTTGCTCAGCTAGAGAGTTTCTCAGAGTTGCTCAGAGACAGAGCTCACGAAGGCTCTTAGATCAGAAACTTTAACACCCGGCCCTCCCCTTTTTCCCTTTTCAATTTCTCACTAGTCTGCTGTCACACTGTGTATTTCCAGACATTTTTGAGTTTTGTTATTAGTGATTTCCTGCACTTGCTGTTTCTATATTTTCTATCTGTCTGTCTGCCTGTGTTGCCAAATCAATGTTCTGCTGACACCATCCATCACATTCCATTGGGCAAATCGCATTCACAACAGATGGCTTGTCCAACACTAAATTACTTTGGCACCATGATAATGGACTTAATACAGAGCATTGGCTACTCCGCACAAATAAACAGACTTGCCCATGCTTAGAAAACGAGGGTATTTGAAAAGTTGAAGATAATTACGGGGGTTTGTGTTAAAAATGATCACACCAGAGGAAAGGCATTCTGGAGAGTGGCTCGAACAAGGCTTCTGTTCCTAGTTCTTGTGGGATAGCCGCCCCCTCACCCTTTCACATCGCCAAGTTCAGACAAACTTCTGCCCTCAGTTGGACAACCAGGTCATGCTCCCATAAATAGCTTCCTAATTAGTACAGCAGGTTGCAAACCACACTGGAAGAAATCTTCACAATGCAATAATTAGACCTGTTTCAGCAAGCCGCATATGGCACATAATTGAGTGAGGCGATTGAATCAAATCAGTAAACATATTTTATGCATAATAACATCTGAAGTTGTTGCCCTCTTTTAGCTTCCCTGCTAATCTACCCATATCCTCTTTGAACACTCATCATCTCCTAGTTGGTACTCCCTGTTAATACTTCTGTGCTCCTTACTTTGAATTGTTTGTCCCTCAACAAGTGGAGGCTATTCAGCCCTTTGGCTTTGTCCATTATTCAGTTAGATTGGGGCTTAACTCCATTAACTCATCTTTGCTCCATATCCCTTGATACCCTAACCCAACAAAACTCTATTGGCCTCAGTCCTGAAAATTGCAGTTGTGTTGTGTGTGTGTTGTGGGTCTGGGGGAGGTGGACTGAGGGAGGGACAGTGCCAGATTCTCAGTTAATGTTCAAGAAACTGAATCTGAAATGACCGCTTCCTTTTCTTCTTCTCTGGGTTCTCAGTAATTTATCTTCATTTGTGCTATTACTGGGCATTCCCCACCTTATTGCCTAACTGAGCTTTGCTGGTGACTCCATCAACTCCCGACCATCTCTGTAGATGTACCTGCTCAGCTAACACAGAGCTTAACGCCAAGACTTCGCAAATCCCAGCAGTCACAGCCTGCGTTGTAAGCTGCAAAGCCAACTCTCGTAAAGTTTCACATCTCTCCCGTAAATATACGGTGAAGTCCCCGAGATACCTCCTTATCAGAAAGAAGAGTGCGTGATACATACCCTATCCCCCTTCAGGGCAATTCCTAACGTGTTGATACCTAAATGCTTTAACTACGTTAAAAAGCTTCAACATTAAAATTCCTGCATGGTGTGACAGACAGTCTGACAGCTGTTGATGAAGTGAGGCAGACAGCACTTTCTTCCACTCTGCCATCCCCTTTTTACGTGCAAACTTGTGTTATTTATAATCGAGTGGCTCTGAAGCTGTGTTTTTGCCTTTTGTTTATGCAGCCCTTTCAGGAGCTGCAGCCACTGCAGTAGAGAGAGAACAGGGATAGATTTGAGATGCAGGTTGAATACTAAGAGAGGTGTGCCTGGCATTGGGCTCACAGTTATTCCATCTCTTTCATTGCTTCCTGCACACTCGAGTGGGTGCTACATTCACAGCCTCCCTTCTGCAGCCCGCTCCAAGGAACCGTCTCTCTCTCTCTCTCTCTCTTTGCATTTTGGTTCGGGGAGGGGGGTGGGGTAAAGGTTTTGCCTTGATGCTTCTTCTCGTGAGAGGAATATTCTTCAGCTTATTTTTCCATCTTGTATTTATCCTGCCCTGACCAAATATCGGAAGAGCTTCGTCAAAGATATGAAGACTCACAGAGGTGGCAATCATTCAACCTGTCATCTGAGGAAGCAGCTCGTACAATTTGGCTTGTGGGGATTTCTCCACGACAGTGAAAGACTACTCGACACACTCTTCCTGCTTGAGTGCACAACATGTTATTTAAACATCGCTGCAGTGTCAGTGATATAAGGGGTAGCTGCACTCGTGTCAAGTCCTGCCTTCCCTTAGAGAGATTGGAATCACTCCTCCACCCAGACAATGTAATTGTGGCTGTCACGAGTGGATGGGTAGAATGCCAGGTTCTTGCATGATTTTCTCAGAGCGTCATGATGAGGAGCTTTGTGACTCTGGTGAACACGTTCTATCCGCTGATCCAGGGCTGAGTTTCCAACTGCAGGAAGGCAGAGAGAAGAGGGAAGAGGATGCAAAGGTCATCAGATCTGTCAGTAGTTAATAGCTGCCCTGCCACACATGCTACCTCCCTGCGCAGGCGGAAGTCCCTAAGCAACTTGGCACTGTTGGGCGAGGGCGGGCAGAGGTTGTGCCTGCTTAACGGGGGCTGGGCGGACGATGGGAGCGAGCGGGGTGCCATTCCATTCAGCGGAGGCTTCAGGCCTGGCATCTGCCCGCTATCCAGGTCCCTCTCTGTCTCCGAGCACTCGCTGCCCCGCGCTGGCGCAGGTATGAAGGAACCATGTGCTCCCGGGAAGGCTGCAGATGGCGACATAGCGGGCACAGCCTTTAGATGCCAACGGACCGAAGTGAAACTCACCGATAAACTTACTGAATTCAGCGTTGCCAATCTCCGTAAGTCAGATGAGGAAATTCTTGCTGGAGAGTCTGAGGTTATGAGGAAGCAGAAAGTGCTGGAAGAAGAAGGATGCCCTCGAGAGGGAGTTGCTCAGTTAGACACGGACATTATCTTAACCATGCTGGGAGACCTGGAACAAGTACTTTATACTAACTTACTTGGTGAGTATATTTGTTCAGTGGAGCATTTTTTAAATATGTATTGTGCATATTAACTGACCATATGCATTTAGATAAAGAGCTCTTTCCTCGTTGTTTACCCCTTTCAGTGTTCTTTGATACCCTGCAAAACAACAGTTATAATTTATATTGCCCATGATCCACAGATAAAATTATGGTCCATCTTATTAAGGAGCATAGTGAGGCACGCTACAGAATTAATGCTTTGTGAATCACTAAATCTAATCGAAAAACAATAAAATGTCCTTGAAACAGTGTGGGCTCCTCAATAATTTCACACGATGGTGCGATGGAAGATTGAAACTAACTGCTCTGTCCTGCAATTTACTTGTTGTGTATTCAGCAATATTCTTCCATTGCACATTAACCATTGCTAGCCAGTTTGGGTCAATGAACCAATCATTGAACCTGAGTCATTGGCCGTAATGGATATAACATTTAGGCCAAGAAATTCTTTGGCGTTGTGCCCATTTTTCAGGTGCCAAATGGTTGCCTCTGTATCCGATATGGGAGGCGGTGTGAGGCGCTCCCTCTGTGTAACAGTCTCCATATTGGAAAGCACCAGAAAAAGAGCCACATTTTATCCTTTAAGTTTACAAATAAAGAGTCTACCATCTCTCTGAGTGCTCCTTTTGCAAAAATTGGCTAACCCTGAAAGTGTCCCTGAAGAAAAGACCAGTTCAGACCAGTGCTCTTATTTTCCACTTTTTACTGATGCTCCATTTTAAGGTGTACAAGACCAGTTCAGACCAGTGCTCTTATTTTCCAGACTTCACCATTTTCCATTTGGGGTGATTAGCACATAGCCTCATGTTTGCCCTTTAAGAGACCTCTGGAGGATGTCACTGAAGTAATAAGTTGTTAAAAAGATTGCTCACTTGAACATGGAATGGGGGGAGGGGGGGAACAGTGCTGAAGGGCTTTGAAAGCCCTTGATTGCTACACCCCCTCCCCCAGAATCGCCCAACTCCTGATCACTTCCTGATTGCCGATGTAGAGAAAAATCAGCAGATTTTCAGGGCATGGAACACTTAGCTCCTCCCGTCCCTTCACGAATATTAAAAAATAATTAAACAACATCTGGGGCTTCTTCTGGCTTTGATCCAGAGGTCCTGGCGGGACTGATATTTCTCATTTGGGGCCTACTGCCTCTACCCGATACCCATTGTGTTATCAGGACCCAGCGAATGGCGGTAAAAAGGATCTGGCCCATTTTTGAGTGGGTGTCCTTTCCACCCACTCAGTGTAGCTCATTAGATCCAGGCAGCTCTAAGGGTGGGTTGGTGACCTGCACCATTTTAACAGGCCATCAGCCTGAACTCCATTCAGTTAAAACTATCCCATCCACTTTGCAGTCATTCCCAGTGACATGTTGTGTCATTCCCAGTGACATGTTGTACTGAGGACTCTTTGCTAAGACTTGAAAACTCTCTAGGATGCCCTTCAGCTTAATGCACGTCAGTGAATCTCTACTTTTAAAACAAGACTGAGCATGGAGACATTTAAATAAAAAGTAAGTATACGAGAATAGCTAATAACCAGGGATGTAACTAGGGATTAGTAATTTGAACTGATTTAACTTATCTTTAGATTTATAGACTACTTAAATAAGCACTGTCATTTTTAAATATGACCGCTCAGTGAAGCATTTGAGTTGTGGTAGCTTATTATTATGACACAGCCGATGGTAAAGGCTGACTTGTTTAAATCCCAGAGGGAAACTCGAAACAACTGTCATAACCAATTTTTGCAATTTGTATGTTTCGAGATGCAGGCTTTGAATTCAGTAGTAATAAGGCCACTGAGTCTCAAGAAGTTTTTATCAAACTAAGTTAACCATTTATTCATTTAAAAATTGTAAGCACATACATATGTCTACAAATTACTACGATAATAATTTCTTTTAAAAAATCCCCTAATTAATCTGACTCGCAGTTACACCTCCATTAAGGCAACAGTCAAATACATAGATTTAAACAGACCCTTGGCAAAGCACAGCCTGCAAAGTCAAATTCAAAATGAGTTTCTTTCAGCTCTGGGTTCTTGCAGACTGCATCTTGAGGCTTACAGGCTAGAGGCTTGAGATCTTAGAATCCCCTCCCTCTTTATCACCTCTTTTCTTCCTTTAAATCTATTTTCCTCTTTGAATGCAAATTCTCATTACATCACTGGGCTTTTCTTTTACCACTTCTAATAATAAAAACCCTTTTAAAACACCAATTTTATTAGTGAGCTTTGGAAAAAATAAACACATTGTTTGCTTCTTCTGGCTAGGTGTGATATTTCACCCATTCTTTTGAATAGTTTATTTAAAAATGCAAATTGCCCCATGTTTAACTAATTACCATTTCAAACCTACTTCTCTTTTATACATCAAAGACTAGCTAGCTTTAATCTAATTAACACACACACACAGAGACAGACACAGACACCACTAAACTCTATTTTAAAATAATTTCCAGTAACATTAAAGACATTATGGTATCTTCTTGACATTATGTAAAGTCAGTGCACTTCCTGTAAATTTTACAAGGATTATGTGATATAGAAACAGGAGGAGGCCATTCATTCCCTTGAGTCTGTTTTGCCGTTCAATGGGATCATGGAATCTCAAATTTATCTCCCCACCTTGGTTCCATATACCTTAATCCATATATCCAACAAAGATTTTTCAATCTCAGTTTTTAAATTTGCGGTTGACCCCCAGCCTCAAAGGTTTTTTTGGGGGAAGAGAGGTCAGGATTTTCACTCCCCTTTGTGTGAAGAAGTGCTTCCTGAAGTCACCCCTGAATGACCTGGCTCGAATTTTAACATTAGCGGAATCACAGAATAGTTACAGCAAAGAATTGGATGCCATTCAGCCCATCGTGCCTGCACCGGCCCTCCAGTGTCATTTCCTCATCTTCTCCCTGTAGCCCTGCACATTCTTCCTTTTCACTTAACAGTCTAATTCCCTCTTGAATGCCTCAATTGAACGTGCTTCCACCACGCTCTCAGGCACTGTATTTGAGACCTTAACCACTCGCTGTGTGAAAAAGGTTTCCCTCATATCACTATTGCTTCTTTTACCAATTACTTTTAATCCATGACCCCTTATTCTTGACCTTTTCATGAGCGGGAACAGTTTCTCCCCATCTACTCTGTCCTGACCCTTCATGATTTTAAATAGCTCTATTAAATCTCCTCTCAGCCTTCTCATCTCCAAAGAAAACAGTCTTAACTTCTCCAGTCGATCTTCACAACTGAAGTTCCTCATCCCTGGAACCGTTCTCGTGAATATTTTCTGTACTATCTCCAATGTCTTCACATCCTTCCTAAAGTGCGGTGCCCAAAACTGGAAGCAATGAGGCCAGCTGAAGCCAAACTGGTTTCTTATACAAATTAAGCATAACCTCCTTGCTGTTGTACACTATGTCCCTATTGATAAAGCCCAGGATACTATATGTTTTATTAACTGCTTTTTCCACCTGTCCTGCCACCTTCAATGATTTATGCACATATACACCCAAGTCCCTCTGCTCCTGCACCCCCTTTAGAATTGTACCCCTTATTTTATACTGTGTCTCCATGTTCTTCCTACCGAAGTGAATCAATTCACATTTCTCTGCATTGAACTTCATTAGCCATTTATTCATGCATTCCACCAACTTGTCTATGTCCTTTTGAAGTTTGACACTGTCCTGCTCACAGTTCACAATGCTTCCAAGTTTTGTATCATTCACAAATTCTGAAACTGTGTCCTGTACACCAAGATCTAGGTCATTAAAATATATCAAGGAGAGCAAGGGTCCCCCCAACGGTTATGGACAGGGGAGACACAGGCAAACTGTACTTCTTACCTCTCACCAACTCTCCATAAGCAGGAGGTGTTTTGAACTTTTTTTAAAGTATGCTGTGGTATGTTATCCCAAACCCTAGGTTTGTGTGATCCAATTTACTAATAACCTGCAGCAAACTCACATTATTATCAATTCAGATGGTTAGTTTATTCCACATTCAAAACCTGGAGGGAGGAGTGTTTGCAACTTCCCACCCCACTGCACGCACACAGTAAATGGGGACAGAAAAGAGAGTTTTATAACTATGGATATTAACAGTACAAGAACGCAGAAATGGACATTAATTCATGGGATTCCCAGAGTCCAGGGTCAGAGTCCAATGAGGAATTCTTTCACGTAGGAGCTTGAGTTCAGCTGGCTGGAGACCGGAGTTGTAGGTCAGAATTTTTAGCTTGTCAGGCGGACATACGCCCGACCTGACTGAGTGTAGAATGACATGTAATGATGTTGGGTGAGCGTACCGGCATCATCATGCACTATGCAATATTTCGGTCGGTGGGTACGCACTGGAGTTGGCAGCGCACCCGCAACAATTAAAAGGCCTACTAAAAGGTAATTGAAAGAAATTTTTCGCTGTCCGTCCAATCTAACGGTTGACGGGCAGGAGAAAAGGCCAAGTGGCCTTTGCATTTTTTTGGAAACCTCATCCACGGGCGAGGTTTCCAACATCAAATGAAAATAAGAATAAAAATAAAATCAAAATTTTAACATTTCCTTTATAACATGGGAGAGAGTCACACGAGCAGGACCATGTTTTATAGCATTGTTAAAATCTTTGTTTTTAATGTTTTAAACTCTTTATCTCACTGAGGCAGCTCTGTCCATCAGGGAGATTTTCCAGCGCAGACTTGCGCGCATGCGCAAAGTTCGCCCTTGCCCTCCTCCCCCCCACCCCCCCTCCTCCCACCACCCCTCACCCCCCCATCCACCCCCACCCCACCACACAGGCAGCGCAGTGCGCTGCATCTCGCTTTTCACGCTGAGCAGGCCTTAATTGGCCCATCAACATGAAATTGAGGTCCTCCCCCGATCGCTTCCGGACCGTCCCCTCCCATCTCCCCAAATGGGGAAAAATCCTCCCCGCAGACTTCTCTTCACAGCTGGTGCTGATAACTACAAGGTGAAGTTGGTACAAAGAAACTGGGTCATTTCTGCAGGCGACGGCAGAAAATCTTCCAACAGAGACAGGATTTGAGTAGGAGGCTGGTGTTCAGTCTGGAATTCTGCTTCTTGGGGGGATTAACCAGTTGGAGGTAAAACAGCTGACAGTCTGTGAGGGCAAAGTTGTAATGTTCAAACTGTCCAAAAGGCCAGAGGCTTGAGTCATGTGAAATGGCCTATTAATGGTTAATTGCAGCTCAGCAATCAGATTCTGAGCTTCTGGCCAGAATTCCATTGTCCCTCCTTAGGAGAGAATTGAGGTGGCTGTTAGCTTCTTTTCCAGTATAATGAGTTTTCGTCTCTCTCTCTCTTTTCTGATAGTTCAGGTTGGGGAGTTAGTTTGCACTTCCTCTGCTTTCATTGATTACAATGAGGTGTGAGATTCCACAGGCTGAAAGAGGAAGTATTTTGTTCTTATAATCCCTGGTGGTAGTGCCCAGGACAAAGGGCCAATTCATGGTCATGTGACTTGTAGCAGCCATTTTTTTGGTTCAGCAGAAAGTCAATTTTTAAAAGATGGTTAAAGAATAAAATTCTGGATATTTTTTCATATCATAGGGACCCACCAGTCCTTTTGCCCTCTGGGAAAAAATGAATTCTATTTTTTTTTCTAATGTGGTCTTGCAAAAGAACAGAAGTGATAAGGTAATGAGGTCATTCTCTCAGTTTCACTGGAAAGTCAAACACTCAGCTAACAGGTCCAAGGTCAATCCCCTGCTGAATTTCTGAAGTTTAAACTCGGGATAGGGCGTCAGCAAGGACATTGTCCTTTTCCATGATGTGTGTAATGTTTAGGAGACTTGGTTGTACTTGAAACCCACTATCTGATTGTCTGTTTGGGAACTCCCGGTGTCCCTATTTAAATCCAGAAAGAGGGTTTCTACAAGCCATGCTTCAGGCATTTCTTCAGCCTTTACCTTCCCTGTTTTAACAATTTGCCTTTCCTCAAGCTCTTCAACTAAGCGGGACATCTCCCTTACTGCCTCCTTTCCTGGACTGGGGCTTCTCTGATCCCTGTTTAATTCTGGGATGAAGGCAGAGGCCAACCCACTTTCCGGGTCCTTCTTTGGGTCAGTTCTAAATTCCACTGCTCCTTCCTGTTCTTTCTAAACTTTACCAGCCTATCTCCAGCCTTGTTAAATTCAGGCAGCCCACCACTCCCTTAGCCACCCCAACTGTTACAGGCTCTATTTCAACCTTTAGAGCCTCTGAACATTCTCCAGCTCCCTGCACTCCTGCACATTCCCGCTGGCTCTTACTGATCTCTTTCATTTCGCTAAAGAACATTTTGCAGCCAACCAAATCGTTTCTGAGGAGGGAATTAGACCACGGGCTTCCCTTTCAACCTCCAGCGTTCAGTCCCAGAGTGTCCTATCTTGTGACAATGGGAACACACCAGTCTCTGGGTGTTCTCTTTTCGAGCTTGAGGAGGGCTTCTCACCCCCTCATTTGTCCTTTCCTTTTTGGGTGGAGGGCCTTTCCTATCTCTGTTGCTCTTCTTATCTTTCCAATGGTTTTGGGGATGGTTTGGAAAGGGTCTGCCTGAGTTGCCAGGCCTATAGGTGAGATCATAACTGTCTGCTGGGACAGCCACCTTCCTGGTTGTGAGCACTCTTTGCTCCTCCAAGTGCACCCTTAGCTTGGAGGATAAGCAGTTTTTAAATTCCTTCAGCAATATCGAGTTGTGCAATCCCTTGTAGGTGTGCTGTATTTTTAAAGAGCGGACCCACCGGTTGAACACAATTTGCTTCAGCCATTCAAACTCCATGTAGGTCAGCATGGGTTTCTTATGGGTTCCAGAATTACTGAAGATTTGCCTCCAGGACTAACTCATCGGCACTAAGGAAAGGAGCCTTGGTCTGTCCATAATCAGTGGATGCAACAGGAGTCAGCATGGAGTAGATCTCTTGGGTTCCCCCCTTATAGCTGCCCTTGAATTAACAAGGTACAGATATCTGATGGCCATTTTAACTGTCCTGCTACTCTCTCAAAAATGGCAAAAAATGATTCTAAATTTGGGAATAAGTCTAGAGTCCTTGAGGGCCTCAGAGGTTGGTTTCGGGGTAGAGGAATAGGGACTGGTACTGGTAGAGAGAAATTGTCCCTCGCAGCTTCCAGCTGCCTGGTCTCTCTCTCTCTCCCTTTGAGCTGAAAACTTCGTGTCCAATTCTCAAAGATGGAATTCTTCTCTGTCTCTCTGTCTCTTTATCTCTCTCTCTTTCCCTCTCCTGAACTTATATTTTGTTTTCACTTTCTCTCACTGGAAACTCGAGCTGCATTCTCAGTTTTTCCTGCTCGCGTTTGGCTAGGGGAAGGGGTTCAGTGTCAGGTTTGAACTCTCCATCTACCTATTCTACCTACAATTGGAGCAGATTACTTCTCTTCACCTTACTGGGTAGTTTCAATTGTACCTCCCTAGCTACAGCTTTCAGTCATTCTGTGCTTAGGGATGCTAATGTTCTGCCATTTAACTCTCCTTGCTTCACCCACATTGGTGCATCAAAAGTTGCCATTTCCTCTGTGTTAGTGGAAGAGAATTGGCTGCAGTAATTCTCTCATGTTTTAAAAATTGTTCCAGCCACTGAAATTTTCCCTCTTGGCTTCCGATTGGTTCATTTCCTATCAGAATTGGCTTGTTTTTTTTAGATTTGGGTTCTGGTATACTTTTTTGGTCAGAAATTCTTGTTTGATCAACTGTTGAAACAAAAACAGAAAATGCTGGAAAAGCTCAGCAGGTCTGACAGCCTGTGTGGAGAGAGAAGAACAAAGTTAATGTTTCGAGTCCGTGTGACCCTCCTTCAGAGTCTCTAAAGAAGAGTCATGTGGACTTGAAATGTTAACTCTTTTTTTCTCTTTCCACAGAGGCTGTCAGACCTGCTGAGTTTTTCCAGCATTTTCTGTTTTTGTTTTAGATTTCCAGCATCTGCAGAATTTTGCTTTGACCAACTTTTGGTTTGCTTGTAATCGGTCCAACCCTGACCTCAGCTCCCAATTCCTGTTACAGTCAGAAGAGACACAGGCAAACTGTACCTCTTTCCTCTCACCAACTGTCCAGAAGCAGAAACTGTTTTGAATTATTTTTAAAGTACGCTGTGGCATGTCTTCTCAAACCCTCGACTTGTCTGATCCAATTTACTAATAACCTGAAACAAATTTGCAAAATGATTAACTCAGAATTTTAGTTTATTTCTACATTCAAAACCCAGAGGGACGAGTGTTCGCAACTTCCCACTTTGCTACACACAGACACACACGGTGAATGGGGATAGAGAGGAGAGTTTTATAACTGTGGATAATAACAGTACAAGAACACAGAAATGGATATTAATTCATGGGATTTCCAGAGTCCAGAGTCAGAGTCCAATGAGAAATTCTTTCATGTAGGAGGTTGAATACAGCTGGCTAAAGACCAGAGGTGTAGAGTTCTCTTTACAGTTGGTGATGATACCACAAGATAAAGTTGGTACACCGAGACAGGGTCAGTTCTGCAGGTGATGGTAGGAAATCTTCCAGCAGAGATGGGCTTCAAGGAGTAGGCTGTTGTTCAGCCTGGAGCTCTGCTTCTTGGTGTTCACCAGTTAGATTTAAAACAGTTGACAGCCTGTGAGGGAAATTCAAACTGTCCAAAAGACGAGAGGCTCGGGCCATGTGAAATGGCTCATTAATGGTTAATTGCAGCTTAAGAATCAGTTCCTGTGCTTCTGGCCAGAGCTCCTTTGCTCTTCCTTAGGAGAGAAACAGGGTGGCTAATAGCTTCTCTTCCAGTATGATGAGTTTCGCTTTCTCTCTTCTGTGATAGGTCAGGTATTGAGCTAGTTCATTTGTACTTCCTCTGCATTTGTTGATTACAAAGGGTCTGTGCAATGACGTGTGAAATTCCATAGGCTGAGAGAGGAATTCTTGTTTTTGTAACTCCTGGTGGTAGCTCTCAGAACAAAGGGCCAGTCCTGTGGTCATATGACTTGTAGCAGCCATCTTTATTGGGCCAACAGAAAGTCCATTTTTGAAAAATGCCAAAAAGATAAAGTTTGGATTTATTTTCATGGCATAGGGACCCAACACAACACTGACCCCTGGGGAACATCACTACAAACCTTCCTCCAGCCTGAAAAACATCCATTAACCATTATTCTCTGTCCCTGTCATTCAAACAATTTTGTATCCATGTTGCTATTGTCCCTTTTTTTTCCATGAGCTCGAACTTTCCTCACAAGTCTGTTGTGTGGCACTGTATCAAATGCCTTTTGGAAGTCCACGTACACCACATCCACAGCGTTACCCTCATCAACCCTCTCTGTTACCTCATCAAAACACTCAAACAAGTTAGTTAAACATGATTTTTCCTCAATTAATTTCCTTAATTACATTTGTTTATGTGACTATTAATTTTGTCCTGGATTATTGTCTCTGGAAGTTTTCCCTCCACCAGAGTTAAACTGATAAGCTCAGCCCATAGTCGCTGGGCTTATCTTTACACTCCTTTTTGAACAAGGGCGTAACGTTTTGAACAAGGGTGTAACGTTTTGAACAAGAGCGTAACGTTTTGAACAAGGGCATAACGTTTTGAACAAGGGCGTAACGTTTGCAATTCTCCTGTTCTCTGGAGCCACCTCTGAGTCCAAGAAAACTAGAAAATTATGGTCAATGCCAATTTCCACTCTCACTTCCCTCAGTACCCTTGGATGCATCTCATCTGGCCTTGGTGCCTTATCAACTTTCAGTACAGGCAGCCTATCCATTATCCCATCATCATCAATTTTAAACCCTTCTAGTACCTGAATTACCTCCTCTTTCACCATAGCCCAGGCAGCATCTTCTTCCTGGGTAAAGACAGATGCAAAATATTCATTTAACACCTCAGCCATGCCCCCTGCCTTCATAAATAAATCCCCTTTTTGGTCCCTAATCAGGCCCACTCCTCCTTTTACTGCCCTTTTACTATATATGTGCCTATAGTAGACTTTGGGATTCCCTTTTATGTTGCCTGCCAGTCTTTTTTCATACTCACTCTTTGCTTCTCTTTCTTGCTTTTTCACCTCTCCTCTGTATTCTGTATTCAGCCCCCTTGTTCTGGACTTCACACCACAGGAAATAATTTCTTTCTATTTACCCTTTCAAAGTGTTTAATTGCCTTAAACACTTTAATTAGATCACTCCTCAGTCTTCTGTACTCGAGGGAATACAAGCCTAGTCTGTACAACCTGTCCTCATATTTCAATCCATATTTACTTGGGTAATAAGAATACAAAAGCAGAATGTTTGTGAAACTTATGATGTCCAGAGAGAAAGTTAGCAAACAGGTGCAGCAAACAATTAGAACAGTAAATGGCATGTTGGCTTTTATAAGGGGATTGGAGTACAAGAGTAAGGAAGCCTTATTACAATTGTACAGGGCTTTGGTGAGATCACACCTGGAATACTGTGATACCATGTGCAGTTTTGGTTTCCCTCTTTAAGGAAGGATATACTTGTATTGGAGGCCGTACAGTAAAAGTTCAATAGATTGGCTTCTGGGATGAGAAGGTTGTCATATGATGAAAGACTGATCACATTGAGTCTATATATCCTTTGGAGTTGAGAAGAATGAGAGGTGATCTCAGTGAAACATATTAGATTCTGAAGGGGCTTGATAGCACAGACACTAAGTGACTTCCCTTGGCTGGGGAATCTAAACCATGGGGGCACAGGCTCAGAATAAGGAGTTAATTATTTAGGACTGAGGTAATTAGCTATTGTCCATGATGGACCAAAGGTATCTCCTTCCACTAGAGAGAGACAACTAGTTAGAAGGGCATCACTTTGCAAGGCAAGGGGGTAGGCTTCTATGAACCACCACAGCATGTATGGGGATTGAACCTCTGCCATTTGCATCTTCTGCACCACATTCTAGCTACTGAGATAACCAACCCTCGAAGGTAATGAGAAATTTCTTCACCCAGAGCATAGTGAATCTTAGGAATTCTCTACCCCACAGGATTGTTCAGTATATTCAAGACTGGGATAGATAAATTTCTGATCTCCCAGGGAATGAAGGGTTAGAAGGGTTCGGGGAAGTAGAGTTGAGACAGAAGATCAGCTGCAGTCATATTGAATGGTGGAGCAGCCTCGAGGAGCCATGCGTCCTGAACATTAGGGGGCCTCTGATAGGAGTAAGCATGTTTTCATCATTACAGCCCAGGGTGTTGAATTCTTTATAGTTAGAGAAAAACATTCCAGACTGATTGAAATAAAAGCAGCTCATGTATTACCACAGAAATGTTGATGTCTATCAGATGTAACAGCGGGATTGGGGCAAATGGGTGGATGGGGATCCCTGGGGCAGAGGAGGTATCAAGTTTACAGTTCTAGTTCCCAGAGTTTTCATGCTTACTTTGTGAATCTTCAAATTCATAGTAAGGGTAAATCATGTACAGCAAAGAACATTTTAAAATTAATATTTTGAACAATCCTGTTACTCTTTGGCATTCATATTTACCTTTGTGAAGTGCCTTGTTACATATTCGACTATTTGTGTCTGTTCTAGACTAATAGATAGAGGTTGCTCACCACAATTATCACCAACTCCAGTATTATGACAACCAGCTTGATACAAGGTGAACTAGATGAACATTGGTCTTTTTGTGTCTAGCAATACCAAGGGCCCTTTACCAATGCCCGCTGCTGTCATTATTAATTTGCTGTTGTTAGTATTATCCTGCTGAAGTTATTATTAATCTATGAATAAATGAATTCGGAACTGGAGTAGGCCATTTGGCCCCTCGAGTCTGCTCCACCATTAAATAAGATCATGGCTGATCTGAGTGTGACCTCAACTCCACATTCCCGTTTACCCCCGATAATCTTTGACTCCCTTGTTAGCCAAGAATCTAGCTACCTCTGCCTTAAAAATATGCATTGACCCTGCCTCCACCGCTGTCTGGGTAAGAGAGTTCCAAAGACCCACAATCCTCAGAGAAAACATTTCTTCTCATCTCTGTCTTAAATGGGAGACTCCTTATTTCTAAACTATGACCTTTAGTTCTAGTCTCTCCCACAAGGGGAAACATCCTCTCAGCATCCACTCTGTCAAGTCCCCTCGGGATCTTATATGTTTCAATAAGATCACCTTTTAATCTTCTAAACTCCAACTGACACAGGCCCAGCCTGTCCAGCCTTGCCTCTGAAGATAAACCCCATCCCAGGAATCAGTCAAGTGAACTTTCCCTTCTCTGAACAGCTTCTAATGCAATTATATCCTTTCTTAAATGAGGAGGTGATGGTGTAGTGGTATGTTTTACTCATTTATGGGATGTGGGCATTGTTGGCTAGGCCAGCATTTATTGCCCAGCTCTAATTAACATTTTAGTGTTAACCACATTGCTGTGGGTCTGGAGTCACATGTAGACCAGGTAAGGATGGCAGATTTCCTTTCCTAAAGGGTATTAGTGAACCAGATGGTTTTTTTTTCAACAATGGTTTCATGGTCATCATTAGGCTTTTAATTCCAGATTTGTTATTAAATTCAAATTCCACCAGCTACTTTGGTGGGATTTGAACCTGGATCCCTAGAGCATTACCCTAGGTCTCTGGATTACTTGTCAAGTGACAATACCACTACACCACTGCTTCCCTCCTAGTGTTGCTGGACTAGTAATCCAAAGACCCAGGGTAATGCCCAGGTTCAAGTCCCATCACAGCTTTGGTGAAATTTAAATTCAATAAAAGTCTGGGATTAAAAGTCTATTGATGACCATGAATTGATTGTCGTAAAAACCCACCTGGCTCATTAATGTCCTTCAGGGATGAAAACCGGTGTCCTTACCTGGACTGGCCTACATGTGATTCCGAACCCTCTGAAATGGCCTGGCAAGCCACACAGCTGTATCAAACCACTAAAATGTCTAAAAGGAATGGAAGCAGATAGACCAACCAGCAATAGGAATGACAATGGCAAAGTCAGACCAAAGTCCTCATTACTAACATCTAGTGCCAAAACTGGGAGAGCTGTCTCACAGACTTGTCAAGTAACAGCCTGACACAGTCATACTTACAGGATCATACTTTACAGATCATATTCCTGACACCAGTATCAGTGGCATACTAGAGGGAATTGCCTTGGGAGTCCCCATGAAGTCTCATGGCATCAGATCAAATATGGGCAACGATACCTCCTGTTGATTATCGTGTACTGTCCCCCCGCTTCAGCTGATGAATCCGAGCTCCTCCATATTGAACACCACTTGGAGGAAGCATTGCGGGTGGCAGGGGTGCAGAACGAGCTCTGGGTGGGGGACTTCAGTGTCCAGCACTGGGATTGGCTCGGTAGCCCCACTACTGACTGAGCTGGCTGAGTCCTAAAGGACATAGCTGCTAGACTGGGTCTGCAGCAGGTGGTGAGGGAACCAACAAGAGGGAGAAACATACTTAACCTCATCTCCAGCATCCTGCCTGCTGCAGATGCATCTGTCCATGATAGTATCAGTAGGAGTGATCACTGCACAGTCATTGGGAAGACAAAGGCCCAACTTCACATTGAGGATACCCTCCATTTTTGTTTTTTTTATATATTCATTCAAGAGATGTGGGTATCACCAGCTGGGCCAGCATTTATTTCCCATCCCTAATTGCCCTTGTTCAGAGAACATTTTATTAAGAGTCAACCACATTATTGTGGGTCTGGAGTCACACGTAGGCCAGACCAGGTAAGGACAGCAGATTTCCTTCCCTAAAGGACATTAATGAAACAGATGGATTTTTACGACAATAGTTTCATGGCCATCCTCACCTTTAATTCCAGATTTTTATTGAATTCAACTTTCACCATCTGTCATGGTGGGATTCGAACCCGGGTGCCCAAAGCATTACCCGGAGGTCCCCAGCACCACAGATGCCTGTCTTCAGCCAGTTCGATTCCCTCCACATGGTATCAAGAAGTGGCTGAAGGCATTGGATACTGCAAACACTATGGGCTCTGACAACATTTCAGCAATAGAACTGAAAACTTGTGCTCCAGAACTTGCCAAGCTGTTCCAGTACAGCTACAACACTGGCATCTACCCGGCTATGTGGAAAATTGCCCGGGTATGCCCTGTACACAAAAAGCAGAACAAATCCAACCCAGCCAATTACTGCCCCATCAGTCTACTCTCCATCATCAGTAAAATGCTGGAAGGGGTCATCAACAGTGCTATCAAACAGCACTTGCTTAGCAATAACTTGCTCACTGATGCTCAGTTTGGGTTCTGCCAGGGTCACTCAGCTCCTGACCTCATTACAGCCTTGGTTCAAACATGGACAAAAGAGCTAAACTCTCGAGGTGAGGTAAGAGTGACTGCCCTTGACATCAAGACAGCATTTGACCGAGTGTGGCATCAAGGGGCCCTAGCAAAACTAGAGTCAATGGAAATCAGGGGGAAAACTCTCCACTGTTTGGAGTCATACCCAGCACAAAGGAAGATGGTTGTGGTTGTTGGAGATCAGTCTCAGCTCCAGGACATCACTGCAGGAGTTCCTCAGTGTAGTGTCCTCAGCCCAACCATCTTCAGCTGCTTCATCAATGACCTTCCTTCCATCATAAGTTCAGAAGTGGGGATGTTCGCTGATGAATGCTCAATGTTGAGCTCCATTCGCGACTCCTCAGATACTGAAGCAGCCCATGTTTAAATGCAGCAAGACCTGGACAACATCCAGACTTGGGCTGACAAGTGGCAAGTAACATTCATATCACACAAGAACCAGGCAATGACCATCTCCAACAAGAGTGAATCTAACCATTACCCCTTAACATACAATGACATTACCATCACTGAATCCCCACTATCAACATCTTGGGGGCTACCATTGACCAGAAACTGAACTGGACTAGCCATATAAATACTATGGCTGCAAGAGCCATAGGTAACTCACCTCCTGACTCCCTAAAGCCTGTCCAGCATCTACAAGGCACAAGTCAGGAGTGTGAGGGAATACTCCCCACTTGCCTGGATGAGTGCAGCTCCAACAACCCTCGAGAATCTTTACACCATCCAGGACAAAGCAGCCCACTTGATTGGCACCCCATTCATAAACATTCACTCCCTCCACCACCGACACACAGTAGCAGCAGTGTGCATTTACAAGATGCACTGCAGGAACTCACAAAGCCTCCTTAGACAGCACCTTCTAAACCCACGACCGGTACTATCTAGAAGGACAAGGGCAGCAGATAGATGGGAACACCACCACCTGGAAGTTCCCGTCCAAGTCACTCACCATCCTGACTTGGAAATATATCGCCGTTCCTTCACTGTCGCTGGGTCAAAATCTTGGAACTCCCTCCCTAACAGCACTGTGGGTGTACCTATACCACATAGACTGCAGCGGTTCAAGAAGGCAGCTCACCACCACCTTCTCAAGGGCAACTAGGAATAGGCAAAAAATGCTGGTCTCTCCAGCAACGCCCATGTCCCATGAATGAATAAAAAACTCTGTACACAGTACTCCAGATGTGGTCACACCAAGACCCTGTACAACTGTAGCAAAACATCTCGACTTTTATATTCCATTCCCCTTGCAATAAACAACAACGTCCCATTTACCTTCCTAATCACTAACATTTTGTGATTCATGTACTAGGACCCCCTGCTCCTTCTGCACCTCAGAATTCTGCAATCTCTCTCCATTTAAATAATTTGCTGCTTTTCTATTCTTCCTGCCAAAGTGGATAATTCACATTTTTCTACATTATACCCCATCTGTCAAAATTTTGCTCAGTCACTTAACCTATTCAGGTCCCGTTTTTAGACTCAGTATGTTCTCTTCACAACTTACTTACCCACCTATCTTTGTGACATTTGGTCCCTTCATTCAAGTCTTTGGTATAAATTGTAAATAGTTGAGGTCCTAGCACTGAACCCTGTGGCACTGTACTCGTTACACCTTGCCAGCCCAAAAATGATCCATTTATGCCTACTCTCTGTTTCCTGTTAGCTAACCAATCCTCTATCCATGCTAATATATTACTCCCTACACCATGAGTTCTTATTTTGCATAGTAACTTTGATGTGGCACCTTGTCAAATGCCTTCTGGAAATCTAAGTGCCACATCCACAGGTTCCCCTTTATCCATGTTGCTTGTTACTTCCGCAAAGAACTCTAATACATTAGTCAAATGGGATTTGCCTTTCACATAACCATATTGACTCTGCCTGATTGCATTGAGATTTTCCAAGTGCCCAACCATAACCTCCCTAATAATAGATTCCAGCAATTTCCCTATTACAGATGTGAAGCTAACTGGCCTGCAGTTTCATACTTCCTATCTCCTTCCTTTCTTGAATTGGAGACAGAAGGCAGGAAACTACAGGTCAGTTAGCTTAATGTCTGTCATAGGGAAACCTGCTGAAGTTATTATTAGTCTGTAGTTTGCTCTTTGTAGTAAAATTGTAAATAAGCTGTTTGTACAAGCGATTTCCCTTTAAAGGTCAAAATAGTCTCCATTTTCCTTAGGCCTCTGTGCAATCCTGGTGAGGTGTTCAGGAGAGATGGTGGGGGTGAGAGTGGAAATTGGACCCCTTGACCTTTGGCTGATTGAGAATGTCAGATTCCTCTTCTGAGGAGATTTGTTTTGGGGTGGATGGCAATGAGTTGGGGAGGGAGGGAAGGAGAGGCTCTGACACCCACCCCCACTGGACATTGTAAGCCAGTATTACTGGAGTTGCCCCCATGGAGGTCACACAAAGGCACGCTCCTGCACATTCTTCCTCCCACCCTCTGAACATCAAAATGGCAAATCCTAAAGGTCTACATGTGGCTGGATTCTTGGTGGGAACACAGTCGAGGGGTTGAATGGCCAACTCCTGTTGTGATGTAAGTGCTGCAGGGAGTGCAGTGCAATTTCCGGGTATTTGCTAAAACTGCCATGTGTGCATGTTCCATAGCTGAGTTTTATCAAATCCAGATTTGCTCATTTATTTTTGGAAACTCTTGGGTCAGCACATTCCTCAGCAGCTTCAATCCTCGAATTGGGGAGTGCAGAAATACGAGTTAACTCTTCAATGCTTTTGAATCACCAAAGAAGGAATTTGCGCCGATCAGAGTGCCAGGACATTTCCCAGAACACTTTATAGGCAATGTTCTTGATGTACAGATGCTGTTGTTATGCAGGCACTCGTGGGAGCCAATTTGTGTCCTAGATCTCACAAAGCAACCAACAAGATGGGTGGTCATTCAGTCTGATTGCAGCTATGTTAGTTGAGGAGATAAATCTTGCCAGAGGGAGATTTCCTGCTCTTCAGTCCCACCATGTCGTGCATACACTGGGAATTTCTACAAGCCTTCTTCCTGCTCCACTGTCAGGTTTTGCTGCAACTTACAAATAATGAGCAAGGTACCCCTAGGGCACAGGAGCTATAGGGTTTGAGTTTGGTGTCTTTAACTTCTAGAGTCTTCACATGCCTAATCCCCATTGATGCCAAATTGCCACCAAGATTACAGTGTCAGACAGGGGTAAATCACTCAGCAATTCACCCCTGTTTTGATTGGCACAGTGAGATGTTGTGTTCTGGAATGCACTGCCAGAAAAGACGGTCACTGTAGATTCAATAGTAACTTTCAAAAAGGAAGTGGATAAATACTTAAAAAGGGAAAGAGATTGCAGGAACTTGTGGAAAGAGCAGGGGGAGTGGGACTAATGGAATAGCTCTTTCAAAGAGCAAATACAGGCATGATGGGCCAAATGGCCTTTTTCTGTGCGGTATCATTCTGTACTCTGTAAGACTTGTGTTTATGCAATATCTTTAACATAACAAAATACCCAAGGCACCTCACAGGAACATTATAAACAAAATTCGAAGCTGAGTCATGTCAGTAGATATTAGGGCAAATGATCAAAATCATGGTCAAGGGGTAGGTTTTAAGGAGTGTTTTAATGGAGGAGAGAGAGAGAGGGCTTTAAAAAGAAAATTCCAGAGCTTAGGATCCAGGCAGCTGAAGGCACAGCCACCAATGGGGGAGCGATGAAAATTGGGGATGAACAAGAGGCCAGAACTGGAGGAATGCAGAGATCGCAAAGGGTTGTGGGGCTGGAGGAGAATACAGAGATAGGGAAGGGTGAGGCAATGGTGGGATTTGAAAACAAGGATGAGAATTCTAAAATCAAGATGTTGCTTAACTGGGGTGCAGTGTAGGTCAGTGTGTGCAGGAGTGATAGGGGAATGGGATTTGAAGTGAGTTAGGACACAGGTAGCGAAGTTTTCGATGAGCTTGCTGTAAAATAAGCTCTGAACAAATTGTTTAAATGTCAATGTTATGTTGAAAACACAGAGAAATGTGAGGGATTTGACCAATCAAGTGTTCACCATTATTCATCTTCCTCACTTTTCTAGGAGAAGATCCTGAAACCAGGAGAATGAGGACAGTGAAGAACATCGCCGATCTGCGGCAAAACCTAGAGGAGACCATGTCCAGTCTCCGAGGGACCCAGATAAGCCATAGGTATTCATTTTACACATCCATTTCAGTGTGTATTTAGAGAGCACAGCTCTTCAGACTAGTGATAATGTCCATGTTACCTTCTTACTAAGGTCTGAAGATTGGGACTTTCTTTCATTCGTTCACAGAATCTGGGCATCGCTGGCTGGGCCAGCATTTATTGCCCATCCCTAATTGCCCTTGAAAAGGTGGTGGTGAGCCGCCTTCTTGAACCACTGCAGTGCATGGGGTATAGGTACACCCACAGTGCTGTTAGGAAGGAGATTGACCCAGCGACAGTGAAGGAACGGCGATATATTTCCAAGTCAGGGTGGCGAGTGACTTGGAGGGGAACTTGCAGGTGGTGGTGTCCCCGTGTGTCTGCTGCCCTTGTAGGGTAGGGGTTGCTGATCTGGAAGATGATGTCTAAGGAGCCTTGGTGAATTCCTGCAGTGCATCTCGTAGATGGTACACACGGCTGCCACTGTGCATAGGTGGTGGAGGGTGTGAATGTTTGTGGATGGGGTGCCAGTCAAGTGGACTGTTGCAATAAAGGTTTGTTTGTGAAAAGGCTTTGTGCTCTGCAGAGAGGTTTGGTGATATTTCAGTATGAGTGTCAAATACATTGGAATAATGCAGAGAATCATTTGGCAAAAGCTGCTTGTGTGAGAATGTAACAGACCGTTATCTCGATCATGAGATAAGAATCTGTATGTGCTCTATCATAATTATACCGAGAGTGTGAGGTTCCCTAATGGACATGGAGGGGTCTGTCAGCCTGATTCTTCACTCCTCCTACCAAATGGACATGGCAGCCAACATCCTATTGTGTAGCACGACCTTTACTGGACACACAGTGGGAAGTTTACTGAGGCTCAGTGCTTGTAAGTTCATTGTTTTAGTTGGTTTAACCCCAATATTACTCATATGCTTTCTCAGCACAGGTCAAGGCTATTTTGCCAACTCTTAACTATGCATCGCTTTTTAAAGTTGCTATACTATCCGTCAGCGTTAACAGCTTCCCTGAATTTACTCTAGCTCATATTAAATCTCCCATTGACCTAATCTGCTCTAAGGTGAACAATTCCAGCTTCTCCAGTCTCTACGTGTAACTGAATTCCTCATCCCTGGTAACGTTCCAGTGAACCTCCCCAACACCCTCTCCAAGGCCTTGACATCCTTCCTAAGGTATGGTGCCCAGAACAGGACACAAGAACACGTAATGTTTTAGCGGAACTCATTTGCTTTTGTACTCTATGGGCCCAATTGTAACTCGGTGTAAGTGGATGGATTTTGAATGAGTTGAAATCTTGCCTGTTTATAATGCCAAAGATCCTATACACCTTTCGAACAGCCTTCTTAACTCGTCCTGCCACCTTAAAAGACTCATTTACATGTACGTCCAGGCCTCTCTGTTCCTGAATTCCATCTAAAATTGCACCATTCAGGGTTACTTTGCCTCTCCTCATTCTTCCTGCATCACTGTGAACTTCACAATACCATGGGATGGAACTTGGAGTCCCCAGTGTAAAGTTTTATTAAATTAAGGACTTGACATTCTTTCTAAAGCCCTAGTTCTAAAAACCTGTGTCCAATAGTTGATCATATTCTGATCAGACTGGTAAATTAAAGGATTAGTTTGATCCGTGGCCCTCATATGTGAATGTTTCTATAGAGACCATTTCGACCAGCATAGGGAGAAAAAGTTACAGGATTATTGACTCCTCTTTGAAAGGGCCGGTACACATTTGATGGGCTGAATGGCCTCCTTCTGCTCTAGGCTATTCTATGATGCTACAATGATACACTAATGTGCTCTTTGTTTTGGCAGCACTCTGGAAACAACATTCGATAGCACCGTCACCACTGAGGTCAATGGTCGAAGCATGGCAGCAGCAACCAGCAGATCATCGGCCATGTCCTGGAGACTTGGCCAGTCCAGCCCACGACTACAGGCAGGCGACGCCCCTTCCCTGGGCACCGGCTACCCACCCCGGCCCAATTCCAGCCGTTACATCCATCCTGATGGCTCACGCTACGTGTACACTGCACCCCTCCGACGGACAGCAGGGTCAAGAGCTGGTAACACCTCCCAGCTGGATGTCTCTGAGAAAGGGGGTCCTGAGCTTGACATGGCCCCCACTGATGTGGACGTGACTGGTTACATGAGTGATGGTGACCTACTGGGAAAGAACATAAGGACCGACGACATTGGCAGTGGGTGAGTGACAGCATGCTTTGAATCTCTGACATCGCTGTGTCATGGACCCTCAGAGAGAATGTTCCACCGCTGATGACGGTTGCTTCCTGAGTCAGAAGGCCATGGGTTCAAGTCCCACTCCAGAGACTTGAGCACAAAATCAAGCCTGAAACTCCCAGTGCAGGACTGAGGGAGTCAGAGATGCCATCTTTTGCATGAGCATTAAACCAATGCTCCTTCTGCCCTCTCAGGTGGATGTAAAAGATCTCATGCCTCTATTTCAAAGACCAGGGGAGTTCACCTGGTGTCCAGGCCAATATTTATCCCTCAATCAGCATCACAATAAGAGATTACCTGAACGTTATCACATTGCAGAAAGGCTATTGTGGAAAATAAAAGCTCATGGTTTGGGGCTAACATACTGACATGGGTAGAAGATTGGCTGGCTAACAGGAAGCAGAAAGTAGGCATAAATGGGTCTTTTCCTGGTTGACAGAATGTGACAAGTGGTGTGCCACAGGGATCAGTGCTGGGACCTCAACTGTTTACAATTTATATAAATGACTTGGATGAAGGGATGGAAGGGATGGTTGCCAAATTTGCTGATGACACAAAGATAGGAAGGAAAATACATTGTGAAGAAGGCATAAGGAGGCTACAAAATGATATAGACAGGTTAAGTGAGTGGGCCAAGATCTAGCAGATGGAGTATAATGTGGGAAAATGTGAAATTGTTAATTTTAGCAGGAAGAATAAAAGAGAAGAATATTATCTAAATGGTGAGAGATTGCAGAGCTCTGAGTTGCAGAGGGATCTGGGTGTCCTAGTGCATGATTCACAAAAGGCTAGTATGTAGGTACAGCAGGTAATTAGGAAAGCTAATAGAATGTTATCATTCATTGTGAGAGGATTTGAATACAAAATTAGAGAGGTTATGCTTCAGTTGTACAGGGCAGTACTGAGACCATCTGGAGTACTGTGTACAGTATTGGTCACCTGAATTAAGGAAGGATGTAAATGTGTTGGAAGCAGTTCAGAGAAGGTTTACCAGACTAATACCTGGAATGCGTGGGTTGTCTTATGAGGAAAGTTTGGACAGACCAGGCTTGTATCCACTGGAATTTAGAAAATTAAGAGGTGACTTGATTGAAACATATAAGATCCTGAGGGGTCTTGACAGGGTGGATGTAGAGAGGATGTTTCCTCCTGTGAGAGAATTTAGAACTATAGGTTACGGCTTAAAAATAAGGGGTCGCCCATTTATAACGGAGATGAGGCAAAATTTTTTTCTCCCAGAGGGTTGAGAGTCTTTGGAACTCTCTTCCTGAAAAGACAGTGGAAGCAGAGTCTTTGAATATTTTGAAGGCAGAGGTGGATAGATTCTTGGTAAGCAAGAGGGTGATAGGTTATTGGGAGTAGGCGGGATGCAGATTTGAGATTACTATCAGATCAGCCATGATCTTATTAAATGGTGGAGCAGGTTCGAGGGGCTGAATGGCCTACTCCTGCTCCTTGTTCATATGTTGGTATGCTGTTTGTGGGACCTTGCTTAGTGCAAATTGGCTGCCGCTTTTCCTCTATTACAACAGTGATTACATTTCACTGGCTGTAAAATGTTTCAGGACATCCTAAGGCTGTGAAAGGTGCTATAGAAATTCAAATCTTTCTTTCTTATATCTTTGTAATGATTTCATATATGCATATGACCAGTGTGAGATAATCTAAACTGGGTTTGGCCCTTCCAATTTGATACTTTGCTCCTTCCTCTGAAGTCCTTATGCCAATGAATATCAGGTTTGCAAGTAACAAACTGATGGTGCTAAGCAGCTGATCCAATGACAGCTGTGAATGGACTCTACGCAGTTCATTTTGATGATGGTTGAACAAGCTGAAGGAGCAAGTAAGATTGAAACTGAAAAGCATTCAGCAAACATTGATAATTATGATGAAAGCAAGTTGCGGGTAAATAAGGAGAAATGTTTCCAATGGCAGGAGGGTCGGTAACAAGGGGACAAAGATTTAAGGTGATTGGTAAATGAAAGAGCCGACATAAAGAAACATTGGTCTGAATGTTCCCCCTGGGCAATGGGAACCCAAGACCTGGACCAAATGTGGGTCTCGAGGCCCTGCCTGTTGTCAAGGTGGCCGACTGTGCATTTTTACATGAGGTGGGCTGGTAATTGGCTCCAGGACAGCGGCCATGTTCCAAAGCAGGAGGCCCAATGAGAGGCCCTGCAGCACAGACCAAGTGACAGCCCCACCTGGAGAGGTGAACATTGCTGAGACACAAAGGCCAGCACCTCAGAATGGAGACGCTCCTGGGAACCCGTAGAAAATTTAAAATGACAGAAGAGCCAAAATTGTTAGTGTGGTCAGTGTGGAGGTGAAACGTGCAAGAATCTGAAGGGGCTTGACAGGGTGGACACTGAGAGCTTGTTTCCCTAGCTGTGGAATCCAGATCATGAGGGCACAACCTCAGGATAAGGGGCCAGTCATTTAAGAACATAAGAAATATAAGCAATAGGAGCAGGAGTAGTCCGTTAGTTCGAGCCTGCTCCTCCATTCAATGGGATCATGGTTGACCTTGTACTTCACCTGCAGATTGAACTACATCAGCTTTAAACTTAGAATTTTACATTATCATATTTTGGTCACTCTTTCTTAATGGCTCCCTCACAACAAGATTATTAATGAACCCTTTTCATTGCACAATGCTAGATGTAAAATAGCCCACTCCCTAGTTGGTTCTTCAATGTAATGCTCCAAGAAAATCTTGTACACATTTCAAGAATTCATCCTCCACAACATTAGCGTTAGTAAGGTTTACTCAGGCTAGGACTGAGATGAGGAGCAATTTCTTTATTCAAAAGGATTGTGAATATTTGCAATCCTCTACCCCAGAGGGTTATGCTGCTCCCCCATTGAGTACACTTGGCCAGGATTTTCAGCTCGGTGGGTAATCATGTGCCCGACACGCATGAGTGTGAAATATCACGCGATGACATTGGGCGAGTGTCCCAACATCATCGAGCATTCGTGTGATATTTCAGTCGTCGGGCGTGTGTGGGAGTTGGCAGAGCACCCCGCTGACAATTCAGAAGGCCGTTAAGCCCATTATTTCATTAATTCAATTGAAATTTTCCCTGTCTGTCCAGCCTTACGCTTGGCGGGCGAGCGAAAAGGCCAAGCAACCTTGGGATTTTTGAGGAAACCTCATCCACAGGCGGGATGAGGTTTCCGATGTTAATTAAAAATAATATAAACATTTTTAGCACTCATTTTCAACATGTCCCTGCTCACGTGTCGGAGTCACATCAGGGGACATGTTTTCCTTTTTATTGTAAACTTTATTTTTAATGTGAGAAATCTTCAGCTCCCTGAGGCAGCTCTGTGCCTTCCCAGAGCTTTCTGTAAGCGCAGCCACACGCATTCACTGCCTTCCACACTCACCACCCCCTCTCCACCAGCCCCCCCACCCACCCCACACCCCCCCACCACCCCTCCCCCACCGCCCCTCAACAGCCCAGGCAGTGCTGAGGTTATCGGTGTGTGTTTCACTCTGGCTGGCCTTTAATTGGTCAGCCAGTGCGGAATCGTGGTTGGGGCCCAATCGCGGGCAGTGTCAATTGACGAGGTAAAAATTCTGCCCTTAAGTCTGGGATAGACAGACTCTTTGTCTCTCTGGGGAGTAGGCGGATAAGTGGACTTGAAGCTGAAGGTCAGTCATGATCATACTGAATGGCAGAACAGACTCGACAAGCCCTAGGGCCTACTCCTGTTCCTTATTTCTTATATTCTTATTGTGATTATCTTTGAACCAGAAGCAGCATAGTAAGGAAAATTTTGAATTTCTTTAAAACTTCTGTGGAGTCTGTTTTAAAAATGTTGCAAAGGGGCTTTTTAAGAGTTTACATTAATTGTAAAGGGATCAATTGTAATTTTCTTGAATAATAAGAAATACTAGTCCATGTGACCTGGTGTCTTGACCCAGAAGCAGTAGCAACAGGTATTGTCAGGGTGGCGGCCAAAGGAGAGCTGGAGGCAGAAGATGATCAGCACACAAACATATGAGCTCTTGGAGGCTTTGTGCAAGCAAGCTAAAAAGTACTGACACCTGAAAGGCTGTATGAACATCTCAGAGATGCTAAAGAGCTGGGCATTTTATCAGGAGTGGTCAAACCATGAGCTGGGGTGTTATTAAATTGGTTTGTTGGAAAGGAATTCTGAAGAACTACACCAGGAGGAGGCCAAGATGGGTCATCCACTCGGCACTTTGGCTGAAGATAGTTGCAAATGCTTCAGCCTTATCTTTCACACTGATATGCTGGGCTCCCCCATCATTGAGGATACTTGTGGAGCCTCCTCCTCCAGTCAGCTGTTTAATTGTCCACTGTCATTCATGATTGGATGTGGCAGGACTGCAGAGCTTAGATATGATCCATTGGTTGTGGAATTTCCTAGCTCTACCTATCAAATGCTGCTTCTGCTGTTTTGCATGTACACATCCTGTGTTGTAGATTCACCAGGTTATTGTTGACTAGTTTTGTCTGCATTATATAAAAGTAGAAATGATATAAGTAGGAATAAACTGGGTGTATAATAGAAATGCCTACCCAGTGATAGCAGCAGCCATGGTGGAGATTATTACAAACTTCAAATTGTTAGTTGTACTTCAAATACAAAATTCAAACTCTTGGAATGACAGGGTTGTCCCTATGAAGAGAAATTGAGCAGAAGGACCAATATTTCCTAGAGTTTAGAAGATTGAGAATGACCTAATTGAAACATACAAGATAATGAGAGGGCTCAAGAGACACCGGGAGGATGTTTCCCCCTCTTGGGGCATCTGGAACTTGGGTCGCAGCCTCAGGAGGAGGGGTCAGTCATTTAGAACTGAGATGGGGAGAACTTTCTTCACTAATAGACTTGTGAAGCTTTGTAATTCTCTACCCCACAGGGTTATAGATGTTCAGTTGTGGAATATATTCGAACCTTAAGCAAACAGATTTTTGGACACCAAAGGAAATGTTTAATGGGGGGGAGGTGGCAGGGGGTTGGGGGTGGGTGGGGGCCGTGGTAATGCGAGAAAGCGGGGTTGAGGTGGAAGATCTGCTTGATTGTATTGAATAGCAGAGCGGGCTCGAAGGGCTGAATAGCCTATTCCAGCTCCTATTTCCTCTGCTCTTACGATCTTAAAATCACAAATTTTACACGGGTCACAGAACCAAAAATTTAAATCAGTAAATAAACCATGAAATAATCTTTTTCTCAAAGACCTGTAACTGGCATCCACTGTTTATCTGTGGTTTTTCAATGTCACAGAGAAAGCTCTGTTTATTTAAAGATGAGTCAATGCAGTATCACTGTGAGTTAAATGTTTGTTTTATCTGACTGGTTAAAAGTTGAAGGTGAGATGGAGTTCAATGATTTGCACGACTCTTTGTGAGTATTAGCGCTGGATTTTATACTCCCCTGCCAGCAGGTTTGAAGTCAGTGGGGCATGCAAAATCCAGAGAGTGGCTTTCCTGGCACCTACCCACTCATCCCAACCTTCCTGACATTTTATAGTGGGCACAGGAGGTGCTAGGCAAGTTAATGACCACTGAAGGGTCTCATCCCACCATGGCTGGTATTTTACTCATGGCGGGTGGAGGCCTATAACATGCAGGGTGCCCGGCAGCTTTAGCTGCATGGGCTGGTGTAGGACAAGGGAGGGGGGACTTCTTTGGGCGACATGTAGGCCAATCAGAGGTAGCCCTACATGGTCATCACCACCCCCCCTCTTTGATCCTGTCTCCGGCCTCCTGAACCCAGCCGTCCATCCTCTCCCTGCTCACCTTCCTTGCTATGACCTCCAACCCCTGACCTCCGGGTTCCTCAGCATCTGGGACTGCTTATAGTCGCATCAGTGGCCCCCGGTGAGGCTATTGAGACTACAGGGCCCTAGCTTATGCAATTGGTTGGCAGCTCTCTAAGGCAGGACCTCCTCCTGAGAGAGGGGTGGAAGTCCTGCCTGCAGCTAATTGATGCTCATTGGGGGTGGGGGGCGGGGGGGGGGTGATTGGAAGATTGGAGTACATCATCACTCCTAGAAATGTAATTCTAATTTGATAAGATTTCTATGATTTTGTTTTTGTTACCATAATGTTACTGTACCCTTTCCAAAGGGGCTGGTCATTTGTTTATTTTTTATAGTTTTCAGAAGAGTATGAGGAGAGACTCCTGGGACACTGTGTGTGGTTAGAGAGGGTGCAGGCATTCGTAATGTTGAATTCTGTTAATAGTTTCAGTCATAAGTAAAAGGCTAATGCCTGCTTTCCGACTGGCTGTCAGAAGCTTAACATGGTAGCAGACAATTGTTGCCTAAAGGTGAAGATTGGAAACTAAGAATTCTTCTTCAATTAGAATATTGTAGTCTGAGTTACTTTTTGTGAAAAATGGCTGAAAGCAAGCTTTGATGACCCGTTGATGTTCTCCGAATCTGATCCTCTGACCAGTGGAAGAATGGAGTGGATATGTGGACACAGGTTGCGTCCCTACCAAGGAGAATGCAAGGTATAGCTCTGGCATTGTCACTTCCCAACAAAAGTAAAATCATAAGCAAGGTATTATGTGAGCTGGATGTCCATCAGTTGGATACTGATGGAGGTTTGGATCTTCCAATAAACTTCATGGATAATTTTATAAGAAAGATGATTGGTATTGGATGCCTGCAGAACATAGTCAGACTTTGATAGATTTTTGAAAGACAGATGGTCATCCATAGAGGAATATATCATGGACTTTAAGAGACTGTATAAAAGGGTTGCAGAAATTCAATTTGGAGATTCCTTATTGAGTGCTCACAGTTAAATTGCTGGGTTGTGCTAAGGTGTCGCATATGAACAGACTCCTGGTCTTAAGTTCTCAGAAAAAGAAACCCTTTTGGATCAGATGTCTGCTGCATTAAAAAAATCCTGGGGAAGCAATCATTTGCAGCAGCTTCAATGTTGCAAGCGGGACATTTCGCAGTGTCACAAAAAATAGAGCACACAATGACTGCAGCATTTTGAGATCTTTCAGTACAACAGAAGGAGTGAGGCTGAAGACATGTTTAACAGGATTGGAGTAGTAATGTAGACACATGAACTGTAGGAATGCCTGGGGAACAGTTAACAGGTGCTTCAGACCTGACCCTCAGTCCTGTAGTTGACTCTTAACTGCGCTCTGCTACAGTCTAGCAAGTCTGCCCTCAGTGTATCAAACTGGTAGAAAAAGAATAGTCTTCACTCGAAGACTCCAGCAGATCAGGAAGGTGGCTTACCATCATCTTCTCATGGGCAATTCAGGATTGCCAATAAATGCTGGTCTACTCTTGCACCTATATCTTATGATTGATCTGCTTTCAGGGTGAGAGCCATGCCTTCGGCTTGTAGCTGGAACCATTCACACCGTAACTGGATTCAGGCTGCTTCACTGCTTCAGAAGCTGGCTGAAGAAAACACCTATTTCATCTGACTGACTGATAAACCCTATTTCTTTGAAACAAATGAAAGATTTTCTCGAAATGTGGAGTCATGTGATCTGAAGGACTCTCTAATGATGTTGTATAAATAAAGAGCAGTAGATGAGAGAGCTGATTCTAATAAAGGCCATCTGTAGAATCCCCCAACGCCTTCAGATTTGTTTTTTTGTTGCATTTTGTTTTTTGGTTTTTCTGATTTGTTTAGTATTTCTTCCCCCTGTCTTGGATTCCCCCACCCCACCCCACCAATGCTGTTCTTTTAATCTATCTTTTTATTTTTCTCATCTGTTTTTATTTATCTGTTGCCTTTGTCATGCCCAATAGCATCTTTCCTCGTCCTCCAAGACACTGGCAGTTTTTATTTAACAATCTCAGGGTCTTGGATTGTGGCTTCAAAAAGGCCCTGGGCAGCCACCAGCTTTAATATTCCTGTCAACAATCACAACCTGCCACCACAAGGTGTACCTCCTGTCGAAGTTTTACTGCATTACGGGCGTTATATAAATGCAGGTGTTGTTCAGGAGCAAACTGGTAACTTGTAGCATGATTCAGAGCTCCTCTAACCCCATAACTTCCTACCACTATTTCAGATGGGATTTTGAAATGGCTTTGGAGGCAACAACTGTGGCTCTGGCATGGGGGCTATTCGGCCAGGTGAGGGTGCAATCTGAGCCTTTGCGAAGTGGCCTGTCGCTCCAGATGTGCAGCTGCAGCAGTCGGCAAGGGGAATGGCAGTGGGAGAAGGAAGAGGAGGGTAGCAGGCTAGCCTAGAATTTCTAGAGGGTCAGGTAGCTTAACATCAGTATGGGACAGAGAAGAGACAATCCGATGACTGGAAGGTTAAAATGCAGAGAGTGTGAGACAAGACACAGCGAAACGGGCTCTGTCCCTATAAACCCACTGTCCGCAGAAAAAAGCCAAGTTAGGGGAATGAAATACAAATGGAGTGTTGCCTGCTCTGTTTCTGCTGGAATGAGAAATTCTGCCCAGTGTAATGAAGTTAATCTGGAATTCAATCAGCAAATAGAATGGATGGCAGCAGCTTGGAAATTAAAAACATTTTCTGAATTTGGAAATGTCATTATGAACTTTCTGTGCAGTTATCAGCAATTTGGCAGTTCTGGGTGGCTTCAGAAAACTTGTTTAAATGATTTTAATCATTTCATATCAATTGTATAAAATATACAGTTAGAAATGATTTAAATTCCTTTCTATTGCATTACTAATATGGGCTTTCAGTTTGCCTCAATTGTAAAGTTTTTACCCTTGCTTTCAAATCCCTCCAGGGTCTCACCCCTCCTCTGCAGCCCCCTCCAGCCCTACAACCATCTGAGATCCCTGCATTCCTCTAAACCTGGCCTCTTGAGCATTCCTGAGTTTAGTGGCTCCACTGTGCCTTCAGCTCCCTGGGCCCTAAGTTCTGGAATTCCCTCCTTAAACCTCCCAGCCTCTCTCTCTCTCTGCTCCTTCAAGGTCCTCCTTATAACCTATCTCTTTGACCAAGCTTCTGGTCACCTGCCTTAAATCTCCTTTTGTGGCTCGGTGGTAATTTTCTGTTCTCTAACAAAGCAGCTTTGCTTTGGAGCTGAAGCACCTTCAGGAGTTCTATTCTGGTAAAAGTACTATGTAAATGTAACTTATTGTTATCACTTCTTTCCGAAATGTCCCAAAGCACTTTTTATACAACAAATTCCTTTCAAGTGCAGTCACTGTTGTTATGTAAGCAAACGTGGCAGCCAATCAGAGGAAAGATAACAACGTGACGAATGACCTGCAGTGTGGATTGGAGAAAAGCGTTAGCTGAAAGATTATGGGGTTTACCCTACTCTGCCCATTCTCCAATCAGACCTGATGAAGTTGTCAGACACGGGAAAGGCGAGTTGATCTATTAAGCCTGCCCCACACACCATGAGGACAGACCCAATATGGCTAAACACTTCACAGAATCTTCACGGCATGGAAGGAGGCCATTCAGCCCATTGTGTCTGCACTGGCTTTCCAAATGAGCATAATGACCTGGTGCCATTGCCCTGCCTTTTCCCCGTACCCTTGCACATTGTTTCTATTCAAATAATCATCTAATGCCCTCTTGAATGCTTCGATTGAACCTGCCTCCACCATACTTCCAGGCAGCGCATTCCAGACCCAAACCACTCGCTGTGTAATAAAGCTTTTTCTTGCGTCATATTTGCTTCTTTTGCAAATCACTTTAAATCTGTGCCCTTCCGTTCTCGATCCTTTTACGAGCGGGAACAGTTTCTCTCTATCTACTCTATCCAGCCCCCTCATGATTTTGAACATCTCTATCAAATCTCCTCTTAGCCTTCTCCTCTCCAAGGAGAACAGTCCCAACCTCTCTAATCTATCCTCATAAGTGAAGTTTCTCATCCCTGGAACCCTTATTGTAAACCTCTTCTGCACTCTCTCCAATGTGTCCACATCCTTCCTATAATGCGGCACCCAGAACTATACACAATACTCCAGCTGAGGTCTAACCAGTGTCTTATATAAATTCAGCATAACCTCCCTGCTCTTGTACTCTATGCCCCTACTAATGAAGCCCAGGATACTATCTGCTTTATTAACAGCTCTCTCCATCTGTCCTGCCATCTTCAATGGGCAGAATTTTGCCCTCGGACGGCAGGTGGACAGCTGACCCCTGCCACCGCAATGGGGCCCGCTGCCATTTTGAGTGGGCGGGCCAATTAAGGCCCCACCCAGCGGCCTGCCCGATGGGACGCGCTATGGCGCTGTGTGGTTGGGGGGGGAGAGGGATTCCCCATCTGTCAGAGATGTTAATAATAAACACATAAAATTTATTAAATGTTTAAAAAACGGACATGAAACCTCATCCCGCCGGTGGATGAAGTTTTGTGAATAATCTGGAGTCCCCTGGGGGTCCTGACCTGCCCACCAGCCTTAAGCGTGGACAGGCAGGTCTTTAATTATCTTAATGAGTCTGTCAATAGCCTCAATTGGCCATTGACAGGTCAGCGGCTGGACAGCTGATTTCACTGTCCACCCGCCTTCCTGAAAATTTAAAGGGACTGGGATGATGTTGGGGGTTCTTCCCAATGTCATCCCACGTCTTTTTCCCATCGGCCAGCGGGCCTCACCCCCAAATCGTCGAGGGGAAAATCCTGGCCAATGATTTATGCACATATATACCCAGGTCTTTCTGCTCCTGCACCCCCTTCAAAATTCCACCCCTTATTTTATACTGTCTGTCCATGTTCTTCCTACCAAAATGCATCAACTCACACTTCTCCGCATTGGACTTCATCTGCCACCTATCTGCCCACTCCACCTACTTGTCTATGTCCCTTTGAAGTTCCACACTGTCCCCCTCACAGTTCACAACACTCCCAAGCTTCATATCATCCAAAAACTTTGAAATTGTCCCCTGCACACCAAGATCTAGATCATTAATATATATCAGGAAAAGCAAGGGTCCCAACACCGAACCATGGGGAACTCCACTACAAACCGTCCTCCAGTCTGAAAAATATCCTTTGACCTTTCCTCTCTGCTTCCTATTTTTCAGCCAATTTTGAATCGACATTGCTAATGTCCCTTTTATTCCATGAGCAATAACTTTTCTCATGAGTCTGTTGTGTGGCACTGTGTCAAATGCTTTTTGCAAGTCCATGTACACCACATCCACAGCATTACCCTTTCATCAACTTTTCCTGTAACCTTTCCAAAAACTCCAGCAAGTTAGTGAAACACAATTTCCCCTTTAGAAATCCAAGGTAGCTCTTCCTTATCAACCCACTTCTCCCCTCTCCCCACCCTCCTCCTGATCCCTCCATCGTCCAATTTCTCTCCCTCCCTCCTATGGCCATGTAATCTCCAGGAAGAGATAAAAACAGAGATAAAACCCAGGACCAAGTGGGAAAAAGCTGCTTTGTAAAATTTCTATATGACCCCATAAGTGATGGAAAGTCGTCTAAAACTGTGGCAGCAAATCTTTAAGACAGAACATATCAGACAGAGCTGAGATTAGATTCTGTTTATAACAAGCTAGATTAAACTTAACATTGACAAAACATGTTTTGTATACTGATCAATTATTTCAATAGACTACATGTGTCCATTGTAAATATACTTTCAGACCAAAGGGATTAGCCAGGGGCTCTCTTGTATTTGCATATGGATATAACAGCTGCATCAATATTTACTTGCCTCAGAAAACTTTTTAAATACGAACACTTCTATATGCCTGTGTCAATTATACAGTACAACATTTGCAGTATTAAGAGTGCACACAATTTCAATCACAGATAAATCTGTATTATGTGGTTTCCATACTAATGTTGTCACCCTTTGGTGTTAGCAACAGGAGGAGGCCATTCAGCCCCTCGAGACCCTGCTCTACTATTCAGCTATGTCATGGCTGGTCCGCACCTCAACCCCTTACCCACCTTTGCCCCATATCCCCTGATACCCAACCATGGGGGAGATGGTGGTTTGGCATCTATGGCCTGGATTTTCATGGAGCCAGGGAGACTCCATGGAGGAGTGAAAATGGCAGGTGGGACCCTATAGTGTCAATAGGATGTGTAAAAAAAAAGCTTTAAAAAAAGAAATTTGCTGAAAACTTCCCACTTTCTTTAAAAAATACCTTTTTTACTACAGACCAGTGGAACTGTCGACCATCCAGACCCTTTAAAGTATCAATTGCAGAAACTGCAAGCACTTGAAACCTCTTTATCGTGTGTACATAAACATTGTACAATTGACAGAAGAGATCAGAGAGCCAGAGCTGTCAATCAAGCAATGGTTTTCCCCAGGATCTGGTGTTTCAATAGTCTAATTGATTTCTGGGCCCTCAGCTAAGAATGCATAATAGCATGGGGTCATGAGGGGCCATGGGACGTGGGTAGGGAGGCATGAGGTGACATGGATGGGGTGTGGGGAGTAGGTGGGGATGACAGAAGTGAAGGATGAGGGCTAGAGGGCCTTACTTTTTTTATTATGACTGGGATGAAGACTCTCAGCACCAAGGCGGACCTTTTAAACAGCCAGCCTCAGCACCAGGCAACCCCTGTGGCTGCCTTTGAACTTTCTCCTGGGTGAGCTGGCCCAACTGGAGCACCCACCCCTCCCAGAATGAAAACTCTGTCTTCCCTGGCACTCTCTCCCAAGGCAGGTGGGCTGATCCAGGAATTTTCCTGACTCCTGCTATCCTCCTTGAGGATGAACATCCAGCCCAAAGCCACTGGACTAGTAATCGAGAGGCTCAGCTAATGCTTTATGGGCACAGCTTCAAATCCCACCACAGCAGCTGGTGGAATTTAAATTCAGTTAATAAATCTGGAATATAAAGCTAGTCTCAGTAATGATGACCATGACTACCATGGCGACCCATCTGGTTCCCCAATGTCCTTTAGGGAAGGAAATCAGCCATCTTTACCTGGTCTGGCCTACATATGGCTCCAGACCCACAGCAATGTGGTTGACTCTTAACTGCCCTCTGAAATGCCATCTAAAAAGCAAGTCTCTCAGTTGAAGGGCAATTAGGGATGGGTAACGAATGCTGGTCTTGTCAGTGATGCCCACATCTCTTGAAAGAATAAGAGGAAAACACATATCTGAAGGCTCCATTGTCCCCAGCAATCACACCATCTCAGGGGAGAGATTTCCACATTTTCACCACTCTTTATTCGAGAAACAACACTTCCTGATTTCACACCTGAAGGGCCTAGGTACAAAACTTGGAGCATGGGATGGGTTTCTTGTAAGAAGTAGTAACCTCTATTTACAGACTCCAGATGGGGCTACATGCTTGTTCCAAGGCCAAGGCTGAAAGGCTCCGCCCCTAAGATTCCCTGCGCTTAGGGCTGATTCGTCTGTGCTGTCACATGATCCCCATAACAGTAAGAAATGGTTTAACTTACAATTACCACAGCCTGGTTCTAATTTTAAGGTTGTTCCTGATTCTTCCAACTGAGGAGATTGTTTGGTTGGTCACCTGTCCAGCTCAGTTAGTCTTTCTGAGGCTGAGAAGAAGAAATAAAAACGGTGAAAGTTGTTGAGATCATTGACATTCCCTCTGCCTATCTGGATCCTGGGCGTACTGCTCCCTTGTTGCCATGGCAGCACAAATCTCTCTCCGCTGTGCAATCATGCCTGGCAGCATGTAAGCAACATTTAACAGGGTGATACTTGACAGGGCATGTGAGTGCAAAATGAAGTACCGTTAAGAATATATATATATATATATATATATAGTGCCCTTCATGACCTTCGCACATTCTGAAGCAGTTACAGCAAAGAAGGCTAATGGAATCATAGAATCTCGCAGTGCAGAAGGACGACATTCAGCCTGTCATTGCTTTGCTGGCTCTTTGAACAAGCAGTGCGCGCTGACGTTGGGATGCTCGCCCGACATCATCGCGCATCGTTTTGCGTTCAGCCGGGTCAGGCGCGTGCCCGCTTGACAAGCTAAAAATTCTCCCCGCAGAGTCACTCTTTGTGATGGGCATTGAAGTCCCCACCCAGAGTACATTCTGCACCCTTGCGGCCCCCCCCAGTGCTTCCCCCAAGTGGTGTTCAACATGGAGGAGCACTGTTTCATCAGCTGAAGAGGTTTCCTTGTCCATGTTTTACCTGATGCCATGAGACTTCATGGGATCCAAAGTCTATGCAGCAATCTCCCAGGGCAACTCCCTCCCGACTGTATCCCACTGTGCTGCCACCTCTGCTGGGCCTGTCCTGCCAGTGGGACAGGACATACCCAGGGATGGCGATGGTGGTGTCTGGGACATTTTCTGTAATTTGGTGAATATGACTTGTGGCTTGACTATTCTGTGAGACAGCTCTCCCAATTTTGGCACTAGACCCCAGCTGTTAGTTAGAAAGACTTTACAGGGTTGACAGGGCTGGGTGTGCTGTTGTCAATTCTAGCACCTAGGTTGATACCAGGTGGTCCACCTGGTTTACTTCCTTTTTGTAGGCTTCATAGCTGCTTGATGCAACCACGAGGCTTACTAAGCCATTTCAGAGGATAGTTAAGAGTTAACCACATTACAATGGATCTGGGGGTCCACACATAGGCCAGACCAAGTAGGGACAGCAGATTCCCTTGCCCAAAAGACATTAGTAAACCAAATGGATTTTCAAAAACAATCAATGATAGTTGTCATGGTCACCATTAATAAGACTAGCTTTATAGTCCTGATTTATTAATTGAATTTAAATTCCAGCAGCTGCCTGGGTGGGATTTGAACCCATATTTCTAAACTAGGCCTGTGGTCTAGTAACATGACCACTACACCATTGCCTCCCCACCACCTCATCTGCTGATCCTTGTTTATTTTATTTTTATTTTGGTTGATTTGACCTCTGTTTACAAAGGCCACAATACAGTTGTTAAACTCATCTGCAATTGGATGAAAACTGCCTTTAATATGTTTGCCTTCTCTTCCTCTAGCCAATCATGGGATGGCTCATTGAAGTTTGGGTTCACTTTCTCCATTGCAGTGATAGGACAAGCTTTTTACTCCTCTTACTAGTCCCAGGAAGAGTAAGGTGAAGACAAATGTTATTCCATAGTGACCCAAATGGGAAAGTTTGCTGGTTCAACATTGGGAGATCTGTTACTTGGCAGGTGTAGCTCAGTGGGTAGCACTCTCATCTCAGAGTCTTGAGTTCTTGCATTCAAGTCTCATTAAAAGAGTCAAACACAAAATCTAGGCTGACATGCCCAATGCAGCACTGGAGGTGGGTGGTGCACTGTCAGAGATGCTGTCTTTTGGGTAAAATATTAAATCAAGAATCCATCTGTCTCATCAGGTGGCACTAAAAGATCCCATGGCACTGTCTGAAAAAGAGCAAGGGCTCCAGGTATCCTGGCCAATAGTTATCCCTCAACCAACATCACTAAAACAGATTATCTGGCCATTCTCACATTTGTGGGAGCTTACTGTGCACAAATCGGCTGCCAAGCGTCCTATATTACAACAGTGACTACATTTCAAAACCGCTTCACTACAAAGTGTTTTGGGACATCCTGAGGTTGTGAAAGATGCTATGGAAATGCAAGTCTTTCTCTTTTTGACAAAGAGGGAATGAGCCAGATGTTAGTCTAACCTTGTCGCCTGCGAACATATACTCATTCTGGTTGAACTTTGACGATGGATTGACTACTTTTTCCTGTGTTTCGTAATTTGGGAAAGGATTATTGAGTAATTTTTTGACCTTGAATTGGACTTTTGTATTTTAAATTGTTGTGTTTGGATCAGGAAGGTTACAGAATAGCAGTGACGGATAATTTGGGGAGAATGATATACTTGGATTGGATTTTGTAGATCTACAGTTGAGCACCGTGTAAAAGGAAGCCTTTGTTTTGTTATTCCTTCCCACCTGATCAAATACAAGGGCTGGAGAGAAGGAATCCTTGCTGTTGGTCTGGTTTGCCTCGATTGGGTGGTCTAAATATTATAATGAAAAGTTGAAGGCAACGGCAGTGAACAGCGTTTAACACAATTGCAATCAAACATCTTTCATTCACGAATGCAGTAAACAGGCTGAACAGGCTAAGGCAGCATTTTCCTGTTTAGCTCAGTGGGTGGTAGCTTTGCCTCAGAATCAGGAAGTTGTTCATTCAAGCCTGGTCCCAGGAGTTTAGTATATGCAGTGCCAGTTGTGGCTCAGTCAGGAGAGTTCCTGCCTTTCAGTCATAAGGTTGTTGGTTTAAGTTCCACTCCAGAGACTTGAGTATAGAAACCTGGTTAATGTTCCAGTGCAGTGCTGAGGAAGTGCTCTGATGTTAGAGGTGCTGTCTTCTGGATATACTGTTAAACTTGGGTTCTGCTTGCCCTCTCAACTGGACATAAATGCCCCTGTGGCACTATTTTAAAGCAGCGATATCCCTGGTGTCCTGGACAATGTTTATTTCTCAATTAACATAATTAAATGACAGATTATCTGGTCATTACCAAATTGCTGTTAATGGGAGTTTGCTGCGTGCAAATTGACTACCATATTTTATACAGAAACAGAAAATGCTGGAAAAGCTCAGCAGGTCAGGCAGCATCTGTGGAGAGAGAAACAGAGTTAACGTTCTGAGTCCGTATGACCCTTCTTCAGAGCTCAAGCGAAGTGAAAATTCTCGAAACGTTGACTCTGTTTCTCTCTCCACAGACGCTGTCAGACCTGCTGAGTTTTTCCAGCAGTTTCTGTTTTTGTTTCAAGTTTCCAGCATCCGCAGAATTTTGCTTTTACTGCATTTTATACATTATACCAATGGCTGTACTTCACAATTGCTTCATTGGCTATTGAATCAGCTTCCTAAACACAGCACTTAATCCCAGTTTAATATTTTAATGAGGCTCCTGCCTGTTTCGGGCAGTGGCGCTGACCCCTAGGTTGAACTCAATGTTTCCAGTGAACTGTGTGGTCAGCTCTGAGAATCCTCATGCAGGCTGTACACAAACCAGACCCATGTGGATCAGCATATCATAAAAATGAAGGGGCCACACACTTCAAAAAATTCGAGAGAGCGTTGGTCTGTGGAAAACCTCACCAGATGGCAGCGAGTTAACAATGAGTTGTGTTTTTTCAACTGATCTCACTGCAGCCCCTGTTCATGCTGAGTAAGCAATGTGTTAGTGAGATGATTATTGCCTTCGTCTCTCAGGTAGATGTAAAAGATCCCACAGCTATTTCAAAGCTAAGCAGGGGAGTTCCCCCCAGTGCTCAAGACAATGTTTATGCTTTATACAATGCCACTAAAACAGATTAAGTGGGCAATGATCTTATTTCTCTTAATGGGATCTTGCTGTGTGAAAGTCGGTTGCTGTGGTTTTCTCCATTGCAACAACAGTAACAGGATTACAAACATTTACACTGCAACAGTGAAGCACTTTGGGGAATCCTGAGGATGTGAAAGACTCAAAATGTATGTTTGCTCTTTCTCTCCTTACGTTGTTTCCCCTTTCCTTCTGTAAAAAGGCCTCTGATGGGGCATTTGGCCATGTCCATCGCATTGTACGCGGGTGATTACCTGTTTACTGAGCTGCATCATTCTCCCGCATAACCCTAGCGGAGCGCCGCACAGAAGCACAGCGATTGGACTAAGCAGAGAGCTCTTTCAAAGAGCTGGCAGAGACACGGCCTGGGCAGGTGTAGAGGCCGAGCCAAACGGCCTCCTTCTCACTCCATGGGTCTTCGATTCCGTTAGTTGCACGTGAGCACCGGTCTTGATCTCAGTCTAGGTTTATTTTTACTGCCAAAAGCAACTTTCTCAAATCCATTGCATGATGTGTGGTAGTGAAAGAGTTAAAGCTCTTGGTTCAAACAGCTGCGTTAGTCGATTGAAGCTGTGGCCCCCAGCGGGAGGAGGGTGACCTGCACTTTCCTTTGCTCTTTTATCTTTTCATGCTGTGCTGATCACTCGCAGTCTGGATTTGAAGGAGCAGTATCAAAAAATATAAAAGCACAAGGGGCCATTTAGCTGTTGGGTCACTTTTCACCTTCATTACTGGGGTTCTCCTAATATTGCTTAATCTTCTTTAAGTCTAACTCCCTTTTAAATGCTGTGATTGTACTAGTTTCAGTAGCAGGTTGTCGTCGTGCATTCTGTATTCATATACCTTTACAGTTCTATCGCAGTTTGAGTGTCAGTGTTTTAATTATCTATTTTTGAGATGCCCAATATTCTGTCCTTTCTCCGTAGCAACAGTGACAAAGCGAGAGGCCCATGTGACACTGCACTGGGCAAAATTACCCTTGATTGGGGATTTAATTGGCCTCATTGTTGCCTGCCTCTGTGAACTGGGCTCCCAATTCCTGTGGCAGTCTGTCTCTGGGAAAACCAGTGGCTGGACAACATTGCAGAACCACTCCACTTTCTGCCCCCACAAATCCCCCCCTCCACCTCCACACCCCATACACCACCACGCCCCCCCCCTCCACACCCAAATCCACCCCCTGTCTCCAAATCCATCTTCATGGGTTCTGGAAAATTCAGCCCAACTTTTCAGGTCAATGAACTTGCGTCAATTTGTAGGGCAAGTTCTGACCAGACTCGATGGGCTGAATGGCCTCCTTCTGTGCTGCACGATTCTATGTCATGATGATGGGTTTTTCTAATCAGTCTTATTGATGATTTCGAGAATTATGAAGCTGAGCCTCAATGGGGACTTTACTAACCGTTTCTCCTCTTTCCAGGTACATGACTGATGGAGGCCTCAACCTGTATACGCGCAGCATAAACCGCATCCCAGATATATCAGCCACACGTGACGTCATACAAAGAGGCGTGCCTGATATTTCGGGAGATGTTGACAGGTAAGAGAAAGTGACAGCCGTGTGGAGTTAAGTCAAATGATCATGACATCTGCCGCTGGCTCCCGTGGGAGGAGTTTTGAAACTTAAGAAAGAATCTGGTTGAGAACAGGTGACTTGATCCATTCAAAGTCTGAGCTGAATGTTGCTGCTCCGCTGGAGATTTGTGTGTTGGAAACGCAGGTTGAGCATTGGAACACTTGGCGGAATGAGCAGCCCCATTCCACAAGTTTTATTTTTAACACTGATTTTAATGGACTCAGACTTGTGGTTCCTACAAACCTGGGGGGAGGTGCGGTGTGGTGCGGGTGGGTGGGTCACAATTCCTGATTTTTCTGACACTCAAAGCTCTGCACTGGAGAGTGGGGGTGTTGACAAGGGGATTCCAGCTTGAGTGATATCTGGTACCAAATCAATTGGCGGCTAAACAGCTAGGGGAGCTAGCAGAGATGGAGCGGAAAATGGAACTGGCTAACTTTCACCACAAACTCCATCCCCCTATGGCCCCCAACCTCCTTTGCCCCCCGCCCCCCACCCTTACATCTTCTGCTGACTGGGGAGAGTCCAAATTCCACAATATGTCTGAGGGTTCAATTTTGTTTAACAAGCCAAAAGATATTCAGGTGCTGGAGGCAACCACAGCAATAACTTACAGTGCCTTAATGTAAACCATCCCAGGACAATTCACAGGAGCATAAGGAGACAAAATTTAGCTCTGAGTGACACAAAGAGATGTTAGGACAGGTGATCAAAATGCTTAATAAAAGAGGTAGGTTTGAAGGAGCATCTTAAAGGTGGAGAGAAGGTGGAAAGGCAGAGGTTTAGGGAGGGGATTCCAGAGCTTCAGGCCCAAGCAGATGAAGGCACGGCCGCCAATGGTGGAGCGATGGAAATCAGGGATTCTCAAGTGGCCAGAAATGGAGAAGCAGAGTATGGAAAAGAGCTATATAACTGATTCCCAGTATCAGGAGCCTGAGTTATGAAAGGAAGGGTTGAAAAACTTAGACTTTCCAGATGTCCAAGAGGTGATCGTATAAAGATAGCTGAGGGTAAATTCAGCATATTACTTTAATTTAAAATGTGGAACCAGGATAAGGAGAAAGGGCTTCAATCTAATAAAAGGTAAATTTAGGGTTGATATCTGTAATCCTTCTTTACACAAGGAGTGAACCTCCTGATGGGAAGGTGGATACAAATACCCTAGGATCACTCAGCCAAGGGGGAACTGTTGGGCATCTGGATGGATGGGTTAAGATAGATTGAATGGTTTTTCTCAGCTGGAGAGGTTTCCCCTGACAATAGCCTATCCTTTCCAGAAATGACAGATTGTTTTTTTGCTCCTCCTACCTGTGTTGTGATGGCTCAGACCCTTGTCAGGTGGGTTAAAGAAGGGGTGGCCTTGATAAGGCCATTGACCCATCCCAGCACTTTTCTACATTTTCATCAGTTGCAGTCTGAGATCGATTCAGATTAAAGTCCGTCTATGAGTAAATTCTCCTTTTCTGGCTGTAGCTGCAGTTATTGATATGGAGTTTGGCATGACAATGAGTATATGCTTGCAGTTGCCAATAGCAACAGTAAAGAGCATCTTGTTTCCCATTCATTCTCCTTCCAGACGGGAGAAGGTCATTTCTTTCTCAAAATAACAATCACACCCCCCAAAATATGTTTCAAACTCCTTTCAACACCTCACTCTGTACCCCCTTATTCAATAGGAAGGGGAGCAAGACTTTAGAAACTGATTTCATAGAGTCCTCTATTGACCAGAGCCTGCAACTATATTGTGACTGTTGACATATGGTTATTTAGTAGTCGTATGCAGTATAAATTGTTGTTGCCTATGCTGTTAGTTTATCTTGTGGAGCTGTCCTGATGAAAATCTTCGACAGCATTTTTTTTCAGCAATACACAATTGACGCAGGAAAACTGAGTGGGAAATATGGGTGTAGCAGCAATGGCAAATAATGATGGAAAAGCATGACCAAAAATCAAAGAAACTGGGAGGAAAGTTTGTGAAAATGAGAAAACCCCAACTATTTGGAAACCTCCATTGCTAAAGATTTGGGAGGATTTAGAAATTTTCCAACACGAATACAATTGGGTTTATTCGCTGCAAGAATTGACAGGCTCAGTTGAGTTATTTAATGATTTCAATGTGAAGGAGCCTGTTATAATATTGAGCCCTGTTGCTGAACCTATTCTCTTCAGCACCCCCCCATTCAGCTTCACCTTGCACTTGTGTGGCTGGTGGGTAAACTATGTCTGCAGTCCATTTTCAGTAAAATGAGATGGTCCAAACACTCCCCCACTGTGAAATAAATTGAAATTCCTTAAATAGCTTTGTGCGAGGAGCCCAAAGAGAGTGCTGGTGAAATGAAACAGCACATAAAATATTCATTGAACACTCAACAAGCATCTTCCAGAACTTTCTAAAATCAGCAAGCAAGCTAAAGGAACAAAGTCCATCTCAAATTAAGTCATTGGAGTTGTGCAAAAATGGATTGTACAGATTTATATTAGAGTATTAAATATTTACCCATAAACATACACATTTGCAAAGTCGGAAGTGAAATTAGATAGGTTCTATTTTATATCTTTGAAATCAAACCATTTAGGTAGAACACAATATATAATAGAATTTGATAGGGTTCTCTTCTAGATCTCTTCAGAGATCTCTTCTAGAGGGCAAAGCGGAGGGCAGTAGAAAGAGGGGTGGACCTAGGAGTAGTTGGATGATGGACACCAGGGAGCAGTTGCAGACTGGATGTGTGAGGGTGGTGCAAGTCAGATGAGCGTAACAAGCCATGAGATTTCCTGGTAGGAGTAGCTACTTGCAAGGCAGGAGAGAGATAGGGCTCAGGGTATTGAAGCAGTAAATAGGGTGAGGGTTATAGTATAGTTATTTGAAGTTTCTATCTGCAGTAAAGGCTTGTTCATGTGTTACACTGAGATCCATTTCCATGTCCAATTGCAGCTAACATTCGTGGACAACAGACTGTAAGCATTGAAACTATGCTGCAATCAATGGATTTAGTAGTGTACTGATTCTATTTCTGAGCTAGTAATCTATAGGTCTGCAGCAATGATCCAGGGAATGTGAGTTCTAATCCCACCATAGCAATTTTGAAGATTTGCATTCAATTTAAAAATAAAAAGCTGTCTCAGTTTAAAAATAAACCTGTCAATTTGTCATAAAAACACAACTGGTTCAGTAACATGTTGCTGTTATTTTTCTTTAATTCGTTCATGGGATGTGGGTGTCACTGGCTAGGCCAGCATTTTTTGCCCATCCCTAGTTGCCCTTCTTCAGGGAGCAGTTAAGAGTCAACCACATTGCTGTGGAATCACTTGTAGGCTAAGCCAGGTAAGGACAGTAGATTTCCTTCCTTCCCTAAAGGACATTAACAATCAACAATGGTTTCATCAGACTTTTAATGCCAGATTTTTATTGGATTCCAATTTCACCATCTGCTATGGCAGGATTCGAACCCAGATCCCAGAGTGTTACTCTGGCTCTCTGGAATACCAGTCCAGTAACAATACCACCATGCCACTGCTACTTCCCACAATATTTGACATTGTTGAAATGTGGCCTTGTTGCCAGTTTGTAATAGAGTTGATCTGCAGACAACTTTCTAATTGGAAACATTAGATTTATTTACAATACAGCCAGCAGCAACTACACATGTGCTTTCAACTCCATCTCTATCTCTACACTGACTGTGGAGGTAGCCCACGCTGCTAACACATTGATTTACACAGATCATGTGATCTTACATCACAGGGCTGTTCTTAAAGGCACAGACCAACATTTAACAAAACCATAATCACTACATTCTTCCCCTTTTAACTTTGCTGTACATATTGTATTTACAAGTATATTTATCTCATGACATTGTAATATTTACACAGGTCATGAAATTTATAAGTTTAGTCTTTCAAGTAATTTCCTGATCCGTGTGGAATGTCGCAGCTCCACAGCTTCAGATTCTCTCTCAGGAACCACATTCTGGAACTGCATGAACATCGGATACCTTGGTGGGCACTCGCAGTTCAGTGTCTTCTGCTCTGATAGAGACATCAGACATGTCAATCCTTGGCTGAGCATCTTCAACAGGAAACACTGGTTCAGTAATGGTTACAGGTGGAACTGTATCTTGTTGGGGTATCTCTTTTTCTTAAATGGTCCACATGCTTACGGGTGATCCGGCCTTCTACTTTCACATGGTATGATAATGGTCTGGGCACTGAACTTACTTTACCCGGGAACCACTTTGGTCTTTCACCAAAATTCTTCACATACACTGCTTCCCCAACAGTAAATCGTCTCTCACGACTGTACAGGTCATGCGTAGCTTTTGGTTTCCTTGACCCTTCTCCACCTTCCCCTCCAAATTTGGAAATATTAGGCTCAGTCTTGTCCTAAGACAGTGTCTCATCAACAATTCTGCTGGTGTTGCTCCTGTCCTCGTGCAGGGGTGGGGGTTGGTCCTGTATGAAAAAGAAAACGTGCAAACTTGGTCTCCAACCAATCACCTGTTGACTTCTTCATGTTCGTCTACAGCATCCAGAATTCCTTCCAGGGAAAGCCTTGGAAGTAACTTGTGCCTCTTTGATTTGATCTTCAGCATCATTGTCCATCAACCCATTGTGAGGGACTGGAATAATATCAAAGTAGGCACAGTTCAATAATTTGTTTATTGCTTCCTTCAAGTGTTTATACCAGCCACCATTTCATTGTCTTTTTGGAAACTTCTTCCTTTTTGTCTTCTTTCTATCACAGAGCTTAGTCTTGTCCTTCATTCTGACTTCACTACCAGCCAGATTTCTCTCAGGTGAAATCTCAACTTATCTTAGATCAGTAGCTGAGTCTCCCAAAACTTTATTCTGCGCTTGCCTCTTGGAAAGCTCTCCGAGTTTTGTTTTCAAAGCCTTTCTGACTTCACTGAGCTGATTCTTCAACTCTTCTGTCTCTGTTTTGTTTTACACAGAATCACAGAATTTTAGAGGCACTGAAGGAGGCCATTCAGCCCATCATGTCTGCACCAGCTCTCCAGATGAGCATTATGACCTAGTGCTGTTGCCCTGCCTTTTTCCTGTACCCTTGCAAATTGTTTCTATTCAAATAATCATCTAATGACCTCTTGAATTCCTCGATAAACCTGCCTCCACCACACTTCCAGGCCGTGCATTCCAGACCCGAACCACTCGTGTGAGAAAGTTTTTTCTCACATCACATTTGCTTCTTTTGCAGTTTGTTGACTTCCTCCTGGAAACTTGGACATTGCTGCGTCTTCTCTGCCAACTGGTTCTTCAGTTTGTTTGGTGAGGTGTTGAATTCTTTCTGTTTCCCTTTGTACTGTTCCAGAGGCACAAACTTTCACCTGAGGGAATCTTGTAGCGTGTGAAGGCCTTTCAACAGGTTTTCCTTTTCTTTGCGAAGGTTACTCACTCCGTCTGGGACTCTGTCATTCAGCAGAGTTTCCTTGGGTTTCTTCTGCTGTTGTTCCATGTTTTTGTTTGAGATAGACTGCATTTCTTCAGGTTGTTGAGTCCTTACACACTCCTTTTTCACCCTGTTGCAGTCCTCGGACTCTCCAGGCTCTTTCTGAAGTGCCTTGTCTTGTTCCTTTTTCAACTCTTCTGGCTTCCTTTTGAAATCTCATTGGACAATCAAGGTTGATTTCCCTGAACCAGTTTTGCCCTAGAAGGCTTGGTCCTCTGCCTCTCAATAGCATTACTGGTAGCTGTGCCCAATGGACAGTTACTCTGCTGATATCTTTTACTTGGATTTCTTTGCCTCTGTGCATTTTCAACTTGTTAGATGTTTGTTCCAAATTTAATTGATGTTCTTCATTATTTAAATATCTGAAAGTGTGTTCTCCAATTACAGAAATGGAAACTTCCCTGTCTACTTCCATTTTTACTGGTTTACTATTCACTTGTACTGTAACAAATATTGGCTCCCAATATTCCCAACTTTCAAGTTAAACAATGAATAGACATCAGAATTTGTTGTTTCAGGCTTGTCTACACTGTAGATTTCATTGGGCTTCTTCTGTTGTTTGCAAACCTGTTTAAATCTCTCTTTGCACTATCTCATTACATGTCCGCTTCTGTGACAAAAGTAATATCTGCTTTTTTAAACTGCCAATCGCGATCAGACTAATTGTTTCCACATCGATTAAAGTTGTTCTTCGATTTAGCTGAGAGATCATTTCTTATCTTTCCGGTTAACGAGGGCTTTTTCTCACTTTGCGGCGGAGTCTTGCTTTATCGCATCACTTTCGGCTGACTCTTCCTGCTCAATTTGGAGTACGGCGCCATTTTGTGCCCCTTGTATTGCTTGTGGATCTCTTACAGCGCTTTCCACGGCCAGCACTATTTATAACGCCTTCTTAAAATCCAGATTCACTTCAGCTAGCAATCTTCTCTGAGTAGTGTCTTCTTTCACACCACAAACTCAACGATCTCTGAGCGTGTCGTTCAGAGTCTCATCAAACTCACAATGTTCCATCAGTTGCTTCAAATTCACTACATAGCTAGCAACTGTCTCGCCCAAGGCTCTATTTCTTGAATTGAACTGGAACCATTGCATTGTGACTGAGGGCTTGGGTTGAAAATGCCCCTTCATGAGGTCCACCAATTCTCTGAAATTCTTTGAATCTGGGGCATTGGGCGCCATCAAACTTTGAATCAAACTGTAGGTTTTGCTTCCACAAGTACGCAAGAGGATAGCTTACCTCTTCTCTTCCGCTGTGATTTCACCTGCTTGAAAGGAGAGCTCAAGGCGTTCTACATACTGAGACCAATTGCAGGCTCAAAGGGATCAATTCTACCAAGTTGTGGCATTTTGGGTGAGTATATCTTTTGTTGTTTTAAACAGACATGGATACTCACAATTGCTGGGCAAGATCCGGTACCAGTTCTGATTTGTCTTGATTTATCCTGATTTATCCTCATTGCCAGTTTGTTGCGGCCTTGTTGCCTGTTTGTAATAGAGTTGATATGCAAAGAACTTTCTAAGTGGAAACATTAGATTTATTTACAATACAGCCAGAAGCAACTATAAGTGTGCTTTCAGTTCCATCTCTATCTTTACATTGACTGAGGAGGTCACCCATGCTGCGAATACATTGGTTTACACAGATCATGTGACCAATGCTAACACTTCCAGTGTAGTACTGGGGGAGTGCTGCACTGTCAGTGGTGCTGTCTTTCAAATGCAATGACAATAACAGCTATGCTTATCCTCTCAAGTGAACATTAAAGAACTGATGGCTCAGTTTGAAGAAGAGCAGGGCGAGTTCTCCCTGATGTCCCGCCCGCTATTTATCCCTCAATCAAAACCTAAAACAGACTTTCTCATTATCATGTTGCAACAGTGACTACATTAAAAAAAATACATCATTTACTCTGAAGCAATTTGGGATATCCTGAGGTTGTAAAAGATGCTACATTAGTGGAGTATTTTTAAATGCTTGTTAATTTTAATCTTTGGGCCAATGAATGCCCTCCTTTTCCCTACTTTCTGTTTGTTTTATAGCTCTAGACCTAGAGGTTGACCTGGGGCTCTTTTTGAACCCAGATGTGTCACTGCGTGACCAGCAACCTCGAACCAGGAGACTGAGCCACGTCTGCACCCATCGCTGACTAATTTTGCAATGGAAGACTTCAATAGGCATTAGACCCTTCATTTACATATTTAAGGAGCTTAATGCCCGGTAAAGGTTTCTGATTGGGAAGTCTAAGAAGAGGGCCCTGTTATATAACAGTTGGATCAACATGTGCAGATTGGGCTCAGATCATCCTGCTCCTAAATTGTTTTATTTTACGCTTGAAAAACAAGTGCAGTGCAGACCGATTTCCAGCTGAGCGTTACCATTCCAGATCATAGCAGCAAGTTGTTCATGTGTGAGTAGAATATAAAACCACGGGCGGGATGAGGTTTCATGAAGGGTTTATTAAATTAATAAATATTTTCCGAACATTTCAAAAACATGTCCAAGCTCGTGTGATGCTGTCACATGAGGGGACAGGTGTAAATGATTCTTCGCTTTCTTTATTTAAAATTCTCATTGTGAAATTAGTCTCCCAGAGACAGCTCCGTGCCTCAGGGAGGTTCCTGCGCTCCCTCGCATGCACGCGCAAGAGAGCACAGGCCCCGACTCTCCCTCCCCCTCCCGCCCGCACAGGCAGCGCTGAGCGCTTCCAGGTGCGCGTCACGCTGGCCGGGCCTTAATCGGCCCACCCACATAAAATGGTGGCGCGCAGCCAATCGCGGGCGGCGATCGGCTCCGCGCCCTCTCCCAACCAGCTCGCCCGATGGGCAGAAAACTCTCCCCTATGGACATGTGCGCTTCCTAGCTGGCACGTTCCTGATCTCACACACTTCAGGGTATTAATTTATATTTTGGAAAAAGGAATAGGCAACAAAGGGCCTGTTTGGGATGTGTAGAACATAGTGAAGCAACAGTATCCTCAACCTAATAATTAACTGGTGCATCACCTCATCTGGTATAAAAGCAAAATACTGCGGATGCTGGAAATCTGAAATAAAAATAAAAAGTGCTGGAAAAACTCAGCAGGTCTGACAGCATCTGTGGAGAGAATCATACATATAAAAATATGAATTAGGAGCAGGAGTAGGCCATCAGCACCTCGAACCTGCTCCGCTATTCAATAAGGTTATGACTGATCTTATTGTAACCTGCCTACCCCCGTTAACCTTTCACCCCCTTATTTATCAAGAATCTATCTAACTCTGCCTTAAAAATATTCAAAGACTCTGCCTCCACAGCTTTTTGAGGAAGAGAGTTCCAAAGATTCACAACCCTCTGAGAGAAGAAGTGGCTCCTCATCCCTGTCTTAAATGAGCGACCCTTTATTTTCAAACCATGACCTCTAGTTCTAGATTCGCCCACAAGAGGGAACATCCTCTCCACAGCCACTTTGTCAAGACCCTTCAGGATCTTAAAGGTTGCAATCAAGTCACCTCTCATTCTTCTAAAAGTTAGGATAGCCTAACCTGTCTAACTTTTCCTCATAAGACAACCCACCCATTCCTGGTGGTCTAGTAAACCTTTGTTGAACTGCTTCTAACGTATTTGCATCCTTCCTTAAATAAAGAGACCAGTACTGTACACAGTACTCCAGATGTGGTCTGACCAGCGCCCTGTACAAGTGAAGCATTACCTCCCTACTTTTGTAATCAATTCTCCTCACAATAAACAATAACATCCTGTTCACTTTCCTAATTACCTGCTGTACCTGCATACTAGCCTTTTGTGATTCATGCACTAGGACACCCAGATCCCTCTGAACCTCAGAGCACTGCAATCTCTCACCATTTAGATAATATGCTTCTTTCTTAACCGTCCTGCCAAAATGAGCAATTTCACATTTACCCACATTATATTCCATTTTCCAGATCTTAGCCCACTCACATAACCTATCTATCACTTTGCAGCCTCTTTATGTCCTCTTCACAATTTACTTTCCTACCTATCTTTGTGTTGTTGCAAATTTGCCAACCATTCCTTCAGTCCTTTCATCCAAGTTAACAGAGTTAACATTTCAAGCCCAATGTGGCTGCACATCAGAAGTGGAGCAGAGTCCAAAGAGTTCTGAAGAAGAGTTATATTGAACTTGAAACATTGGGATGAATACCTGGGGATGGGCCAGTCAGCTCCCACCCACAGAAGAGAAGTCAGTGTGGAGCTGAACCATTCCTCACTGGCTTGCCTACGGCCTTAATGTGCTACGGAGGGGGGAGGGAGGGGGCTAATCAGGGCCAGCGTGGGACTTCTGCCCTGCCCTGGGGAGCTGCCAGCGGCCAATTGGAGCACCAGGAGCGCGTTACCGGGCACCGCCGGGACTACACCAGGAAAGCAGAAGGAGACCCAATGGATCCATGGAAATGTGGAAATTTGGAGTCTTGGGTAAGGAGAGTTTGGAAAATTAGTGGGGGGGGGTGCGGTGTTTGGCTATGGGCTGGGAGGGCGGGTGGGGTGGGTTTAAAGTAGGTAGGAAGAAAGAGGGAGGGTTCTATCTCAGAAGGGACACCCCCCTCCCCTCAGGACTGAAAAGGGCAGTCCCCAAAGATAGAACCCCCCCCTCCTTTCCCGCCCTTTGAGGGAAATGAGCTGCCTACTTCCGCCTGACTGCCCACGCCAGCTGTATTATGGCCTGGGCAGCATATTATTGGGGTCAGTTGGCTTGGTAACAGGCCCAACAACAAACCCTTGATTATCTATTTAAATGTGGTGGGTGGGCTGCTGGTTTCAGTGCCCACCAACCCCCTGTATTATGGGGGTGAGCTCGGGGACAGATAACAAGGTGGCAGGGCAGGAATCTGCCCTATTTAACATGCCCTCTGCCAGTGCGGGCACGTAAAATGCAGCTGATTAAATCTGTTTCTCTCTGCACAGATGCTGCCAGACCTGCTGAGATTTTCCAGCATTTTCTGTTTTTTTATATCATTTCGCCTAGTGTTTACTTAACAACAATTAGAACTTATACTTTTATACACTGATGCTTTAGCAGCAGAATACCAAAGTGTGTTTCTTTATGAAAACTCACAGTCTCTGATTTACTGTCAGCAGTTGCACAATATTTCAGAAGTTACAAGAACCATGGAGTTCAAATATTGTTAAACCATTAATTTCCCCTATCAGAGTTTTAGCAAGTTTTGTACATTTCATGAATGAGGGGCTGGGGAGTCTGAATGATAGTAAGATGTAACCTAATCCTAAATGACAATACTCATAAGGTTAAGTTTGCTTTTGTGAGTGAATACATGGCAGATGCATCACTGTAAACAGAAGGTGAATATAATGTGCTGCCTTCTCTGAGACTAATGGCATTCCACTGGACAAGTGATTTGAAGAGTCAGTTTATTACAGCCTTTTCCATGAATCACTGTTACAGGCCCCTGCTTATTCCGCACACAGGGTACACGATAATGAAACTGTTGGGGCTGTATCTTCCGGTCAGCGAGCGGGGGTGGGGCCCGCTTGCCGACAGGTAAAATGATGCAGGATGATGTCAGGCGTGCATCCTGATGCCATGACGCGTCATTCAGACTTTCAGTTCGGTGGGAGCGCACCCGAGTCAGCCACGTGCCTGCTGACCTGTCAGCGGCCCTAGTACGGCTATTAACAAAGTAGTTGAAGTCATTACTGGACCTGCCCGTCCAAGCTTGAGGTTGGTGGACAGGCCGGGAGCTCCTGGTCGGCTTCAGAAAAAGCATCAAACCTCATCCACGGGCAGGACGAGGTTTCATGAGGATTTAAAAATCTCACAATATTTTAAAATAAAACTTATGGCCATGTCCCAACTCATGTGACAGTGTCACATGAGCAGACATGACAGGGAAATTTTTTTTTCTCAGGTTTATTTAAATTTTAAAATGTGAGCCTATCCCCCTGGGGCAGCACTTAGCCTCAGGGAGATGAGTCGCTCTTTTGTGCGCATGCGTGAAAGAGTGCATTCTCAGTTGAGGGAATCTCCCCCAGCCCGCACAGGGAGCGCACAGGGAGCGCACAGGGAGCGCACAGCGCCTCTTAGCGGACGTCACGGTGAGCAGGCTTTAATTGGCCCGCCCACATAAAATGGCAGCACCCACCCGGCCAGGGGCGGCGATTGGAAGTCCGCCCCCGCTCCCCCACCGTGCCTGCTCCCCCCCTTGCCTGCTCCCGCACTTCCCCCCCCAACACGGGGCAAATGTTGCCCTTGGTGTAGGTCACAGTGCTATGGAAGATCTATCTTAACGTAGGTATAACGATATTTTAACTGGAATGTCTGAACATTCAATGAATGTGGGCTTCAAGTACTGCATCCACTGATTTTTATAACAACAGGAACTTGCATTTATATAGAACCTTTAAGGCAGAGAACCATCTCGAGGTGTAAGGAGAGGGGTAACCAACAAAATGGATAAACTAAAGGAGAAGTTAGGAAGGGGTGACCTTGAACATTTGGTCAAACCGAGGAGGCTAGAGGAGGAGGGGAGAGAGCTGGAGAGAATTCCAAAGCCATGAACATTAGCAGCTGAAGGCATGGCTGCCCATTGTAGGGTGAAGTTGGCTTGGCAGGAGGAAATACATAAGGGCCTGGAATCCGAGGAGCAGCGAGTCCAGGGAGCAGTTGGAGGAGATTACAGAGATATGGGGAGGCGAGATCCCAGAGTGATTTAAAACATAAGGATGAGAAACTGAAATTTCAGGTGTTTGAAGAGTCCTTTCTTTCAGCAGAGACCAACGATCAAAGCTCAGAATGTTTCAGGTAGATATCACTTAACTGAACGTCCTGGGGTCATTTTGTCTTTTTCTTGAACTCTTCCCATCTCTTTGTTTTTTCTTAATTTGAATTCATCTGTTTGTTTTTACTGTTTGCCATTTACATTTTCTCATTGCTTTCAGAGTTACTTTATTTTCTTTATAGATTCCTTTCATTTTAAATTTTAATTCTTTGTCTTTCTACTCTGCCTATCTGTTCCAGTCTGTCTCCCTGCCGCCTCTTTACTCTCTCAGTTTCCCTCCCCATCTTTATGTATGGCTGCCTTTCTCTGTCCGTCTCTCCCTTTTTGAAGTGATCCATCTGTCTCTGTCTGTCTTTCAATATCTCTCTCCTTGGTCTCTCGCCTGCAGTTTGCCTATCCTTTTATATACGTTTTAGTCTGTCTCTCTCTGTCTTCCTGTCTGTGTGTGTGTGTCACCCTCTGGTACTCTATGTCTCTCAGTCTCTCTTCCTCTGTTTCTTTGTGTGTTCCTGTGTAATTGCATGACACCCCTCTCTACCTTAGTCTCGCTATCTCTTTTTTTGTCTCTCTGTCTCCTTCTCTTTCTCTTTGTCTTTCTCTTCTCCCTCTTTCTATCCCTCTCTCTACTTCTGCTTTCTTCCTTTCCGAACGACTTTCCAAATACTGCTTAACAGGTGCACACAGTTGGAAAGCCTTGACCTCCCTGATGGTTTCACCGACTCAATGGCTGTTTCCTGTGAATCTGATTTCAGCAAGGACAGGAAGGACGATACCATTCATCTCAGTGATCTTGCTTAGAGCTGGAAAAATCTTCAAAGCTGTAGCTCCAATTCCCTGTCCAGTCACCACACTCCCACCATTGCCAAGAGGACTGTGATTTTACCCACAGCCAAATATCTGACTTACAGTCAACTTATAGTGGGAGTATGAAAAATGGTCCTTTGGTTGAGGTGCATAGGGCATTTATATCATGGCAATGAGACCTGACAGGACAAAACATAAGTGTTTCTAAATTCCAAGAGAAATTCCCCATGTTTTAACTCCCTTTGAAATCAAATTAACCCATTACCAACACAGATCAGGATCTGCTATTGATGTATATGTGATAGCAGCCTGAATAGTGCTCAGGTGGGGACTGTACAGTGGAACTTGAACACATAAGCTTCTGAATTGAGGTGAGGTTGTTTCCACTGCCTGAGAGGGTTTGTCTGATGAGGTTGGGAGGTCTGTCAAATTATCAGAGTGGATCTGGGGGCTGGCTGGGGATAATGGAAGCACCAGGTGAAGAACAGGGTGAGGGACGTGAGGTGTGGGTGAGGGTGAGCCACAGCTGAGCAGCTGATTGTTCAGCAGTGTAACAGCGGATGTGATTTCCCAATTTGGATACAATGTACCAGGAAATTAAAAGGATCGGCATTTGTTTCTTCAACCAGCTTTAACTCTCCCTTGACACCAGGAGTGTTGGAAAGCAGCAGCATATGACTGAGTGTAAGCCGCTTATCCACCAATTAATGCAAAGACAACTGAAGTGGAAAATTGTCATCATTTCAGTGTGTATTTCAGAAAATGATAGCTCACGGAGGGGGTAATCTAAGCACCAGAGAGAACTGATATCAACATGAATCATAGCCCAGGAGAGGGTTAATGTGAGTAGCAACAGTTGTCCGGGAAAGGACCGATGTGGTTTCATAAAAGTGGTCAGTAACCAAACTGTTGACCCAAATATCCAGTTGAATGTTTTGTTTCTGTGGATTGAGGCTGTTTTGATTTATTTTTTCATAAACTGCAAAGTGGGCCAAGGCCAATTATCTGAAGCCTTCCTGCCAGGTACTGAGAGTGTCTGAATTTAGCCGACCAGCAGCTATTGGTTGTTAATGGAAGAGAGAGTGTTTGGCTCATTACTCTTCTTTCTGCTTCATGTGGGCCCTGCTCCTGTTGTGTGTCATCTTCTTATTAAGAGCATTAGCAAGGAACCTGTTCCCAGGCTGCTGGCACCAAGACTGACTACCTGTGGGCTCCTCAGGGAACCATCAAGCTCCATTGACAGACTTGCAGATGGTCCCAACTGAGAGCAAGAGCCAAAAACAAGGGAAATGTCAGGGAAACTGGAAAACCAGCACTTCGATGCAACTCTGCATTACATATGAGAAATCGAGTTCTCTGTCTTCTATTTATTATGCAACTAAGGAATAAGAGGAGACCATTCAGCCCCCCCACTCCACCATTCAGTTAGATCGAGGTTGGTCTGTGTCTCAGTCTCATTTAATCCACCTTTGCTTCATAGCCCTTGTTATCCTTATCCAATCAAAATCCAGAGATCTCAGCCTTGAAAGCTTCAATTGACCCTCATCCCCCACAGCCATTTGGGGGAGGGAGTTCCAGATTCCCATTCCCATCGGTGTAGAGGGGAAAACTATTAGCAAAATTGTATAACATTTTCTCAATGAGCAGACAGCTCAAGCTTGATGGAGGTTTTTATAATAATTGTACTTTGATTTGCTGATTAAGGTTTCACTCACATGAATATATAAACTGCTTCGAGTGTAGGTTGGAGTCAGAGCCTGAACTGACCTGACAATGTGTCCTGTTCTGGGTACTGCACCTCAGGGAGTAGATGGAGGCCTTGGAGGGGGAGGCACAGGTTCACTAGAATGATGCCGGAGGGACGGGGGACAGTTAAGAGGTTACATAGTGAGGACAGGCTGCATAGACTTGGCGTGTATCATCGAGTTTAAAGAATTAAAGGATGAACTGTTTGTGGTGTTTAGGATGATTGAAGGTGTTGGTAAGGTCAATAGAGAGAAACTATTTCCTCTGGTGAGGAGTCCAGAAGAAGGAAGGGGTTTGGTGGTGGTGGGGGTGGGGATGGGGGTGGGGGGGAGGCGGGGGGGAGTGTATGGTGGGGAGGGTAGCAGGAGGGTATATGGTGGGTGTTGGGGGGGAAGGAGGGATTGTGGTATTGGGGGTGGGTGAGAGGTGTTTATCATGTTGGGGACAGGGGAGGGGCTGTTGGCCATGTAGGAAGGGGTGGCGGCTGTTAGTCATGTTGGGGGCAGGGGAGGGGCTGTTGGTCATGTTGGGGGAGGGTGTGTTGGCCGTGTTGGGGGCAGGGGAAGGGAGGGGAGCGGGTGCATTACTGGCACTGGCTCCTGTGTACAATCCTTCCTTAGCTACAATTATTTGCACTCATTTTGATTTGAAAGTGTGCCCAATTGTGAGATAGCTAAACAGACAGAAACCCCTGCATTTATATTACAACTTTCATGAAGACTGAATGTCCCAAAGTGTTTAAGTCAATGAACTATTTTTGAAGTGCACTCACTTTTGTAATGTGGGAAATACAGCAGCCAAATGGCAAACTTCCACAGACCAGACCATCTGTTTCAGAATTGATTGACCAGGTCACTTCAGGTTATAGTTTTTTAAATTCTTTTCACAAGATGTGGATGTCACTGGCTAGGCCAACATTTTCATTGCCCATCCCTAATTGCCCTTGAGAAGGTGGTGGTGAGCTGCCTTCTGGAACCGCTGCAGTCCATGTGGTGTAGGTACACCCACAGTGCTGACCCAGTGACAGTGAAGGAACAGTAATATATTTCCAAATCAGGATGGTGAGTGACTTGGAGGGGAGCTTCCAGGTGGCGATGTTCCCATCTATCTACTGCCCTTGCCTTCTAGATGGTAGCAGTCATGGGTTTGGAAGGTGCTGTCGAAGGAGCCTTAGTGAATTCCTGCAGTGCATCTTGTAGATGGTACACACCGCTGGTATTGTGTGTCGGTGGTGGAGGGAGTGAATGTTTGTGGATGTGGTGCCAATCAAGCGGGCTGCTTTGTCCTGGATGGTGTCAAGCTCCTTGAGTGTTGTGGGAGTTGCACTCATCCAGGCAAGTGGGGAGTATTCCATTACACCACTGACTTGTGCCTTGTAGATGGTGGACAGGCTTTGGGGAGACAGGAGGTGGGTTACTCATCACAGGATTCCTAGCCTCTGACCTGCTCTTGTAGCCACAGTATTTATATGGCTAGTCCAGTTCAGTTTCTGGTCACTGGTAACCCCAAGGATGTTGATAGTGGGGGATTCAGTGATGGTAATGCCATTGAACATGAAGGGATGGTGGTTAGATTCTCTTTTGTTGGAGATGGTCATTGCCTGGCAATTGTGTGACACGACTGTTACTTACCACTTGTCAGCCCAAGCTTGGATATTGCCCAGATCTTGCTGCATTTGGACATGGGCTGCTTCAGTATCTGAGGAGTCGCGAATGGTGCTGAACATTGTGCAATCATCAGCGAACATCCTCACTTCTGACCTTATGATGGAAGGAAGGTCATTGATGAAGCAGCTGAAGATGGTTGGGCCGAGGACACCACCCTGAGGAACTCCTGCAGTGATGTCCTGGAGCTGAGATGATTGATCTCCAACAACCACAACTATCTTCCTTTGTGCTGGGTATGACTCCAACCAGCGGAGTTTTCCCCTGATTCCCATTGACTCCAGTGTTGCTAGGACTCCTTGATGCCACACTCGGTCAAATGCAGCCTTGATGTCAAGGGCAGTCACTCTCACCTCACCACTGATAGTGCCCTGATACCCTTTATATCCATCTGAGGAAATAGGCAGGACCTTAATTTATCTTCTGACCTGAAAGAAAATACTCCAGGGCTGGAGTTAGGTGTTCAAGTATCCAGGGAGGGATTTGAACCCACAGCCTGCTGACTCAGATGTACAAATCTGTCCACTGAGACACACAATTTACCCTTAAAATGTAAATCCACAGAGCAAAGGTGATCTTTAACCTTTGGGTGCAAAGTGTCAGAGTGGATCACAGGAATGAAATTGGGAGGGTCACAAAACTGTAATGGAGCAAATTCACCTGTCCCTCCATTAACTAATATTTCACAGGCTTTCCGCTACCTGCCCCAACCAGGTGACTTTTACACCCAGGTGAAAATGGGACTATAGGACATCGCATGACTAAAATGTCCCTAAACGTGACAAAGTTATCCCTGTTGTATAATGCCACGCATGAACACGCCTGACAGAGAAGCTGCTCCAGTTAGGAGTACAACTTTGAAATAAGGAAAGAAAGACTTGTATTTATATAGTGCCTTTCGTATGACCTCAGGACATAGCAAAGTGCTAGCGAGGAACTTTCTGAAGGGTTGTCACTGTTGTAATTTAAGAATGGGATGCGAGGGGCTGGGGGATGGGGAGAGGTGCAAGTGGAGAAAGTAGGTCACTGTTGAGAATGTAGGGCTGTGACGTGAATTAGGAACACCGGCCGGTCACAGTCACTGGAATCCAATCAAATTCAAATCAAATATCAGCAAAAGTAAAAAAAACAAAAGAACGTAAGGAAGTGTGGATGGGGAAGTGTCTTTGTGTTACACTCTCGAGGGAATCAAGACTGTTGCTATGCTGGAGCTGCTGTTGCTATGCACTGTCAGGCAGTGCTGAAGCCAGTGCTGAATACTCCTGGTAATGGCTGGCAAAGAGTTTTCAAAGAGCAGTTGAAGAGATTTTTTTTTTTGACTGCTTCCATATAGCAAATCTGAGAAAACCCATATTAAAGGGCTCCACCTTTGGTGGGTTTGACGAACTCGGACTGGGGCTCAGGAGACTCGCGTCTGCCATTTCAGAGTCCTCGGCTCTGACTCAATGGGCTACCTTCTGGTCTCTGACTCAGAATATCATCGGCTCGGTCTCACTTCAGAGGCTCGGCCACAGGATTGGAGGAGATGGTAGCATAGCGGCAGCGTCACTGGGCTGGAAACCCAGAGACCCAGGCTAATGTTCTGGGGTCGTGGGTTCAAATCCCACTATGGCAACTGGTGGAATTTAAATTCAGTTAATAAATCTGGAACACACACCTAGTATCAGTAACGGTGACCATGACAGCTATCATTATTTGTTGTAAAAATCCATCTAGTTTACCAATGACTTTTGGGGAAGGAAATCTGCCATCTTTACCTCAGTTCAGGGGCAGTTAGGGATGGGCAACAAATGCTATCCCTGACTGTGGTACCCTGTTCCCATTAAAGAAAAGAAATATCTAGGCTGACACTCCTACTGCAGTACTGAGGGAGTGCTGCACTGTCAGAGGGTCAGTACTGAGGGAGTGCTGCACTGTCAGAGGGTCAGTACTGAGGGAGCACTGCACTATCAGAGGGTCAGTACTGAGGGAGCACTGCACTGTCAGAGGGTTAGTACTAAGTGAGTGCTGCACTGATAGAGGGTCAGTACTGAGGGAGCACTGCACTGTCAGAGGGTCAGTACTGAGTGAGTGCTGTACTGTCAGATGAAACATTAACCTAAGGCCTCATCTGGCCTCTGAGGTGTGCGTAAATGATCCCACGGCACTATTTCAAAGAGCAGGGGATTTATCCACCAGTGCCCTGACCAACACTCCTCCTCAATCAACATCACAAAAACAAACTAACTGGCCATTTGTGGGATCTTGCTGTGTGCAAATTAGTTGCTGCATTTCTGCATTACCAGAATGACTGCACTGTAAAAAAAAGTTGGCTGTAAAATACTTTGGGTCTCCTGATATTATGAAAGGTGCTATAGAAATGCAAGTTCTTCTCTCTTAATTAGATCTCCATTTGTTACTGTTCCTCTTGCCCCTCTGTGCCTCACAAAGTTCCAGGAAAGTTTCTAATGTTTGCCCTTTAAAGAGGCTTTAAGCAGAATTATTTTTTACATGCTTATCATGGAAGCAAGATCTGTAAAGAGGTGGCGATGGAAGATTATCACTTTCTATAACAGCGCCTTTCTATTCATCACATCTACTCCCTCAGTCAAACATGAAGGAAGATCTGGCTGGATATTGCCGAGGTTCTAGATTTAAATTAACATGGTGTAACTCGGCTTCTAAATATTACGGGCATAAATAAGGGCAGCAGCCACATGGTAACATGACCACCTCCAAGTCCCCTCCAAGTCCCATACTTTCCTGACTTGGAAATAATCAGCTCTCCATTTACCATTGCTGACTTACAATCCTGGAACTCCCTACTTAGCTGCACTGTAGGAGCATCTTCAGCGCACAGACTGCAATGGCTCACCAGCACCTTCTCAAGGGATGAACAATAACTGCTGACTTTGCTAACGATGCTCACATCTTGAAAATGAATATATATTTATATAAAAGGAGGTTTTTATTTGGAACTCAAAAGCAGACAGTGTTGACCTTATTAAAGAGAATAACCAATGACTTGGTTAACAATTACTGAGTCAATTTAAAGTCACTGTGCCCTGTAATGTGTAATACAACGTGTAGTGGTTAGGAGTCTCACATGGTGCTTTTAAGGTTCTAATATGTTCAAGCATCAGATCATGACCCACTAGATCACCTCAAAGTTTTCAGAACTTCATATGGAACATTAATTACATTGCAAACGATGACCCTACCTATTCTGGCCTTGACTTCTATGTTTGCAGCCTTGGGGAGAGGAACTCGGTATCAGTGGATAAGCGTCAACAGTTTAATTGTGGATGAACTTACTGCAATCACAGCAGATGCATAACTAGCAGTCTACCTCTGAAATAAGAACAGAAAATGCTGGAAAAGCTCAGCAGGTCTGGCAGCATCTGTGAAGAGAGAAACAGAGTTAATGTTTCGAGTCAAATATGGCTTTTCTTCAGAAATCTCCAGACTCTTCTTAATTTCCGATGAAGAGACATACGGACTCTGACCCTAACCTTAATGTAGTATGTTGCTTTAATTATAAGAGTATACCTATGGTCTGTTTGTTGCGCACTACGCTGCACAGAGGCTGGTCTGAGATCCTTAACTACCTCAAGTTGATAAAAGCTATTAAAAAAACAAACAGGATCCTTGGCTTCATTCTTGAGGCAGAGAGTACAAAAGCAAAGAAGTTGTGTTAAAACTTTATTAATCACTGATTAGGATATTGCTGTAGTATTGTGTTGAATTCTGGACACTGCACATTAGGAACAATGTCAAGGCTTTGGAGAAGATGCAGGAGAGATTTACCAGGGATGAAGAACTTCAGTTAATGTGGAGAGACTGGAGAAGCTAGGATTGTTCTCCTTAGAGAAGGAGACTTAATGGGTGTTTTAAAAATTAAGTCTTGCTAGAGTAAATAAAGGGGAACTGTTTCCACTGGCAGGAGGATCGGTAACCAGAGGACACTGATTAACAGGAATTGATGAAAGAACTTGAGGGCTGTGGCAGGAGAAACTGAGGAAATTTTACTTCATCCGGGAGTTGTGACCGAGAAGGTGCTGCCTGAAAGGGCAGTGGAATTAGCTCCAACAGAAACTTTCAAAATGGAATTAGATAAATACTTGAAAAGGAGAAGTGTGCAGGGCTTTGGGAAGGAGCAGGGAGAGTGGGACTAAATGGGTAGCTCTTTTGAAAAGCTAGCACAGGCACGATGGGCTAAATGGCCTCCTTCTCCTTTGTTCGATACTAAACCTGCTACCTCAACAAGCTGCTCTTGCAACTCTAAAGATTGGAGATGCTGTTATTCAGATTAGTTCTAAACTGATTGGGAAGCACTTTCACTGATGTGATGTGCAAGAAATTGTAGCCTCATTTTTGAAACATCATTTCCCTGAGAGAAAATACATTCGTGGCTGTTACATTAATCAGAGCTCTTGTCTTTTTTGTCAAGCCATGGGCTGTATTTCTGTATGGAAATCTAAATGGGGGGAGGGATTGAAGGGAGAATTCTTTAATCAATGTTTACACTACATAAATAGATGTTATAGATGTAACTTCTCACCACTATCAGAACCATGCTTTAATATTAGCCAAACCGTTGGTTCCTTAAGTGAATAATTGTACGTTGATTTAGAGCTGACATTATTCGACTAGGAAGGCTTGGTTTTTTTTGTCCCTCGCCTCCTGTTCACTTGCTACAGTCCCCAGACACTCCACAAAGCTCTCGTCCCTGCTTCAGCTCGACAGCACACAAGCACGCCTGGACCAAAAGCTGTGGCATCTGCAGTACTCTGGCAGCTGTCGCCTTGGAAGGCAAATTTCACTCATGCCCGTTTGCCTGAGATTCAAAGTAAGTATTCGGCCTCCTCCTGAACAACCCCTGATACCGATCTTTAGGCAGGTTTCAGTCACCTTACCCTGGAGGCAGCAGACAGCACCACCTGTCCCGTGCTGGAGAATCTGACCCCGAGATCCCTCTAACCACCCCCCGATGCCTTTTCTCCTAGGTTAATCTCCATAAAGTGCCGGCGTGTTCCAGGCTGCGGAAATGATTAGAAGTGACATTACTGCTTGCATTTCCTGAATTAAGTATGCTTTAATATTTAATTTATCTCCATTTATATGTATATATGAGTCAACCAGCACAAAGACATGATGAATACAAGTCAAGTTTGCTTCTTTGTGCTTGATTTCACACTGTGCATTAGTTTTATTTGTGCAACCAGTAATAACCCAGGCTCATCCCTTAACGGGTTTTGTCACCCCCTTTAACCACTCCCTCCCTGTTGTTGTCTTCCCCTCCCTGTGATTGTTTCTGACTGTTAATTATCATTGGGGTTAGCACACGATTCATGCGCGACTAATTATTCTGAAAGTTCAAGTCAAGTGTTGCTGCTGTTAATTGTTGCTGAGCACCAATTATTTATTTGTCTAAGCGACCAGTGTTGCCATGACACCTTAGCCTGGAAACTCTGCCCTTTTTTTTGGCCCAGATTTAGCATATTTTCAATGAAGGGACAGAGAGGGAAATTCATTTCAGACTGGGCTCAGTGAGAAATTCTGATGGAGGGGAAGGGGCAAGTATTACTCCTGTCCTGTCTCCCGTCCTCCGTCTTCTGTGGCGTCACTGAGATACTTCCAGATATTAACAACAACTTGCACTTATATAGAGCCTTTGACATGGTGAAGCACCCTGAGGCACTTTACAGAAGTGTTATCAAACTAATTAGACACTGAGCAACATAAGATTTAAGGTTAGATAGCCAGAGTGTCAGAGGAGGGGAGAGCGGTGGAGAGGTAGAGAAGTTTAGAAACATAGAAACATAGAAACCAGGAGCTGGAGTAGGCCATTCAGCCCTTCGAGCCTGCTCTGCCATTCATTATGATCATGGCTGATCATCCAACTGAATAGCCTGCTCCCACTTTCTCCCCATATCCTTTGATCCCTTTCGACCCAAGAGCTATATCTATTAAGGATATCTATTTAGGGAGGGAATTCCAGAGGTTACGACCCAGGCAGATGAAGGCTCATCTGCTCCTGTGCAGCGACTCAATTTGGGGATGCACAACAGGCCAGAATTGGAGGAGCACAGATATTTCAGAGGGTTGTGGGTGTGGAGGAGAAATGCAAGAGGTGAGGCCATAGAGGGATTTGAAAACAAGATCGAAAATTTTAAAATTGAGGTGTTACTACACCAGAGGCCAATGTAGGTCAGTGAGCAGAGGGGGTGATACCTAAACGGGATTTGGTGTGAGTTAGGACACAGGCAGTAGAATTCCAACTCTCACCCAATCAATTTAACAACTGTTAGATACATTGTTGGGAATTGATCCAGTTAAAAGCTTGTTTGTCATCATCGTCAGCTGTCCCTCGATTTGAGGACAACATCTACGCAGGGTCTCGAGTTTTTGCTCTGGGTCTTCATATGACTGAACAGGCCAGTTCTCCACCCACAGGTCATTGGGCACATGGGGCAGGATATACCACGAGGTAGTGGGATCCGGAGAGCAGGATTTACTTCCTTTCCTTCTCTGCTGCTGCTCTACCTCATCACTGAGGTGTTTGGACTCAAGGTGTGATGCAGCTTGATAGACAGGTTGTTGTGAATTTGAACAATTGGTAGCAAACTCCTCCAGTCATTAATGTCAATGCTGCCGCGCTTCAAAGAGAACTTCCGGGTGTCTTTGCTGCATTTTCTTGGTCCTTCCCTGGAATATTGGGCATTTGAGAGTTGAGACCACAGGACGCTTTCCCGCCATCCAGATACAATGTCCAGTCTATCAAAGTTCATTTTGCAGGAGTTTAGCCTGAATGCTTATGGAGCTGGCATCAAGAAGGACACTAGCATTTGTTCGATGGTGCTCCCATTGAATCCGGAGGACCTTATTGAAGCATTTCTCATGAGATTTCTCTAATGCTCTTCTGTGTCATTGACACACAGTCCAGGTCTCACTGCAGTACAGGAGTTGGTGAAAACAATGGCTCTGTACACAAGGACTTTTGTTGACTTGAAGCCTTTGTTGTCAAACACTCGCTGCTGTAGTTGGAGAAGGTTGAACTGGTGCAGGTGATCTGGTCTTGGACCTTCTTGTCAATGGGGGCCTTTTGAGAGAAGTAGCTGCCAAGATATAGGAAGTGCTAAACATATTCCAGAGTCCCTCAGTCACCATGTATGAGATTGAGAGTGGCTTGCAAATCTGGTGCAGAGTGGGCAACGACACTGCAGTCATCAGAAAAGCGCAGGCCATATATGTCTATGGTGGTCAGTTTAGTTTTGGCATGGAGACAACTGAGGTTGAAGAGTTCTCCATATAGATGGCATTTACTGCTGGCACCAGAGGGCAGATCTTTGGTGAGGTGTGTTGCGATTGGTCCCGGACGAGGTCCACAATTTGTTACGACTGGGACAGGACCCCGATTTTGTTATGGTCCCGGGTGAGGAGGAATGAGTGGCTCCCCTCTTTGTTTAACCCCCTCAGTTGGTCGCAGCTAGATTCGTTTAAAAATCCTTTCCCCATGGATACCTTTTCCAGGTCAAAATGTATTTAGTTTTTATAAAGAACCAATTTAACCGGACCTTCTCAAGTCAAAGAAAGAATAAATTTATTAATTACGAAAACCCGAGGAAAAATAATAAGATAACACGACAAAAAAATACACACACATCAGAAAAGAGAAGTTAATAGTCTATGTAAAAGTTAAAAAATATACAAACCAATGGTTGGCTTATCCAGGAGGCATAGCTGGTGGTAGGTTGCAGCTGTTAAGTTGGGTGATTTCAGTAGAGCTGACTTGGGCAGTTTCACAGTCTGTTGGAGGCTCTTGTAGGCTTGTCCCAAGGGGAGGGATCCTGGTTCTCTCTGCAGTGTAACTGAAGAGCCTCTCCTGAATCTTTTTACTTGGGTTTCCGCTAGAACAAACTCGCTTCCCAGCAAAAGAGAGAGAGAGAGCGAGATATCACCTGCTTGTCTTTGCAAGGGTGACTGATTGGCCTCTCTTCTTGTTTCTGTCACTCACAAACATTGGTCTGCAGCCAGCTCTTTAACCCATTTTCCCCTGTGTAGTCCCGGGAGGGGAAATAGTCATGTCTCGTGCCTGGAGTCCATTTTTCTTTCATCTCAGACGATTTTACACATTGTGGCGTAAATCAACAGGAGGTGGATTTTTGGACGACTGCTGAGATGTGGGAATCAGTCACCATTGTCTCCGCAAACGCAGGAGGTAATAGTCCAGGCTTTTGCATTTTACATAGCTCCCTTCCAAGTGTCTCTGTTTGAAGAAGGCCTTGACACCTCTTCAGGTGCAAGATTCCATGTTCTCTCAGGACAGGTCTGTCCGTAGAATCCACATAAGGATTTTCCATAAAGTAGTCACTTTACATTATTAGCCATCTTTTGATCAGTCTTTACTTGTATTTCTTTTAAAAACACAGGTCTTCCTTAAAAAAAAATTCAAAATGCCAATAGGTATTTGGTAGCTGCAATCTGCTGTCATGACAGATGAATCGCTCTTGTCAGGTAGATTATAAATAGTCTGGGGGCAATGACACAGCCTTGCTTTTGCTCCAGATTTTGAAGGGATCAGTTTCAGATCATGCAGTCATATCATTTTCAACTTTGTGATGTCTCGGTGCTAGGTGGATGTTCGTCACTGATTGCACAAGTCGATGATCTACCTGGCAGGCATCGCTTCCCCAGCATGGATCGAGTGATATAGACATTAGTTAGATCTTTGACCTGGACAATGACATA